>NC_091395.1:8489848-8792878 GCF_032191515.1 Phaenicophaeus curvirostris
TAGAAAGTTGCTTGGTTAATTTTGTACTCCCTTTTAGAGTTATCGCTGTGAAGTTAGTAAAGGTTTCTGTTTGCAATGACAAGGATTTTATGAAGAGGCCTTAAATGGCAAAGCTTGCGTATTCTTCTCTTTTTTTTAGATGGTGCTGGATGTGTAAAGTTTTAAAGTTGTTACGTGCTTGTCACACAGGCCCTAAAGGACAGTACAGAAGTTGAAACTGTGGATCAGAGGATAAGAAAAAGGGTCAATCCAGAAAAGTGGCCAATTCCAGGTCCTCCTTCATGCAGTCTGCCACCGACTGACTTTTCCCAGCTCATCGATTGTCCAGAATTCATACCAGGCCAAACTTTCGGCTCACATACTGGTAAAGGATTTATTTTATAGAAACAGAAGTTTAGGATTACCCATCTAGCTTAGGTAGTTGGCCTCTTGATACTGATTTCATAATAGAAAGCTGTACATTTGGCAGCGGTTTATGCAGCCGATATGCCTGTCAACCCTGTGGTTTCCAAATCACGTGGCTGGCATGGCTGATGTAAAGTAGATAAAAATGTCTCTCCCATGTTCCGGCTGTTGCCATTCTCCAGAATATAATATGATGGATTAGAATGCTTTAGTGTTAGTCGAAGTGGTAATAGTAATCTTAAATTAGTGATAAAATCTGCTTTATTTCGGTAGCAGCTGAAAGTTAACTCTTTATTTGGTGGATTCTAGTTATGGTTGAGGATCTCATTCACATAATTAATACGGAGATGGCTTTGTTTGCTGACAATCCTTGGCAAAGAAGTCTTGTACTGAAATGTTGGCTGGAATTAAATGAAGATTGAGTTAGGCACCAATCCACAGAGCTAGTGTGGAGGAAACATGTCCCTAATGAAGCTGCTCTTGTTTTCTGAATAACAAGACATCATTTCTCTCAGACTGTTAGAAACTCTTCTTGTAAATAGGTTGCTAGAATCAATCTTTCCCTAGAATGTTGAGGGGGAAAAAATCCATCTCCTAAAAATGAGAAGAAATTCTGCTGATTGGTGCTATGTTTAACCAGAGGGGTAAAAAAATGGTAGCTGCAATTAAAGACTAGTGAAATGATTAAAGAAAACCCCAACAACACAACCCACAACAGGAACTGACCTACTGTTTTCCACTGCTAGAGTCTGCCCCAAGTTCTCCAAGAATGAGAAGCCCGCTGAGTCCAAAGGAAAACACTGAAACAGGAAATTTTCCACCAATGTCTAAAGGACTGTCTACAAGTTTGCCTGATTTGGACTCTGAACCTTGGATGGAAGTAAAGAAGAGGCATCGTGCGTCCGCAGTCAAACTAAAGGTAAAATCAACCCCCTTTAATTTATGTTTAAACAAACAGAAACCCTGTCAACTTTCGGGTTATATTGTAAAACAGGATTTTTCATGTCTTATTGCATTATCAAGTATCGCATGCATTACAGTTACGGTGCATGCTTCTAGCTCTACTAGACCTATAATAGCCAAGTGCATTTAAAATCCTGATCCAAAGCTCACAAAAATTAAAAGAAATACTATGCTTATTTTTCTGCTGAGGGACAGTTGTACTTGTTAATTAGTGAAAAATATATTATGTAAATTGAGAATTGTTCTAAAAGCTTATGGCAGTATTATTTAGAGCAGTAATTTACGCAATAAACATCTGAAAGTGGCTGTAATGTTTCTGCTTCTCACACATTTCTTTATTGAAAATGTTACGTTTGTCTCCCATTTGGATAATCGGTAACCCAATTCAACTATAAAATGCATCACCTTTTCCAACACAGGAAAGTGTTCCCAATCAAACATCAGACCAACAACAGCCACCCCCACCTCCAGCGGAACAAGAACAAGAAGAACTTGATTTTTTGTTTGATGAAGAGATGGAACAAATTCAAGGTCGGAAGAATAAATTTAGTGATTGGTCAGACAGCGATTCAGATTATGAAATCGATGATCAGGACGTGAACAAGATTTTGATTGTAACGCAGACACCACCATATATGAGAAAGCATCCTGGTGGAGATCGCACTGGCAACCACGTATGCCGGGCAAAAATTACATCTGAACTTGCTAAAGTTATTAATGATGGTTTATACTATTACGAACAGGATTTGTGGATGGAGCAGAGTGAAAATGACACTACGATGAAGGTAACTATCTTCATTTTTGGCCTGAAAACTGTGCATGTCCAAACGGTTCCAAAATTAATGACGTAGGTGTGAAGGGGGACACTGTTTTGAAAGAAAAGTGACAGCAGCTGAATTCATGGGGCTGTTGAGTTCTCTTTAGTTTGATAGTTTTGTAAATGGTTGAAAGCAAGCCCAGCAATTTTTTCTTGTCACCAATTTGACCAAAACTGTTGAATAAATATTTTTTAGAGCTATTCTTATTGTTTTGGAGATGCTTCAGCTTTTCCAGTGTGTTCTTGTTCTATTAATAGCTTCTCTCATAACATCTGCAAACCCCTATCCATGGGGGCACGTTTCTGGGGTGAGATAATAAGAGAGGAAGGCAATACAGTTGTTCTCAAGTAGGTTTCTGTTATGGCTGTGTTTGTAAGAGAAGAAGATAATACTGTCATTTTGAAGTAGGTTTCTATTAGAGTTCTCTTTGCCTCGTAGCATGTTGGAATGACAGCTCTGTGAGCAAGTGAAGCTTTGGATTGCACACCTGACTTTAGGAAATAAAAGGGCTTCTATAATAGCCTGTACGTAGAGTCCTGTCCTCGAGGCTTTCAAAACTTTTGCAAGTAGATTTGTCAGCTTTGTCATTATTATTTTTTTAATTATTAATTTTTAAATATACCGAGCAACTGTAAAATTACAGCTGAGTTGAACTCCAGGGCTGCGTAGGCAGAAGTTGATGTGGCAAAGTGCTGTCCTGTCACTTAGCGCTCTTGTTTTATTAAGAAACCCCTTGGTTTGTGAGTGAGCCCAGCGAGTGGTGTGTCTGCAGGCAGTCCCACCATATCACTAGCAGATAGGATGTGTACAGAAATACTGAGTTATCTAAACACTAAGCAGTGAGGGGAAGGAGCTTTATCTGTGCGTAAGGACAAAGGTGGGTTGAGGGGGAGGGGAAAGTAGCTTAAAGGACAAATGGAGTATGTGGGTACAAAAAAGAGCTGACAAAGATAGACAGGAAGGTTGAGAATAAGAGCAAGGAACGAGGGTAGAACTCAAAATATGGAGTTTTTACTGCAAAAGAAATGGACCACAAAAACCACCAAGCTGGAAAAGAACACTGAAAAGTAGCACACAGCAAGAGAAAACATTTTCTTTTTTGTTGTTGTTACCTTCTGGACAATGATTTAAACAAGATTCGTCAATGGAGTGTGAACACACATACCGTGTCCCACCCCACCTTCAGCTGAGGGAGGGCATGAGTGATTCCAGATGCTACCACACATCTTGGAAAATCCTGTCCTTTTGCAGTTTAAGCTACCAATTGAAAAAAAAAAAACCCAAACCAAAACAAAAAACCAACTATCCATTTCTTTAAATGTAGTCTGAGGAAGGGAGCATGACCTCTTCTGCTCCTGTAAATTATTAGGATGGTTTGGGGCTTGGTGAAGGGCAGGATTTCAATCATTTCTGTTTCTTTTTTGACTGAAAATTCACATGTCGATGGCCTTAGCTGCCTCCACTTCCACATTCATTGGCATAACTTTCTTTTCGCTAGTGCAGCGTGAGCTGCATTAGGTTCACAGCAATTTTTATACAATATGGGCTGGAGACTCCTTCAGTCTTAATTAAAACCTGCACTGGCTGCATAGGGGTGGTTGTGTGTCAGTTCTGGCTTCCTTATTTTTTCTTGTATGAACTTCCCATGTTTATCAGGATGCTAACTATTATCGTGCTTTGCATTTACAATTTGCTTTCTCTAATTCAGCAAGAGATTGAGAACTTTAGGAAGCTAAATCTCATCAGTAAGGAAGAATTTGATGGTCTTGTACCAGAACTAGTTGCTGGTCCAACCCAAGAAGTTCCTGCAGGGTTACAGAAAGGTAAGTGATACATACTTGTTCTTAGAAGCTCTATAATAAAGAACAATTTTGTAGGTGTTTTAACTCTTTCTGCCTGTGTAATAGTTTGATTTTGGTTCAGTCAGCAGTCTGAGGGGCTTTTTCTTTGCTAACTTCTCAAATTGTCAGCTATTCTTTAGTAGCGTGGTTTCCACGGAATTAGAAGAAGCTAATGTGAGTACTTTCCAGGATGTATGCGAGTATCAAAAAGGCAGTGTTCTGTTTTATTGGCACCGTATGCCAGCACTAGGTGCTTTTTGTGGAACCTTACGTTGACAATGTATAAAGTAATAGCTAATGATGTTAGGAAACATTTTCTAGAAACCAATATTTTTATGGGAAATGGCGACAGAACGAAGTGAGATCAGAAAAGCTTTCCACTTGTATCATAACCTTACTGAGCAGTCGCAATGTCCAAGTCTTATCGTCCGAGGTATTTCTGATCTAGTGGCATTGTCAGCATTTACTAGAATATGTGCTAAGTGCATGTTTAAAATAGCTGAGGAAAACCACCTCACTAAAGCCACCACCTCACCAAAAAGCAAGAACGTGGTTACGCTTTCACCAGTGTTTCTTTTCCTTTACTTTGCTAGGGTAAATATACAGGTAAGAAAGAAGCAGGTTTACATTTTCTAGCAAAGATGTGCTTGAAGCGTTATTTCATAGTTTTGAGCAGTTTGTGCTGCTTCTACACTGAGTGCTTTTGTTAATTTGATTTTCCTTTGGGGATGATGTAGTTCACTTGGAGTGAAAGAGGTCTTTAAGATTCTAAATACTACAGAAGTTTCGTCTTTGAAATGTTAAGATTCTCTTGAAAATGAATGTTCTCTTCCGTCTAAAATTTAGCAGAAGAGCTGGCTCGGAATTTGCTAAGTATTGAAGTACCTCCAACAGCAGCAACAGCTCGATCACTGCCAACAGCAGTTCCAGATTCCCCCCGTGTTTACCCTGGCTTCACCCTACGAACACCTCGTACCCCACGGCTACAGGATCCCAACAAAACACCCAGGTTCTACCCTGTTGTTAAAGAAGCACGATCCATTGATATAAAGGTAAATGGAAAGGTGTAATGTTTTTTTAAAACCAGAGGAAGCCTACACAACTCGTGTCTGTCCATATGATTTAATCATAGAATCGTAGAATGGTTTGGGTTGGAAGGGACCTTAAAGATCATCCAATTCCAACCCCCTACCATGGGCAGGGACGCCTCCCACTGGATCAGGTTGCTCCAAGCCCCATCCAACCTGGCCTTGAACACCTCCAGGGATGGGGCAGCCACAACTTCCCTGGGCAACCTGTGTCAGTGCCTCACCACCCTCACAGAGAAACATTTCTTCCTAATGTCTAATCTAAATCTTCCCCTCTTTCAGTTTAAAAACAATTCCCCTTCATCCTATCATTGCACTTCCTGATAAAGAGCCCCTCCCTAAAAGTGCAATTCTAGTACTTTTTTATTTTGTATCTTGAAAAGATTTACCGTGTTAGTTTTTTTATTTCTATAAAATGTTTTCTGAGTTTTCCCTGTAACATTTCTTAGAAGTTCTTTCTGCAAAAGTGTAATGTCTACAGATTTTTTCTTTTATTACATAAAAGTAACCTGTAGGTTATTTGAAGCTGGATCATTGTGACTTGATGTGTTCGAGTAGAGAATGTTTAAAACTTTGTTTTAAGAGGAAGAGAATAAGTGAAATCAAACTAGGGAAATAAATCCTTCATTTACTTTCTTAGACACCCAGAAAAAGAAAAACACGACACAGTACGAATCCTCCCTTAGAATGCCACGTCGGTTGGGTGATGGATTCCAGAGACCACAGGCCAAGATCCTCCTCTGTGAGGTAATTTTCTTTTCATCATAGAAAATTTGTTTGCATTGTCATTAGGTTTTCGGTGCTAATGGAGAAATAAGCTGTGATAAAAGACAATTTATAAACACAGTGGAAGCAAGAAAAGAGCAGTCAAGACAGAAACATAGAATACAAAGATCTCTGGAAGTAAGCTAGCTTGACTATGTTCACAGCTTTGTTTGTTGATCCATGATATGGTAGCAGTAATATAACTTGGGGTATGTTCACTTCAGTGATTGTGCCTTTAAGTGGTCATTTAAAACCAAGCACTGCAGTAATGTTTAATTTTCATCATCCAGAACCTCCTGGGCTTTGATATATTAGCACAGAATCTGATTTTCTTGAGATTGCACCCAAAACCAGATGACTGAACCCCAGGCTATCAGGTGACTGTACCACCCTAACAGCTCTTGTGCAGAGTAGAATGGCTGAAAACTCTGTCTGTAGTAAAGTGCTGAAATGTGTTTGTTTTTTCTTCAGCAGTTCCAATGCTTCACCTTCTGAAGGAGCTCCGCTAGCAGGAAGTTATGGATGTACCCCAAATTCTCTTCCGAAATTTCAGCATCCCTCTCATGAGCTGTTAAAGGAAAATGGCTTTACTCAACAGGTCTACCACAAATATCGTCGAAGGTGTCTAATAGGTAAGTCCCTAAATGCGCTTCCTAAAAGGTAGAAGTTCCCAGCTGCCATCTGATACTGGTTCTCTCCACGTTGTTCCTCATCTTTTGTTCTTCTTGGGAAAGGAAAGCAAAACTTATTTGATGCTTCTAATTTGCAAACTCCGCTTTCAATTTACCTTTACATTCCCTGACAAAAAAATTACCCTCAAATTTAAATTTAAGTTACTGGGAAATCTTGTGTGTGCATTACTGATGGAATAGCACTTGAAAAGGTTCTGCTGAAAAACTAAAAATAGCTTTTTTTTCTTCCCCTCTTTTTCTTTCCTCTCCTGCTTTCTTCTTCTTTCTTCTTAACCCCCTGCTATCTTCTTCTTTCTTTCCCTCCTGCTTTCTTCTTCTTTCTTCCAGAGAGGAAGCGGTTGGGAATTGGCCAGTCCCAAGAAATGAACACACTTTTTCGTTTCTGGTCCTTTTTTCTGAGAGATCACTTTAACAAGAACATGTATGAAGAATTCAAACAGCTTGCTCTAGAGGATGCAAAAGAACACTACAGGTAATTGCTTTTTCTTAGAAGCTCAAATCTTTTGAGGTCTTCCCATTCTTTTTAATGATTGTGAAGTTTATGTATATCTGAAGTGAACCATTTTTGATTGGCTTTGACTCTTGGTACATCTTGGTACAGTAGCAGTCTGTAGAGATTATTTTAATACCAAAAACCTGTTTGTACGTATTATGATTTGCAGATAAATAGCTAAATGTGCAGCTTTTCCTGACTTTTAATTGGCCCTGTATTCTACAAAATCCTGTTGCTTGTTGTCCGTGATACTAACGCTCCCGAGATTCTTCCTTCCATAGGTGAAGACATTCTTAACCTCATTAAACCTGTTCCAACTGCTTCTTGCCTTACAAAAATACTTAGAATACTTATGATCACTTAGAAAAAGTGCTACCCCTTTAGCTTTTTGGTATTATTCCTTTCCCCCAGTTCCCCTCACCTCTATTTCCCTTAGACAAAGAGACGAAGTGTTTTGAATGCCAAGTGAGGACGTACTAGCTCTGAAAATCCTGAAGTTTGGATACATTGGCTGAGACTGCAGAGGAGTAATCCCTAGGGTGCAGGAGAGGCTTGAATAATTTATCGTGTCTCTGCTTTGCGCTCTCTTGATGCTCTGTGATTATCCAACTACTGTTTACAAAGGCTTTTAGTGATAGGATGAGGGAGAGCGGGTAGAAATGGAGAGGGGAAGATTTAGATTAGACATAAGGAGGCACTGGCACAGGTTGTTCAAGGAAGTTGTGGATGTCCCTTCCCTGGAGGTGTTAAAGGCCAGGTTGGATGGGGCTTGGAGCAGCCTGGTCTGGTGGGAGGTGTCTCTGCCCATGGCAGGGGGGTTGGATGTTGAAACAGCAGACTGAAAAGCACGTGAAAGCATTTCTTTCCTTTTTGCACCAATGTGTGGTGTCTGTTGTTCATCACTTGAAACCGTGGCACAAACCTGATTTTCCTAAGTCAGTTTTGAGTATTTGTGAAGATGGTTGATTTCGATTATTTGTGAAGATGTGTCACAACAATAAGTTGATAAAAATTGAAAAGGAAGTGGGTTTTATGAGCAGGGTAAAATGAAACTACGCCAGTTAAATGCAAGGAGAGACTGAAAACTTGGATCCTCCAGAGGAATGAGGAGCCTATGTATAAGATTTTCATATCTCTGTTCTTTTACAGGTACGGATTGGAATGCTTGTTTAGATTTTACAGCTATGGCCTAGAAAAGAAATTCAGGCAAGAAATATTTGAGGATTTCCAGGAGGAAACAAAGCGAGACTACGAAGCTGGTAATTATCCTAGGCCAGTCACTGTAACTTTAGCTGGGAGATAATCCCAACTCTAATCCATGAGCAGCTTTTGTTCATGTTCCTTTTATCTTACAGTTCTCTTAAACGTATAGTTACCTGTGAATAACTAAGTTTTTAATGAGATGGGATCTTTGTTGATTGGTAAAATTATCTTTCTCTATGATTAGGTCAGCTGTATGGACTGGAAAAATTTTGGGCTTATCTAAAATATTCTCAGCACAAGATTCCAACCATTGACCCCAAACTGCAAGAATACCTTAGTAAATTTAAGAGACTGGAGGACTTCAGAGTGGATGTGAGTTTCAATACCTATTTTAAATAAATATTTGGTGTATCAATATATTTTACTGCAAGGTAAACTGAGAATAGTGCTTATTTTCACAAAAGAAGCAGCTTCACAAATCCTGTCAATGACTAGAAAAAGTGTGATAAAAAGCTGAATTCACATGAAAAATGCAGTTTTATTCTAGATAATCTTTTTCAAACTGAAGTGCGGTGGCTCAAATGTAAGAAGTGTTGACCCGTTTTCACTGTGTAATGGAATAAATGGCAAAACCCAGCTTGTTTATCATCTGGCAAGGCTGATGACTTCTATACCATTTAAGAATTTAGCGATGAATTAATGTCCAGCAGGCATTTCTAAATGAACTGTGACAGGCATTGTCCTTGCTGAGCCATTGTATGCCGAATGCAATCCATCCTTCCTGTAGAACGCTGAATTCTTAAACTGTGTGATTCCGGAATGCAGCGCTGCCGTGCTTTTCAGAACCAGGTTAGGGTGCACTGCATTTACATCAACTTCTGTAGTCTATAATTATCTATATAATGTACATTCTATAATTTTCTATGCGTTGTGGCAAACTTTTCAACAGTAAAGATGAAATAAGACTGTTTTAAGTCCTTCACGTGCCAATGCTTCTAGCTGAACAGCCAGGAAAGCTTTGGAATATCATCAGTGAGTTGTGAATAACGAAGATCGCTAGGCCTAAGCGCTGGCCTGGTTCTGGAATGCTCCATCTTTTTGAGATCCTTTAAAACCTGTAACAATTTGCCAATGTTTGTTTTCAGCCTCCTATTAGTGAAGAATCTGGCAGAAAGAGACCGGTTGCTGCAAGGGGTGAGGATTTGGGTCATCGCAGACATCAATCTAATTCTTCCAAAACACTTCTTGCCACCAAACCCATGGCTGCCTGTCAGTCCCAGACACCGGGAAATGTTACCAATGGGAATATTGTGCAAGCGTCCCTAGGCCACGCCGGTGCTGCCACGAAACCTATAGAAAACAATGTGCTGGAAAAATCGACTTAAAACGAGCTTGCCACCCCCCTTGAGAATCGACTTTTACACCACACTCATAATTTGGAGATCTTCAAAGCAAGCCCATCTGACACCCGATTACAAACGTATGGGAAGACAAAGGCTGGATTCTCTTTTTCACAGGATTTAGTTCCAAAACACTTACCCTAGGAGAGTTGCTCTTGGTTTTGGGATCATCAGAAGGGATCCTAGGGGGAAGATTCTTTGGCTTCAGTATTGCTTTCCTCAAGCTTTTGTTTACAAAGAACTGCATTCCTTGCATATGCAAAAAAAAATACTTTGGGGGATGCCTTACATTTCAGCTCACGTTTCTTTAAAAGTTACAACATACCCACGCTATTTACTGTGCTTTCTTTAACTGGATTTTCTTAACATTTGTATTTTACCAAAGCAAAAAAGAATTACGTGTAGAACCTTAAATGCAAAGGGAGGATCCGTGGGATTGGTTTGCTCATGAATCTAACTCTTAAAAAATATGATTTTGTGCTAACGCACGCTTGAGAATGTGCAGCTACCCATGAAACTGCATTTCTGAATTCTATTTAAAGACATAGTTTCTATTTTTTTCAGGGTCTCTATAGTTAGTATTTTATTGAGTATGGAGTTTGAGTGGGCATAACTGGGATCGTTTCACAGGTGTTTCCTTCAGTACTGGTTCCTGATAACTCGAGCGACAGAAAAATGCAGGGGCAAATGGATTTGTTGATTTCATAGTGTCTTAAATTAACATGACAGTATCTAGAGTTTGTTAAAATAGCAAATTATTCAAATTGTTCTCAGTCTGAGACGTCTTCATTTGAGAGGCATCATTTTTAAATTTTTTTCTCCGTGTTTCAAGTAATAAAAATGAGTTTGGAGGGAAACAAAGTATTCCTTGTACATTTTTTTTTTGCTTTATTTTGCAATATCTGAATGAAGTTGTGCTAAGCCTAAATAATTTCAAACCGGTTTAAACACAATTTCACTGAAATATGAGTTATTCAAATACAAATCCATTTCTGTGGCTGAAAGATGGGGATGCTTATATCCTGTGATTTATTAACTTAATTCCTTTGTTTTTAAAGACTCAGAAAGAAGTGAGCGGGTAACTTACTTCTTCTGAGAGCAGGTGAGAAGAATTTTAAGCTTTTTGTTAACTGCAGAAAAGACCTCGGTTAATGCTTAAAAAGTTACGTCTCACACGAATGCCTTAATCCGTTAAGGTGCCCTGCCTGCACAACCACCTGTGGGGTTTTAAACCGGTATCAGATCTCAGAGGTTATAACAAGTCCATTAATTTTTCAGTCCTTGTCTTGTGAATCTCAGTGAAACAAACCATGAACATTGGCAGAGTGAAGAAGTGTCTGGTGGTTGTGGCCTTCCCACCAGTTAATGCAACCTCAGTATGAGATGGAGCCGTTCGTAAGTGGCTTGTTCAAAATGAATTTAAACCAACACGTACCGATATTTGAAGTAATCTCCTATAAATATGCTGAAGTGACACATCTCGCCCCTGTGTTTGATCCATGCCTTTTGCTAGCCAAGAAAATGATGCGAATGTAAATTTGGATTGAAATTGTATATACAAAGTAGCAGATTAAAGATATTTCCTTTCACTTTTTCATTGGAAAATGTGCAGATTGAGCTTTCAGTGTGTATAATGTTGTGATATCTTGACAAATTTTATAAAAACAAAAAACCCTAATACCGTTGTATATCAACTTTTTTCTCTCAAAGCGTGAAGAAAAGCAGCTTGAAAGAGTGTAAGGCTGTACATTTGCACGTGAATTTCTGTTGCTTCCAGTGCACTAAGGCGTCGGGGAAACCCAGCCCCTTGAAGGCTGAAGTGGTTCTTAGAAGGTGAGCCAGCTTTCTTCAAGTTCAAATTGTTTTTTATTTTTTTTTTCATATCACTGGGTAGTTGTCAGAGAAGTGTCAGGTGAGTGATAAATAGGTCTGAAAGCAAAGACAGTGAATAATTCAGGTGCTGGCTGTCCTTGCTGCCCTCGCTACGGCTGGTTGCTCAGGCAGCGTCCCTTTATTTCGATAGACAAAAGCCAACACAAGTTCAGCCACAGCTCTTTCGGGAATGCCCACTTCCACTTCCCATGGGCTTGGACCTTCCGCAGACAGGTGGACAAAATGATACTTCCATTACTGCAGGTTCCACACTGAGCTGAGAACAAACCTCCTGAATTTCAGACTAAACACTGAAGACACTGGCTGAGCAGCTTGTTTCTCTGTAGGTTTATGGGGGTGAATCACGTTTCCATACCTGGCCTACCTGTTGCACAGCCATAAATTTGTTGTGCACACGCACATACCTTTCAGCATCCTCTCTGGATGGGTTTTTAGGTCCATTCAGCACTGGTGTAATCTGAAGGAATTAGGAAAATTAGGGCTACGAGGATGATCTGAGAGCTGGAGCACCTCTGCTATGAGGACAGGCTGAGAGAGTTGGGATTGTTCAGCCTGGAGAAGAGAAGGCTCTGAGGAGACCTTAGAGCAGCTTCCAGTCCTGACAGGGCTGCAGGAAGGCTGGGGAGGGGCTTGTAACAAGGGCGTGGAGTGATAGGACAAGGGGGAATGGCTTTAAATTGGAAGAGGGAAGGTTTAGACTAGACATGAGGAAGAAATTCTAGCTGAGGGTGGTGAGGCCCTGGCCCAGGTTGCCCGGGGAAGCTGTGGCTGCCCCATCCCTGGAGGTGTTCAAGGCCAGGTTGGATGACGCTTCGAGCACCCTGGCAGGGGGGAGCTGGATAGGCTTTAAGCTCCCTTCCAACCTAAACCACTCTGTGATTCTAAACCTTTTCTTTTGTCATGCTTAAAATATTGGGTTCTAAAGGGATTTTAAAAAGGAAGGAAGACTTGGAAAGGCTCTTCTTCCTGTTGGAGAGCAGATAATCTTTTCCTATAAGGAACAGCAGTGGCCTGTCTGTGTGACCGATGCTCCTGGAGTTTGGGTGATGTGGGTTTCTGTGGGAGATAAACCACTGGAATGAACAGAGACCGGTTTGCATTCACAGTAGCCTCTGCCCCGCAGACTTTGCCTCAGGCATTGCTGCCGTGCTGAGGTGACAAACTCCACCCCCACGGCCAGTCCCAGACAGAGGAGATGAAGCCTGAGCCCATGTTCTTTACCTGACAAGTCCCACAGCTCTGGCAGGCTGCAGCCATAACCTTAAAGCTTTCTTCTCTGCTGGCTTGCGCCTAGAGTTTGGGTTTCTCGGGGAAGGGATGCAGTTCCCTTTGCAAACAGTTCCACAGCAGCAAACAGACCAACCCCCACGCCTAAGCACACGAGGGACTGCAGGCTTTAACATAAGGAGTTATTGCTGTAGGACCTGAGTAACAAGAAAAGTCAGAGTACGACTTACAAGGCAATGTTTTAAAGGAATTTCATTATCTCTGTTACCAGTTCTGAGGTGGTGCCGTGGTTTGTACCTTCCATGCTGGTCTGCTGAGGTTTCTTTTTAGTAAAAAAAGAATCAATCCTGCCTTTAACTATGTAAAAGCAAAGGAGAGCGACTTCCCTCCTGTGAACTGGGGCCGGAGTCAGCCCTGAGAAACGGAGTTTTTATATAAACAATAATCGACTGCTTGTGGTCAAGTGACAAATCCAGACTTGCCACCAGAGCTTCACCCCTCCAGAAGGCTTTATTCTTGGCTGCTTATGGTATGGAGGCTTGCCCAGTTACCTTGAAAATGGGATGGATCAGTAAAAGATGATTCCAGAGAAGAGCAACGAAGCTGGTGAAGGGGCTGGAGAACAGGCCTTATGAGGAGCGGCTGAGAGAGCTGGGGGTGTTTAGCCTGGAGAAGAGGAGGCTGAGGGGAGACCTCATTGCTCTCTACAACTACCTGAAAGGAGGTTGTAGAGAGTAGGGTGCTGGGCTCTTCTCCCAGGTGACAGGGGACAGGACAAGAGGGAATGGCCTCAAGCTCTGCCAGGGGAGATTTAGGCTGGACATTAGGAAAAAATTCTTCACAGAAAGGGTCATTGGGCACTGGAACAGGCTGCCCAGGGAGGTGGTTGATTCACCTTCCCTGGAGGTGTTTAAGGCACGGGTGGACGAGGCGCTGAGGGGCATGGGTTAGTGTTTGATAGGAATGGTTGGACTCGATGATCCGGTGGGTCTCTTCCAACCTGGTGATTCTATGATTCTATGATTTCGCCACTGCGCTCATACCCATGTCCAGATCTCCCGTGTTCCTGTCCCGTTACTGCCGCGAGTATACAATTTCCTAGAATGCTGCTCCTTTATCTGCACTGGAGTAGGTTTATTGTCTTAAATATCACTTACCTGAGTAAGTCTTTAAGATTCTTCAAAAGCCGGGTCTTGAAAGGAAAAATAGCACCCTGAGAGCAAGTATTGATAACGGCGGATGTTTCGTATCCAAGACTTCTTCCCCTTTCCTTGTATTCCGCTGTCCTCCAGCTCTGCTCAAGGGCGTCTACACAAAGTCCGACAGCAGCGTTGGTATTGTACATGCTTTATTAAAATGGTACTCGTATTTACAATATCTGCAGAAACAATCCCTCCCGCGTCTTGCACTCAGATAGACACGCACACACACACACGCGCGCACGCCCCTTCGCTCTACAGGGCTGTGAAGGCTACGCTCCCAAAAGTTAGGCAGCTTCTGGAAGAGGAGGAAGGGTGACTTCTTTTGTGTGTTTGTAATTACTTAAAAAGAAGCATGGGAGTATGCGTTTGGCCATCACAATGCTAATTTAAGTATATGTAGTATTAACATATGGCAGTAACACTGAGTATTCCTCTTTTACATTCTATACACAGAATGACATCAAGGTTTTCCAGTCGACAGAACATTCTAACTTCAGTCTCAATGCTGCTTGTAGTGACTATGAAACCATATTTTTGGGGCTGTCCCTTAAAACAATTCAAGTCTATGTAAGCGAAATAAGGCACAATTAATATTTTATTTGATTTAGAGGATGGGAAAAGGGGGGGGAGGCAGGCTTCAGATCATAGTCGTTGCAGAGTAAACAATTCTACCCAATCCTTTTGAGGAAGGGATGAATTTTACTCCCATCCTATTCTACACGGACTTCTCTTAGAGAACTGAAGTATTCTGTGAGGGCTACCAACGCCCGTATACAATGAAAAACTGGAAATTCACATTTTAACACCAGTTTCGGTCGGCTAATGTACTGAGACTGATGTGCATGAGTACGTCTGTCTTTAATGCTGAAGGAGAAGAAGGACAACATACATGACTCAAACCTTGCACTGAACTTGAAGACTCACGTCTTTGAGAGAACTTGCAATATAAACTATTTGAAGGCTTCAACTTACGATAAAAAGGAATAGCGGTTTTGCCTTTAAATCCCTGGCCCCTCTTCACTAACGAAAACCTAACCAGACATTACAAATAAACTGCAACAAAAAGTATGGCAGAACAAATAATGTCTAGTAGTCAAATCTTCATTTGTGAGTGTATTATTTTCCTTGTACAAAACCTGTTGAATGTTTTTCGCAGCAGATGAACTGTACCCAAAGATGCAGGACATTCTGTGGTGGGGAATAAGAGGTTGCAGTTCCGAAGGCCCCTGACTTTGGTTGTTTACAAAGTTCATTCCTGTTTAGTGTGATCCTTGGTATCTTCCTCATCTGTGTATTCTGATGGTTCTTCCCCTGGTTTTAGGAGTCTACCTACGTAGTCGTATTTCTCTGAAAAAGATTTATGGTTCTGTTACAATCAAATACAGCTGCATTTGCTTTTTAACCTGCACTGCTGCAAATTCACCTGTTCTTCTGCACTCTAAGGTTCTGAACCTGAGTCACTGAAACTGCAATTTATCAGCAAGCTCAGCCTTCTAAAACAATCTTTCTGCCACTGATGCTCCCTACTTTCTCTACTCTGAGTACTTTGTTTCAACTTTCCCACAGCTCCTTGGGCAAGATTTATCACACAGTGGCTGAAAATGCTGCTATTAAAACCAGCACAAATTCCCTCACGTTGTTTTGATGTCAATTAATGTGAAAAATTACTCCTCCCCCCTCCAGAGGCATCCTTTCATACTTCTGAGAAATTACTGCAAGACAAACTTATTCAACCCTTCATGCCAAATTTAACTCGTAGTCCTAATCATAATTCCATGGCATCCAACAACCCGGGAGCAGGAATTCCATCAGCAAAGCTACGCTGAGATTCAGGAGTGAGATTATGTGCTGAAGAGAGGGGAACAACATGCTTGCATAGAGGTAAAAGGTTGAAAACACTATAGTGGAAATATAGTGGAATCCTCTCTATGGAAGAAAGGCCTGAAATCCCAGGTGTTTTCCTAAGAAAGTTACGCTGCATTATTAATGTTACTGTCAACATCTCTTCAAAAGCTGCCCCAAACCCAAATCAGTCATTTTTATTAAAAGCATTTCTTCAAGCTATAGATGTGCTGCTCATTTGAGAATTTACCTTTAAATTGCATTTCCCACTCTCTTACACTTTCCATCTGTACAGCATTTAAGTCCGATAGGTCATCGTATTCATCTCTGAGTGCATCTTTATCTAGACAGAAAGTTGCCAGTCCCCTGGAGGCATCTCTGCCTGCAAATATTCCGTATGGACCATCTGAAAACAAAAAGACAAAGTCGATACCTTCAGGTCTTTGCTTAAGATGACCAACCTCAGCTCTTTACGCAGTCTGCCCAAGCCATACGTTAAACTTCTGCAGTGACAGGAAGAGCAGTCGCTCCAACTCCACGGCTGTTTGACATTCAGCAGCACTGCAGTTTAATCTTAACTATCACTAGGAGATAAAGTCTGCCCACAGATGCAGAACCTGGAAAATAGCTTTGAAGGGATATCTGGAAAAATCCCTGTCATTTGATGGAGGTCAGTTGAGGTGAATTCCAAAGGGACTGGAGGCTGGAAATCAGAAGAAGTGGGTTTTGTGCTTTTTGACTGATGCAAGGCAGCACAGATATGTAACATTTTGAGTGATGACTGTCAAATAAATATGATTACAAAGAGACTTGCAAACTAACAGCTTTCTGGCTTTCCCAACTTTCAATCCATCTAAAGAACTTCAAGCGTATTGTTATTGTTAGATTTTCTTCACCTAAAAGCAAATACCTTAATTCAGCTCAAATAAAAAAAAAAAAAGAAACCAAAACAACACTTCACATTTTTCTGCGTGAACTGCAGCAGGTAAAGCAATGGGAAAATGCCCAAGGCATTATACAGAGCAGTCACTACTTGAAGATAAATAGGCCAGCACCCTTCTGTAGCTGACCTCTTGGAAGACAACAGTGGCAGCACCCAGGGGCAAGAATGAACACAAGCAAGTGGCAACACACTGTCCTTCACCCCCTCTATTGCCTGCTGGAGCACCTCAGGCCTCTCTGCACCAGGACAAGCTTGCCAAGAGGCTGGCTTCCTCCCAAGCCACTTGCTGCAGCCACCACACCGATCTGCTCTTGCTGGGCATTGACTTCAGGGATGAGACAGAGGCTGAATGCAGCAGGAACTTGTGAGGCAAGGAACCCGAGTACCATACGGATTAGAAGAAACTACATTCTCACAGAACTGGTGTCGTTTCTCCACCCCAGCATTGTGAGCTGCTTACAGTCAAACCTGAGAACAGACGGGTGTCTCGTGTGCCAAAGACAATTCCCCTATCTCTCTGGAAACAAACCAACAGATTGGAAAGCAACATTGCACAAGTAGACATCAGAGAACGCTACCAACCTGAAGCTTGCACTGTGCAAATCTGGCTGTAAGAGACAACCGTGTCAATTAACAGCATCTCTATGCCTGTCCTTTTCGATATTTAGCTCCAGGAACAGCATTCACAGTAACTGCCTCTGTGATCAGGGACTACGTTTATGCTGCCTGAGAGAAACAAAGTCAAGAGGGCTTGCAAACTCTTATTTTTCCTGTCTCTATACCGAATTAAATGTTTATTTGAAAAACAGGATTCAGAGATTGAAATCAATCCTGTATCAAGGTACTTAATCTACGCATTTTGCACGCTCCGTCACTTCCCACCAAACAGGTAAGAGGCAACGATGGCCATCGACTGCAACATAACACAGGGCTTCTTCAAACAAAAAGATTTGCTTCACTCTAAAACACCTGTTGTTCAAGTGCTGTAGGTTTCTGTGTTCTGAACGAAGAATACAGCGGCTATAAACAGATCTTTACAAAGACCACACACAATCTGTAAATCCTTAAAAGCAATTATAAATTGCTATATAACCTCCCCACCAACAGTATTTTGTCCCCAGTTTTTCCTTTCTCTGAAGTGTTTAAAACCTGTATTTCCATAAAACCTTTTGCTATTTGCATAATGCACTTCTGAAATTCTGGCTAACCAGAATTAGAGAAGCACACTGTTCCCCTTCCCTTCTGCCCTGCAGTTAGTGCTTTATGGAGTCTGACAGCACCTGCTGAGATGCCACCTCTTCGTCCACCAGCTTGATTCCAATTATTTCTATTAAAAAGATAATTACATTATATTTATCAGCATCAAGCCCTGAACACCCCTACACCTTGATATTATACTTACTTGAAAGTAGGGACGCTTTTAGAATGTATCAGTTCACATGAAGATGCAAAATTTCTACAAACGTAATGTTAGGTGCTGTTACTCCAATATTTTAATTTCGTTTCTAAAATTGAATTTAAATGTTAACATTCCAGCGTGTTTACTACAGAAGGATTCAGGAGTCACAGAGAAACCATCAAGCCAGGTTCCAGCACTCAGCACAACGCTAACAGCGTTAGCTATAAAAAACAGCCTTTGGACTCGGTAGACAGCATCTCAAATTCCCGCTCTGCAAATGTAACTTAGGAATGCGTCCCATTCTTTAATCCTTTACCAAAAGGCAAATATTGAATTATGATTATTTAAAAAGAAGGGCAAGCCTGGCTTCCCCTTACTTGCAGGGTTGCTAAAGCAGAAGTTCAGAGATCTTGGTATGAGCAACCTACTTCAAGACCTGAAGCTTCCATTCAGGTACTTCCACGCAGAAATGAAGCCCAGGATTTCATATTGACAGAGCGTATACAGATCTGGGGGTTTGCTAGAAGCTTGTGTCTATTATTCACTTTTACGTAAATGCTGGTGCAACAGTCTTAAAAACGTATTTTGCACATCAGATTGTGCTGCACTTGGAGAAGCATCCAGGAAGGTGCCAGGAGAGGAAACCCTGGGGAATATAAATATGTGTCAAAAACATGTTCTGACATAGAGACATTAGTGCGATCCTAGATGAATTCCCACAGAGTCCTTTCATGACCCGATGCAATTTACTCTGCAAGCCCTTCTTTTCTTTCCTTTTGTCTGCCTACCTATTTAGACTGGCTCCCGTTCTAAATAATTGACTGCCACGACACGATACACCTACTGGAGAGATCGCAGAGAGAGATGCCATTAGCGTGGACATGTACACCAAATGGATTTTTCAAGAGCCTATCACAAAATTTCTTCTGCTATATCCCAAATTAGCTGTTTCAGTCACACATTTCTTTAAAAAGTCATCCTCCTGCTCCTATTTGGCATCTCAAAACAACAAAAGGAAAGTCAGGGAAGAACCCATTGACACACGTCTGCTACACCTCACTTGGCCACGTGTACCTATGAGCCTTCCAGGAAGGAACTTTGTTCCTTGAAGAATGCATTAAAGCACGCTGCTTCAGAGCCTTTGTTTATTTTAGCGCTGAGACCAAACAGTTATCAAGACTACGTATTTACCTACCTATCTCCACGTCCGTGCAACCACATTAATAGGCAGTGGCCTTTTTCCCTCTCCTCAATCTCCTCAATCACAACTCTACCCTGTATAAAGTCTGCCCTTCTCCAGGCTACAGCGCTGCTACCCACCTCCTGCTACCACCTGCAGGAAGTGCAGATCCTCACTTTCTTCTGAGACGTTCACCTTTATTCACAAATCAACTGGGTAGCTTGAGAATTGGCAAAATTTAAGTCTCTTCAGCCAATAAAAATACCTTTCCAATTCCTGCACTCAAGATTTCTGCATTTCCTAACCCTGTTTGGGTTCTCAACTGAAGATATAATTTCTCTTAACAGGCACCCTAAACAACAGCAGGCAAGGAAAAAATAACTTGAAAGAATTGAGATATGAAGCTGCCCAAACTGGAGTTTTTCTTTGGAAGCACTGCTTCTAGTTACCTGATCCAAAACTGGCTAAACTGGATCTTGTTTCGCTTTGCAGCCGGTTTGGCCAATAATTCTTCCCAGACCTATGCCGGTGTTCAGATTTGAGTAGATATTCTTGGTTATCTGACCCTTTCAGAGCATCCTGGACTGTTTCTCCAAGACCAGGAGTGAAAGTGAACACTGTACACTGACCTTTGGATTGCTCCAGCCGGAGCACCAGATAGCTGCACGTGGACTTTATATCCAATGAGGTGATATTGTAATCCAAGAATTGTATTCATTCTCACAAGACCCATACAAGTTCTTCCAAGAAGCCCCACATGTTAATAAGGTTTAATTTTAGGCCACCTTGAGATTCTTCAAAGAGTCAAAAAGCACTTCTGAGCAATCACCAAATGTGCAAAGCGCACCAGATGTTCTTTGCATCTGTAGGCTCCACACGGCCACTGGAAATAAAGCCCAGTTGTGTCTGAAGTTTAGAAATCCACAGAGAGCATTTCTTAAACTGCAGGCAAGTATGAAGACTGACCTCTCCTTTAATGTGAGTTAAAGGAACAAAGGGAGGCAGACCATGAAATATTGGCAGCTGCACCACTCTGTCATCCACATTTTCCACTCCATATCAAAGTGAAATCTCCAATCTGTTTAAAATTTTCCCTCTGAATCTTAGTTTAATGTTTCATCTTTTATGAGTGAATGAAAGAGCTAGAAATTAGACAAAGCCATTTTGAGATGCAGCTTGAAAGCAGAAGCTTTCGAATAACATTTATCACCGGGAATTCAAGGTGACATAATTTTAACTGTGCTGCTCCAGATTTACATGGAAGGAAAGATGCAGGTCAATTTTAAGTTACAACTTGCACGGAAAGTAAGCGTTCTTAGGACGGCGATCCATAAAGACTACATGCTTAGATGGGAACTGATTAGACAGAACAGAGGGGTCTAAACCTGACTCCTAAGGCACAAGCCCAGAGGGCCTTGCTCTCTCTTCTGCTTCCTTCCTTTTTTTTTTTTTTTTTGGTGGAAAAAGTGCAAGAATAAATGACCCAGTTTCAAGTAACGGGGCAGACCATGAGCACTGCTCGAAGCGCCTGCAGTTTGGGAGTCAGGAGGTTCCTAGAAGACAGCTCCACACTTGAAGAGGACCTAGATTCCCTATCTTGCTTTAGTGAGAAGTGCTCTGGCCACTGGTTCATTCCATAATAAGGCAAGGAATGCTGGCCAGGTTTTTGTAAATGAAGGAGATCTGTATGTCATTAACAATGATGCCATTATCATGGAATAACACATCTTGCTTTGAGCTACCTGCTTGATCAGGCCCCTTAAACCACAAGTGACTGGAGCCTGAATGATTTAAATAGGAACCAGGGATTTAGCCAGACAGACCTTTTATCAAACACAGTTGTTCAGATTTTCAGGAATATATTCAGGAAAAAGGCAAAAAAAAAGACAGACAGTGAGCTGACAGACACACACAGAAAGCAGAAGCAGAGGAGACAGAGTGATGAGTCTTCCTGCACAAAAACATTTTACTATCCCCTGCTGTCCCTGAACACAGACTGAGGGTTTAGAACAATCCCTGCATCCAGTGCCAGGGCACCACTCCCTTTAATCAGAAGTATGGAAACAATCTCTCACCGATACGAATACCTACGCTTTTTTAATTTTACTGCTTCTGGTCAGAATTTGGCTCCTTCATCCAGAAAGACCATTTCTTTCAACAGCTGAGTCCTGGGGTGAGGAACACCTCCCTTACACAGACACCAGAGCGCTGACACACGACAAAAACACAGAGAAGGTACACAGCTTACAGGAAGCACTTCTTTCCCCCCCATCTTATCCTCTGTACTTATCTTTGAACCCCTAGCCTGTTGTGTTCTTAAGATAAGGCCACCCTTAACTGAATTCTCCAGGCACAACGTATACAGTGCCCCTCCTGCAACGCTCCACTCCAGCCATACCCTTGGGAAGGATGTATTGAAAAGCATCAGGGCCAGCTCTGAAACAGAGGCACAATTAAGTTTACAGCGCTTGATTCCAAAGGAAATCTAACAGCATCAGATTATTGTCATACAAATGACAGATAAAAAGACAGCTATTTGATACAGAAGGATTCAATATCAGAAATTGCAGCTCTTTCCTGGACTGGAAATATGAAAAAACCCCAAATTTTCCCTTACACAAAATTAACTACAATGGCTATTTTTGTGAAAGGAACTGCTACTACCTAATCTATTCCTCTTGACAAAGTGGAAAGCAAAAATCTTCACAATGCTTTGAAAAACAAGTAGGATGAGAAATGAGTTGACAGTGACAGCGGCAAAGGAACATCAGGAAATTGATTTTTTTTTAAAATCATGAAACATTAAGAACCAAGGAGTGACATGGAACACTTGTACACACTGGAGTGCACATAATCCTGCTTTGTCATGCTCAAAGCCCTATATTTTTCATAGCTGCACAGAGTATTTGGTAAGTTAATTAAACCTGCCTACAGTATTATCTTGGCATGCCAATCAAAATGCAGCCTAGTAAGATTTGCTGAGCTTATTTTAACTCTTACTATGCCCTTTCATTGACCATTATATTGACCAATATGCTACCAGGAATTGTGATGCAAACAAACATGAAATTAAATGCTGCGATAAAACAGTAAACACTGTTTTTCATTATAAGGACATAAAACCAGCACACGCTAAAGGTATTCATCGTTACTCTTCAAGTCACAAGATGCGATTACAATGAGGAAATGATCCCCAAACAGCTTCTAAGAAATACTGGTTATATGATATTTTTTTTAATAGTGAGCCACTGATTGTTTACTTTATTTCTTATAGGGTTTGTGGGTGATAGTAGAAAAGGTAATTAATTAAAACTAATAAGCAAGCAAAGCATTCTAGGATGCTTACTCATCTGGGCATAAATGGATGTGGCATTTAGCACAACTAAAAGCAAAATGTTGAAAGAACGGATACACGTGAAGGACAGGGGACAATCCCAGGAAGCAGCATTTTGGAAGAGAACTGGGCAAGTTAAGTTTTAAATTAGGAGTTCAATGCAAGCAAAGTGATTTTTGCAGGCACAGTTAAATGTGTGATAGAATCTTTCCTTGTTCTCAGCTAAAATGCGTTAGATGTACCAGAGATGAGTAGGATAACAATGGGATGAGCTGTGGAAGGCTTAAAGAAGACAACATGGGGAAAAACAAAACAGCTGGAAAACTTGTTGATGAAATGTTCAAGAAACTGAAGTTTTCTATCATGGCTGTTTGAAAGGATGACTTGAACAGTCATCTTTATGTAGGTAGGTAGAGGGCTCTTCAGTGAAACAGATTCAAGTACAACAGGATTCAGGAGACACAAACAAGAACAGGAAAGCTTCTAATAAAATCAGAAGCTTGGTGGGTTTTTTAATGGAATCTCGACTGCCAGACAAAACTCTGGACAGTTTCATGCATTTTTAGCCTTCTGCTGCAAGCAGAAAAATAAGGGACACCTTTGCATCCAAGCTACAGTGAATAAAACCCCCAGATCTTATTTTCAAGACAGCGGAAGCCTTCCGAGACAGCCACACTATCCAACACTAACCGGGCGGTCAAGACACACTTCAGATCTGCTGGTGAGCCCTCAGCCAATGCACTTTGCTGCCTTCAAAGCTGAAGCTCTATTTCGCAACAGTATCTTCAACAAAATAAAAGGCTCACAGTCTGAGCCTGCAATGTCAGCAAAGCCGGTCCCCTCAGCTGCTTCTTCTGTTAAACAAAACGTGGCCATGGCTTTGTTGGTTTGTTTCGCTCTTCTCTTGCTGTACTCCAGCTACAAGGCATAAAAGTGCTAACAGAACGGCTGAGGACATCTGGCTGCTCTGACTGAAGACTGTCTGAAAAGGTCTCAACCAGCTGCAGAAGAGTTTTTCCACCTGACTTTTCTCAGATGTTTGAAGGCCTGCAAACCACCTACTAGCTTTTTTCCCTTTTCAGCCACAAAATACTTGTATATTCCCTGATATGCATCTGTATATGGAAACCACATCACCACATTTCAAAAAGTCAACACATTTGGCAGAAAACACACAGCCGATGATGCACAGGTTGAGCAGCACTATCCTAATGCGCATGGTCCCAAGTAAGAGATCTGACAGACAAAGATGATGTCAGTTCTGTTATAAAAAGGCAATCTTTCACCACAGGGGGGGCGAAGCCTTTGTCCCTCTCCACCAAATGCTGGAAGCACAGCTTTAGGGAAACCAGCTGCTGCCAGGTATCAAAAAAGCAGACTGATGTCCTAGAACAGAAAGCTTTAGCTTCCTCACAATAATACACCTCCAGAGGCCTCTACCTATAATCTATAATCTAAATAATCTATCTATAAAACTCTTAACTTTGATACATGAAAGAGTAAATGTTTATAGTTCAGTATTGTTTCATGGAGTAATTTATGAAGCAATCTGTCGACTTACTGGTGCTTTAAGGTTCATGTAGCATTACTTGCATTTTATATCAGCACGTAGGTCTTGGTTTAAAAACCCCAAAAGACAGCAGCAAAAGAACTAGCCCGATTATACATCATGGAAGCTGCAGCACACCAGACTGCACTTTCTTGGCTTTCCTGGTCAATAAACACAATAAGACATGGCAAGGTAGTTCAGATTCCACTGTTAAGTCTTGCAGTACCCAGTCATAGAATCATAGAATAACCAGGTTGGAAGAGACCCACCGGATCATCGAGTCCAACCATTCCTATCAAACACTAACCCATGCCCCTCAGCACCTCGTCCACCTGTGCCTTAAACACCTCCAGGGAAGGTGACTCAACCACCTCCCTGGGCAGCCTCTGCCAGTGCCCAATGACCCTTCTGTGAAAATTTTCTTCCTAATGTCCAGCCTAAACCTCCCCTGGTGGAGCTTGAGGCCATTCCCTCTTGTCCTGTCCCCTCTCACTTGGGAGAAGAGGCCAGCACCCTCCTCTCTCCAACCTCCTTTCAGGTAATTGTAGAGAGCAATGAGGTCTCCCCTCAGCCTCCTCTTCTCCAGGCTAAACACCCCCAGCTCTCTCAGCCGCTCCTCATAAGGCCTGTTCTCCAGCCCCTTCACCAGCTTTGTTGCTCTTCTCTGGACTCGCTCCAGAGCCTCAACATCCTTCTTGTGGTGAGGGGCCCAGAACTGAACACAGGATTCGAGGAGCGGTCTCACCAGTGCTGAGCACAGAGGGAGAATAACCTCCCTGGACCTGCTGGTCACGCCGTTTCTGATCCAAGCCAAGATGCCATTGGCCATCTTGGCCACCTGGGCCACTGCTGGCTCATGTTCAGTCGGCTGTCAACCAACACCCCCAGGTCCCTCTCCTCCAGGCAGCTTCCTAGACAGACTTCTCCCAGTCTGTAGCACTGCATAGGGTTGTTGTGCCCCAAGTGCAGGACCCGGCATTTGGCCTTGTTAAACCTCATGCCATTGGTCTCAGCCCAGCGGTCCAGCCTGTTCAGATCCCTTTGCAGAGCCTCCCTACCCCCCAGCAGATCCACACTTCCACCCAGCTTAGTGTCGTCAGAAAAGCATTTTGATTCAATGATGGCAGTTTCAATTTCTGCAACTGGTAGCAGAGCTGACATCACAAACTTTTTGGTAACAAGACTTACAAAATACTAGCCTAACTGCTTGTCACTTCCCTAGTAAGAACCAAAGACTTGTAACATGTCACTTCTATATTTTTCTTTCCTAACCTAAGATTATAAGCTAATAATAATTACTTAACTTGAGCTGTATCCCAAGGGGTGGAAAATAAAAGCACCCTCTCTCTCTCCTCCACCCTTCACAGAAGGACACTTGCAATAGCTACTATGAAAGCTCCTACATAATTTGGTTTTCCAAACCACCACTGTTTAAGGAACAATATTATCAGCAGTCATAACCCTCATTTCGTTTGGCATCAGATGTGAACACAGTGCTTACTGGTAAGTTTATGTAGCTCATTATTAGGGAATCCTGTTTATTACGAGAAAATATTCTGCAGTTTGACAATCTACAATGTGAATATGACAACATAACATTGCCTTTGAAGCATACTTTTTTGAACCTTTGAAGTATACGTTTCTGCTTCAAGGAACCGTATTGCTGTTGTATCTAGGAGATCGGGTTGATTTCTGCACTTTTCTGAATGGTAGCAACACATCAGTCCCTGAGCTCTCCCTGCTTGCCTCTGTGCTAATTAAAATTCATACCTAATTTGGCATTTGCACCTAAGTAAGCAAGAAGCTGGTTTTTTTTCTCTGTGAGAGCTAGAATGAAGGAAGCATTGCTGAGCTGCACTTAGGAAACCTACTAGAAAAGACAAAAGGGAAAAAAAATAGAAGAATTAAACAATGAACATCCTAGTGACAGGATCAAGGGGAAGATTTAGATTAGACATTAGGAAGAAATTCTTCACACTGAGGATGGCGGACACTGGCACAGGTTGCCCAGGGAAGCTGTGGCTGCCCCATCCCTGGAGGTGTTCAAGGCCAGGTTGGATGGGGCCTTGGGCAGCCTGGGCTGGTGGGAGGTGTCCCTGCCTGTGGGAACAGGAACTGGATGGGCTTTAAGATCCCTTTGAACTTAAGCCATTCCATGATTCTATGACAGGTGGGGAGTGGCCCAGGCCACTCTGCTTATCTCCAGCCTCCTCGTGTGAGAACCTGCTCTGGGGCTCCTTCCTGGCTTTTTTGTGCTCGTTGTTTATTTATAAACCACCTTTCTTCTGTTGGAAGGGAAACAGCAGAAAAAGCGTGGCCTGCATTGAAACAGGTTGCCCAGGTGAAGCTGTGGCTGCCCCCTCCCTGGAGGTGTTCGAGGCCAGGTTGGATGGGGCTGTGAGCAGCCTGGGCTGGTGGGAGGTGTCCCTGCCCAGGGCAGGGGGGCTGGAAGCGGGCGATCTTTAAGGTCCCCTCCACCCCACCAACCGCCCTGCGATTCTACGCTTCTACGACTCAGACTGAGGCAGCTGGAAAGCGGGACGCGTTATGGCAGCCTCACCAGCACCCGGACCCCGCAGGAACGTTTTCTGCGCCGCTGCCCGTGGCAGGGGGGTGCGACTGGCTGTTTTCAGGCCCGTTCCAGCCCACACCCCTCCGTGACCCCACGCAAACCCCGCCGGGCCCGGCCAGGCGCCGGTTTCCCCCCGTCCCTCACCGACCCCGGTCCCCGCCTCACCGGGCCCGTAGAACTTGCTGCCTTTGCTGACGTCGAAGACTTTCCCGTTGACGGCGAGGAGGATGCGGGGCTCGCGGACCCCGTCGAACTCGCGCAGCTGCTCCAGGGTGAAATCGCGCCTCTTCATCCGCGGCAGCGCGGCCGCCGGGCTCTGCCGGCCCCCCGCCCCGCGGCCTCCCCTGGCCGCCCAGCGGGCGTACAGCCGGTAGGCGCCCAGCAGCGCCAGCGCCAGCAGCGCCGCCTGCAGCAGCGCCGAGCCGGCCGCCGCGGCCCCGCCGCGCCCGCTCCCCTCAGTCCTCAGCCGCCCCTCGTCCGCCATCGCTGCCAGCCCAGCGCCCGCCCCCCCCGCGCGCGCGTGCCCGCCCCGCGACGCCGCCGCGCCTCCCATTGGCCGCCCGCCCCGCCGGGCCCCGCCCCCCCCGCCCCGCCGGGATCCGCGGCTTCTCATTGGCTCCCGGAGAGAGGCGGCTTCGTAGCGAGGCCCCGCGCGACGAGGCCGCGCCCCACCCCCTCCGGCGGGCTCGCCCGCCTCTCATTGGTCGCCTGGGGCGGCGAGGCGCTTCCCATTGGCCGGCCGCGCCCTCGCCGCTCGCGCCCCGCCTCCCCGAACGGCCGCGCTCGCGGGAGGAGCCGTTGGCCGCGGCGCGCGTGCGCGGGGCCCTCGGCCCCAGCCCGCGGCGCGTGGCGAGGGCGGGAGGCGCCGCCTCAGGGGCCGCCTCTGAGCGCGCGTGTGCGGGCGGGGGGCGGGCGGAGCAGCGCAGAGGCGCCCCGCAGGGCTCCTTGCGCGCCGTGAAATCGTGGTGATTGCGGTCGTAGAATCAGAATCACTAGGTTGGAAAAGACCTCTTGGATCATCGAGTCCAACCGTTCCTATCTGCCCCTAAACCATGACCCTGAGCACCTCAACTACCCGTCTTTTAAACACCTCCAGGGATGGTGACTCAACCACCTCCCTGGGCAGCCTCTGCCAGTGCCCCATAAGGTGTGAAAAACTTTATATCTAGTCTGAACTTCCCCTGGTGGAGCTTGAGGCTTCTTGTCCCCTGTCACTTGGGAGAAGAGGGCAGCTCCCTCCTCTCCACAACCTCCTTTCAGGTAGTTGTAGAGAGCAATGAGGTCTCCCCTCAGCCTCCTCCAGGCTAAACACCCCCAGCTCTCTCAGCCGCTCCTCATAAGGCCTGTTCTCCAGCCCCTTCACCAGCTTTGTTGCTCTTCTCTGGACTCGCTCCAGAGCCTCAACATCCTTCTTGTGGTGAAGGGCCCAGAACTGAACACAGGATTCAAGAAGCGGTCTCACCAGTGCCGAGTAGAGGGGCAGAATAACCTCCCTGGACCTGCTGGCCATGCCACTTGTGAAGGGGTCGAAGGGCAGCAGTGTCAGCTGCCATGGTGTGGCCGTGTTGTGCAGCTCCCCTTTGGTGGCTACTGAGTGACACGTCTGCCCAGAGCTTTGGCAAGGATGTGGTTTTGCTCCTCGCTCGAGTGAGCTGGAGCCTGCGCCTGAGGCAACAGGGCAGCCAGTCTTGGAGGGAAAGTTTTGGAGGTGGCTCAGAGGACTGCTCTGTGCCACCTCCCTGAAGATAAATACACCCTTCCTGTTTTTTTTGTCAGAAAAGAGGATGATTACAAACAGGCTAATCCCCTCGGATTACTCCTTGTGCTGTGAAATGTAGCAGTGGCAGCACAGAGGTGGCTTTAGTACATCTTGTTAAGTACAGCCTGTGCCCGGGAGTGAGTTTGCTCAGTTATGTGAGGAGAAGGACTTAAAGATTTTATTATTTTAAAGGAGTGGGTGAGTGTACGTAGATATCTCAGTAGGACAGTGCTTTTCTGCAGAGAAGAGAAAGACTCAGGCAGAATTTAGCCCTTCTTGTGAACATGTTCCCTAGCAAATCCAACTGCCTCATCAGATGACACTGAAGAGCTGCTCTACAAATGTGTAACTGGGCCTAGGGAACACAAGCCAGGCTCAGCCACTCTCCCTGCAGTCAGAAATGTGATACAAGGAGTACTTTGGACTTGAGAAACTGCGTTCCATGTAACTGTGCAGGGCTAGAGCATCCCTGCCTAACACCACCAGCCTGAAGAACACCTCACCGTTACAACGTCCTTTTATCTCAACAAGCCACAGCTTGATTTTGGTTAAAAACCATTTTTATCACAGAATCATCACCTGTTTGGATTGTCTGGGCACAGTTATGGTGCAGGTCAGAAAAAGGTAGAGTTGTACTCTTACCTCTGGATTTCTTTCCTCTACAAGTTTAATTGAGAATTTCCACAACATCTTACTATGTTCTCTTAACTTCCTTTGTATTTTAACGATGGATTCAGAAAACAAAAACAAGTAGTAAGGGATACGAAGTACTTTCACCCATCTGCCTACTGTGATCTCATCTCTAACTTCACACAGACTGGCTAGATTATTCTAGACATTTCTTTAGATTTCCCACTGCATGAAGGTGGGCTCTGCTGTGTTCTGGAAGGAATTCTTTTAGAAATCAGTGTGGCTGCTGTAAGTGTTCTAGTCTTCATTTCTGGTTACGCTTGTAAGAGATTATATTGCTACCTGGGCTTGGCTAGGATACTTCAATTTACTTCTGTGAACTTTGGGTCTAGTGCAGCAAAATGGTGGCTAGTTTTGATCCCCAGATAAGAGCTGGAAACCAAGAGGAGTTCCAGGAATGCTCCCTAAAGAAATGCAAGTTTCATTTTCTAAATGAAGGAATTTAAACAGTAGAAAACAGAAAAAGACGTTAGAAATAATACAAGGCAGATAGTAAATATGCAAAGTATACTTGGATTGGAACATTTCCAAACCTAGAAGAAAGAAACCACTGAAAACATGTGGGTTCCAAACTGGTACAGCTCAGACAAGTCCAGATATGAAGTGCCAGGGAAGATAAAATCCCATTGCAGCTGTGTCCACCTTCAGTACCAGAACACCATCACTGGAAGGCAGGTACTCAGGATCTGCTAACTCAAATACGATGAGCAAATGGCTTCCTGTCTTGGGGCAGACTAGTTTCAACTTTTGTCAAATTTTGTTAGTCTGATGCTGCTTTATCTGCCAGAGAAATGCCCCCCCCCCCCCCAGTTTCTCCACTATGTCTTTTTCCAGTGCTTCTTCATCACCTGTCTTTGTTTTCCAAGACAAAAAGTCTGTCCCTACAAAGTATAAAGCTGATGTTCTATAAACTTGCAACTGGTGAAGAGTCCCCAAAAGCATTACTGTGCTGCTTCCACTGTTCTTTCTGTGCACTTATTGGTGGCACTTTTGCCGTGAACAACTCTTTATTTAGATCTAATTGACAGCCAGGTGTCATAGATCCTGAGCCGTGATTGGGGAGCCCAGGTATTGCTAATGTATATAATTGTGAGAGTCAAGGGGGCAGTTGCAGCAACCCTATGAGAGGAGTGAAAGGAGAATCATGTGGTTTGGGTTACCTGTGAAAAATACCTTGGAAGTATCCAAATTCTGAATGACTGCACAGCGAATCGGTTCCTATGGATTTGTTCTGAAGAGCAAGCAAAGGAGTAATGCTTGCATTTCAGGTTTCCCACAAAGAGCATGGTGAGTCCTGGAAAAAACGTATATGAAAGAATATTGCTGAATTTTTTAGAGATTTATTGTTCCTAAGTAAAGACTTAATTTTATAGGCTTTTTTACCTAGCAAATCTTGAAGAATGCCTAGAAAATGAATAATTTATTGCTATATTCTTGTGCAGTCTCATCTATTCTTACTTGTTTATCCTCTTGTTCTTGGAAATTAATAGCCATTTACTTTCACAGCAGTCTTCCTGCCACATCTGACATGATGGCAACATTAAACCTGTAGTGTCTTTGAAAGTTATTTGCTCACTGGTGGTGGGTGTTCAGTGTTATTCGACATCAGTAAACATTTTCTTCAGAACAGAACTTTCTGTCCTATAATGTGTCAGTTATACTGTGACTGCCTATTGCACCTTTGTCTTGGGAATTTCTCAAGTAGATCAACTATTTTCTTTGCTCTGTGTATGACCCTGCAGGTGTTCAAGAGATGTGTAAATGTGGCACTTGGGGATGTGTTGGGCTTTTGGTTGGACTTAATGGTCTTGGAGGTCTTTTCCGATCTTCATGAGTCTATCTTTTATCATGCAAAAACAGGCTATATTTGGGGCAGATTAGGAGGTGGCCTGTGTGCAAAGGAATGGGGGGGAATGTCTCAGTAAATTTGGAACAAGAGAACAATAAATCAGTTCTATTGATTTTGGGTATTTTTAACCCAGCTTAATGTATGGGATGCACTGGTGGTTTTTTTTTTTTTAAGCTGACACAGCTTGAAAATGCTTACTGTTGAGGTCAATACAATGATTGATGCCTTATTTAGATATAGTATCTGCTTGTATTCCTTAACATATCTTTATTTCCTATTTATTGTAAGCCTTTCATGTAGACCTATCTATAATTTTTTACTGACACATCGCAGGGTCTTTTAGTGCTGAATGCGTACAAGGTATTCAGGAATTTCTTTCAAGAATTTGAAAACATGTTATGAATAGCTTTAGAGCTAGATTCATGTCAACACATACAGTTTTTAATTGCTAAGAAGTCTTCTATTGTTTCTTAGTCTTTGTAAAAGCTGTGTTTTCTGAAGTGCGTGGTCATAATATTGCAGAAGTAGATTAAGTTAATCTCTAACAAAGAATTTGATCTTGTTCATCCATTATAAAGTTAGTTTGTCTAATGATGTGCTTCCCAGAAAAGTCTCTGTGGGGGGCAGAAACCTGTGAGCACCAGTTAAGTGCTGACCAGTTGAGTAACTGGGGCTGCCTTGCTACAGAGCCAGAGATAGATTTGCTGCAACTGGAGCTCACCTTGGAGTAGGAGCTGAGAGCAGCTTTCCTTCAAAGTCTGAAAGCTCAGGTTACTCTGGCTCTCAGTTCTTGGTCTCAGTGGCTCTGGTGTGTGTTATTCCAAACCTGGGCAAGTAAATTACTGGCTTGTATGTTAGAGACACTTTTTCTTTTTTTTCAAAATAGCATATGCCAATCCATTTGTAAAGGCAGGTTCTCAACAAGACAAGGGCATCTCATTCTCAATGGCATCACCATGGAGATGCAAAAGAGGACATCAGATTCTAAGACTCAATGCAGGTGCAACAGGAATAAAGGATAAGAGACTCTGACAGCTTAATAGCATGAGAAAAAGAGAGGAAAGAAGGGTAATGAAGAGTTTCCAGCTTCTCAAGTTTATGTGCAGGTACAGATTTTATGAAGACTGATGGTGAGGTCCCTGAGTCTGTATAGTCTAGCACTGAGCACATAAAAATGATGGCAATGCATTTATAGACTTTATTTTCACAGATGTCACTTTAGTTTTAGTTTACACTCAGCCTGCCATACTGTCCCAGGTAGTTAGAAAATGTTCTATTTTTTAACTGAGAGAAGGTTTGATAGCATTTCTCTTAAACATTTCCTTTCATAGCATCCTGATATTAATGAAATCGTTTGTTCATTTGGACCCCAGATGTCTGCTTGAAGAAATGGCTGTTGCTCCAGAATGGTTTAAAGAAGAGTAAAGCAGCCAATCTGTACAATCGGAGACAACAACACCTACGCTCACAGAGAAGTACACACTAAGATCTACAGTTGAATTGACAGGTGATTGAAAAAGGAATCAAGCCTTATCCTGTGCAATCTGTACAATTAATCTGGCACTGTACAACCACACAAATTCATAGTCACCTTACTCTTGTTAAAGAACAGGCACCGCTGGCCTCTTAAAGGCCTTATAATGTATGTGCATGGCGTGTTCCAAGCATTTTTCTGGCCAAAAATCCACCCTAAATCTTGGCAACAAATTGCTCCCTGACATGGCCTCATCTGACTCCATATAGTTTTCCTAATTTTAATCTTCCTGATTTCTTGTGAAAGGTATGAAAGTGCTTCCCATAAGTGCAAATCAGCTCGAAACAACTAATGGCAAGCGTTTACTGGATCCATACCCTGTTGAAATCCTTAGGAGAAGGTAAGTGAGCTTTACCCTACTATGCTAACAACTCCTAACCCATTACAAGCAATGCTGCTGCTCCTGAATAAGGTTCCAGATTGTCTGGTGTCTTGTCAGTGCCTGCTGCTGCTGCTCACTAGTGGTTTTGACACAGTCTGACCAAATTCCTCAAGACATTCAGAATTAGAGCTGTATTTCTGCTGGTTAATGAAGACGTTACATGTTTTTGGAGGACAAATTATGGCCCCAAATTGTTTGTGGGGGAGTTATCAGTGTGCTATGTTATGAAGGCAAGCCTTGTGTGGAAAGAGACAGTCATATCCCTCTGGGAGTCACCAAGATCCTGTGACGAGTGGAGTGTAATTATTTTACACATCATAAATACATTAAATATTTAACGATTTGAAGGACAACTGGAAAGATGAAGAATGTAATTTTTGTGTCGTGGTTATGTTTTCTTGGCCATACACATCAGTCTGAAAGTATCTGGAGATAGACTCACAGTTTCTACTCCACGTAAAAAAAGCAGCTGTAAACCTGTTAGCAGGCAGGTTTAATGTGCTGAAGTACTCTTGGACAGGAGGCACCAGTCCTTCATTTTCACCAGGGGACACTTTCATAAGGGGTAGTATTGACTAGTTCTCTCATTCCAATTCATCTTTTATTTATGTATTCTAAGAATGCAGACTTTTATTCTCTACTGCCAGAAAAAGCGAAAGCATCAAAGACAAAGTGCTGTGTAAGCAATACACTCCAGTGAGTGTGTTGTAGGTTCCTCCCCTTGGAAGAGGCAGGTGAAAGGCCGCCAAACATATGGAAGATGTTGGGAACATCACTGGGTGGTCAGATGCAGCTCCAGGGTGATGACAGAGCCACTTAGTCGCATGGCTGCCCCTGTATCCTGTGAGCACCATCCTGCACTACCCGAGGCAGGGGAGGTTGAGTGGGAAGGGGCTGAAGACTTTATGCAGCTCACCCTGCTGTTAGAATCACTCTTCACTCAATACATTCCTGGCAAATTTTTAGATACTGTAACAAGTGAACTAGAATACCTTGCAAATCTTTTGTTATTAAAACATTTTGAAAGTAATTGTATAGTAGTTACAAATCAAAACAGCAGCCCTTAACCTGTATTTTGCACTCACCTTGCAGGGGTGTGTATGACTAAATAAAACACAAGGCACTGGAAAAATAGGCTCAGTGCGTATGTATCCATATTTTATCTCTTTGCACCCTTATTTCCTCCTTTTCATTTTGAATAATGACCAGGGCTAGGCTGAATCTAAACGGGAAGTCCATGTTCCAATATTCTAATTTAAAAATCAGTTTGCTAGAGGGGTGTTACACAGAAACAGCCTGGAGAGGGTCAGATGGAGGGGTTATCTTTAACACTACTAAGGATTTGGGAACTTTGCTGTTAAAATCCAAGTTCCCTCCAACCTTGCAGATCTCATCTTTAGAGAGTAAACGTTTCCTCTAGTGGTAACAGCAACCGGTTTGTGCCAAATAGGGATTCAGTTGTGCAGACTGTGTGGATGAGGTTCAGACACAGCATAAAGCTAGTGCAGGACTATTTCCTCTCAAAAATCGGAGTAGCCTGTTTTGTCTGTTCCAGTGCTGGTAGTGGCTGCAAAGAGGTGAAGAATGACACAAATATGTGTAAATGGCACATAAATGTATCTCCAGTGGTGCAGGTACACTGCCAGTCCAACCTCTTATTCACAGAGGGATGTTACAGCCTTCTTTGCCTTGAGAAAGTCTATTTCTATTTAGACCACAAAGGTACAAAAGATCCAAACCCATGTATGCCAATGTGATGAGAGAGACATTGGTGCTGTCTGGAGATCATGTTCGTCCCTATTTGGAGAACCGTTATACTACAGTAGGCTCACTCCACACATGTATTTGTCAGGGAGGTTTCGAACAAACCTGTACTCTTTATTTGTGCCCATAATAATCAAAAATCAATTAATATGCAGAAAAACTTGAAGCTATATGGGGCTGTGGCTCTGCATGAAGCAATACAAAATCTGTGCATCCTAGATTTCCTGGCAGTAAAAAATTGATTTGTATTGGCATGAGCAGACGACTGCATTTTTATCGAATCAGCCAGAGCATATGTTACAGTGTTTATTCAGATTTTATGCCAGCTTTCTGTCACTTGAGGAGGATAAATTATGCCTGATCCAGCATAAAGTTAGAGTGGTACAAACAGACAATATCTTATGTGATAGGAACTCTCCTGGGACAAAATTGTTTCTTCAAGCTATTTACTATCTCACAGCATGAGAGCCTACAGCCGTAACGTGCTGTAAACCCTACACAGTCCTTAGACAAATCTTTTTCAAGTCAAGGCATGTGTCTATCTGATTAGCTGTAAATAGACTGACAGTTTTTTCCTCAGAGGGAAAGAAGGTGAGAGTCACAAATTCAAATTATATTTTATACCTTAGGCAAATACAGAAACGTTTCAGAATGTGATTTGTGTAGAAATCTCAAGTGTACTCATGTATAAATGTAAATAATGAGATGGAAAAATATGAGCTGTAATGATTATTAGGAACATAATTCTTGAAAATATGGAATTAGGCTTGGGCCTATATTATGGAAGAGAAATGATTTGATTTTGTGTTTCCTGCCATGTTTCTTCTTTTAAATATGCAGCTGCTGTGTCATTATGGAACCTTGGCGTTTCATTCTGAAGATGAATTGTCATGGCACAAGTTACTGGAGGGGAAGATAGTAAACAACATTACCGTGCCACCAAGATGATTTTTGAGACTTCCTAAGTCGAAGGGCCAAATCCATCAGTAAGTGTGTACAAGTTGTACTTTGATATAAAATCAATTGAGATTATTTGAGATTTTGATGGAATTTTGTTAATTGCCATTTAAATTCTATTAGCCTTTATGAATTTTCTGTCTTTGGGCAGGAATTTTAACAGTCTGCAATTCAACATTCAATGATAATACTGCTTAATATTATTCAGGCAACTGTGGTGACTCATTTTTGCACCTGCACTGCAGCCTTGACTGGGGTAGCACAGCAGTTTTTTGGGTGTAGAGTGGGGTGGTCTGTGGAACTGATTTACCTGAAGAGAAGCAGGGATTATTGAAGCTGGCACTGCCACTGAATTTATTTTCCCTCTAAGCTATTCAGTATATGAAAACAAGCAGAGCTGGCAACTTACAGCAGACCTGGCGGAAGGGTATGGTGATGTGGGATAAACTGAAAGAAGGATCGTTCCTGACAAACTCCAGGTAGGAGCATACCTGTGCATCCATTCCAGGGAATAAGTTAGAGTAGAAAAAGTTATCCCGAGGTAGATGCAGTCATACCTGTTTTATCTGGGGGGTTGGACCAGGTGAACTCCAGAGGATTCTTCCAACCCCTACCATTCTGTGGCTGTGATCTGTGATAAGGAAACAGGTGCTTTTGAAAAGTACAGCGTGTACTGCGGGCTGTAAGTCAGCTTTGTTCTGGCATGGCTACATCTTTGCCATGCTGGGATAACAACGTTAATAAAAACAGTCTCCTAACTGGCAGAGTTATGCTAATCAAACTTTTACAGGTGCAAGACCCCTAAAAATTGTTGTCATCAATAAATAGCATACCAATCTAATGGAAACATGGCACATCCCAAAATTAGCAATAATTCCTGTAATGCAGATATTAGTTAAGAGTTTGTAAAGCTGTAATTCTACTAAGCTGGCAGTTTGGGAGAATGCAGTAATTCCTTTTAAAAAGCTGAAAAGCCGTTCCATTTCTCTTTATACATTTCAGCGAATACTGCAAAATCATCCTTGGCACAGCTGAAGCATCTTCAGCATCCTGCTGCTATTATTTCTTCTACCACTACCACCTCTTAAAAGCTTCTGTTTGTTCTCAAAATGGGACCAGGTTGTACTAAGAGCTTGGTGTTTTCGATACAGTTTCCTGTGGAGGAATAACCTAGGCTCTTGGCAGCATCCCACTATTCAATTCATACAAAGCACTCACACCATTTAGTCTGGATGCAGGGTTGGGCTCGTGGCCATTCTGATGTAATCTGTACCCCAGTCATATTACATTATATGCAAGTATAAAAGGTATGCAAGAAGAGAAGGTAATTTAAAACATGCTTTGGGGTTGAACTTTGCAAAAAGCGATGCTTCATAAAAGCTCATCGGTAGAAAACATTTCCAAGAGAAAGTTGATTAAATGTACTAAGTTAAGCTCTGATGATATGCAGCAGTTTGCTGCATATGTAGACACTTAATCCAAAATGCTATTCTTGTATTTGACTTTCCACCTGTAAGGGAAACAGCCACTCTGTCTGTGATTACAGCACACTTGGGACTGAATGGGTCCAGCTGCTGAGCAGCAGACATTATAGAAGCATTCTCTTAGGTTGTTTTGGATGCTCAGAGACTCAGGGGTGACCACAAATCCTGAAGCAAAGCAACTACTGAAGACTATTTGAGTATGGTTGGCCTGGATACTACAAAGAGAATCTGATGTCCTTGAATTATAGTGCCTGATAATTTTTGTTCTTCTTTGTGCTTCACGTAAATGCTGTGCTAAGTCCTAAGTGTTCTGGCTCAATGAAGGAAGCCAAAGTACAGGAGGACTAGAATTCATACTGTGTGAGGGAACTTGTGATTGAGGTGCGTCACAGGCAGGCTTCATGTGATATTACATCAGAACAAAAGATGTGAAGATATCCAAAAAGAAGGGAACCGGTATGTGCTGGGCCTATATCAGCATTCAAACCAAGCAGGATATTTCTAAAAGATCTTGACAACTTTCTCTTCCATTCTGGACATGGACAATGTGGAAGAGGACAGTTAGTGTGGTGTGAGTGAGGAATGCTTGTATGACCATGCCTCTGGGGTCTTTGGTACACAGAAATTGGGTCCCTCAGGTATGGATGTAGTTCTGTATTCCTCCTCCTTCCTGCTTGCATTCTTCCCAACATTCCTGTTGCTGAACGGTCTTCTTTGAAAGAAATACTCAGGCTGCAAACTGCACTGTCAAAGAGTTTGTTAAGAAACATGTCCCTTAACATAATGTTAAGATATTGGTAAATATATGATGCCATGTGCACACAGTATTTATTTTCATTGCTTCGATCTGGTGCTCTTCACATGTCACATAGATTATCTTTTATGATGTGGATTATCTTTTGCGAATGCTGCTTACCTCTATCATCCTTACACACTCCAAACCACAGTTTCTTTCCCCTGTGGTGCTCCTTGGTCACAGAATCATGGATTAATTTAGTGTGAAGGGATTCTGGAGGTTGTTCAGGGCTTTGTCCTGCTGAGCTCTGAATATGCCCAAGGATAGAGAGTCAATAGGCCCCATTGGACAACTTGCTCCAGTGTTTGACTATGCTTGTGATGAGTGTTTTGGTTTTTTTTTTTAATAATATCTGTTCTATCTATTCTACTGTGTGATCCATGACAAGGATCAATTTAGGAAGTAATTTTGTCTCTTCTAGTCTTGGACTCTGACGTTAGGAGAGCACAAAAGGCAGGAACTTGTGAGTCAGAACACTGTAGAGTTAGTTTGAGAAGCTGCCTGGTTCTCACAGCCAGAGAGGGTGTTGTGCAGTGCTTTGGACATGGCAGCACAGCTCCCACTGAGGGGCTGAGCTGAGGCCTATCTTCTGCTGTAGTTACTCAGGAGAGTCAAGGTTTGCATGTGTACATCAGCAGAACCCAAATTTGATATTGCTTTTGTTTTCCCTTTGACTGGGGATTTGTAATCAGGTGCTAAGAACACTGCTGTTTCTCCTGTCCCCACTCTGCTGCCAGAAGGGTAGGAGAACTCCCTCATTAACACTGCGGGAGGACTACCAGTTCCTCAACTTAACGTAGTACATAGGTAGCCCTGGAACTGGCCAATCCACATGCAGGTACACAGTGCCAAGAAAGGAAGAGTAAAGGTGTTGTTCCATGCACACGTTTCCCAGCAGCAGCCTCTTTTAAGGTGTTCCTATGACCCACCTCAAATGCCAGCTTCTTGTTCCTGACACCTTTTCAAGTGTGCCGACACAGCTGTTTATGCGTGTGTTTGGGAACTGAATTGTGAGACTAATTCAGGTTAAAGTGCTTAACAGTGCTTTTTTTTTTTTGTTTCCTTTATTCAGTTTTTCTTTAATACCTGTTTAATTCCGTGGCCCTGATTCGCAGTGTGGTGTTGCAGAAAGTTGTGTTGATTAAAGTTGTGTGGCTGTCAAGAACAGGACAGGTGGGCAGGGAGGAAAAATTGTTGGAAGTACCTTAAGGCAACAGTGCTGCCAAAAGCAATGCATCTTCAGGCTTACAGCTTTGTGGTGTTGCTGCTGACAGCTGAGCAGAGCTATTGCTATTGCTGAGTCTCATGTCCACCTCATAGTCACAGAATCACAGAATAACCAGGTTGGAAGAGACCCACCGGATCACCGAGTCCAACCGTTACCAAACACTAAACCATATCCCTCAGCACCTCGTCCACCCGTGCCTTAAACACCTCCAGGGAAGGTGACTCAACCACCTCCCTGGGCAGCCTGTTCCAGTGCCCAATGACCCTTTCTGTAAAGAATTTTTTCCTAACGTCTAGCCTAAACCTCCCCTGGCGGAGCTTGAGGCCATTCCCTCTTGTCCTGTCCCCTGTCACTTGGGAGAAGAGGCCAGCTCCCTCCTCTCTACAACCTCCTTTCAGGTAGTTGTAGAGAGCAATGAGGTCTCCCCTCAGCCTCCTCTTCTCCAGGCTAAACAACCCCAGCTCTCTCAGCCGCTCCTCATAAGGCCTAGTCAACCTTAGCCATGCTGACACCTCCCTAGCTGTATCATTTTGCTCATCAGCGGTGATAAAAAAAATTAAATGAAAAGTATTTACTTGTCAGCTCTGCACTATGGATGCCTACAAACTTGAGGGCTAATAGTCTTGCAACATCTTCTGTCAATTCTCAGAGTCTCCAGAGTTCAGTAGAAAATAGTTTCCAGATTGGCACTGAAAATTGGAGTGCAATTTTACCGTACACTTAATCCAGAGTACCAACGGGCAGCCACTGGCAAGAGCCAATTCTACTCTTCCTTCAAACTTGTGTACATCAGGTCCTGACACCTCTTCTCTTGCAGCAGACCAAATGGTCATGCAATGCAAGAAGAGTCAGTTCCTGCTGAGAATCTGATGGATAACTGATGATTTTATTGATGGAAACACTGTGTAAACTGAAGGAATTAGGAAAATTAGGGCTATGAGGGTGATCTGAGAGCTGGAGCACCTCTGCTTTGAGGACAGGCTGGGAGAGCTGGGGTTGTACAGCCTGGAGAAGAGAAGGCTCCGGGAGACCTTAGCGCAGCTTCCAGTATCTGAAGGGGCTGCAGGAAAGCTGGGAAGGGGCATGTAACAAGGACATGGAGTGATAGGATGAGGGGGAATGGCTTTAAATTGGAAGGGGAAGATTTAGATTAGACATGAGCAAGAAATTCTTCACGCTGAGGGTGGTGAGGTGCTGGCCCAGGTTGCCCAGGGAAGCTGTGGCTGCCCCCTCCCTGGAGGTGTTCAAGGCCAGGTTGGATGGGGCTGTGAGCAGCCTGGTCTGGTGGGAGGTGTCCCTGCCCATGGGGGGTTAGAACTGGATGAGCTTTAAGGTCCCTTCCAACCCAAACCATTCTATGATTCTGTGAAAATCAGAGGTAACGAGCTAATTCTTCAGTGAGGATGTGGCTTCAGAAACACTTGGAATGAGGTCCCTCATAACCTTGTTATTTAAAAAGAATTCCATGCTCTTTGCAAAGCCAGTATTGCTGAATTTGCAAAGCAACACTAGAGTTGTGGAATAAAACCTGAATTAACAGTGGTGTATTTAAAGCCAAAGTTCTCATTTACATTTTTATGTTAATCTGGATCTGCTACTGATGTTACACAAATGTATATAAGGAATCATTTCACAGAGATCACAGGCACTGCTGTGTCCCTAGTGAAGTAATTTCTACCTGTGTAAAATAGACCTGAAATGTTACTAAATCAAGTCAGTATTTTATACTCACTTGACACTCATCTTGCAGTGATGTAAGTTACTGCAAGATGAGGCATCAGTGAATAAAACTGCACCAGAATAAAAGTCTTGTGTCAGGATGTGATCCCATGCAAGTGTTTTGTACTGTTGTTTTAATGGAACATTGCAAAACTGAACAATCGTTAGTAATCCTGCCAATGCTTTAGTGTTTAAAAGGTCCTATTTTCCATTCCCCTGAAGTCCCTTTGTGCTATTCCATTAGTTAAAAAGGCCATAAAGAGGGCACATTTAGCCACTTGGGAATATTTTCATTTCTGCATTTCTCTTGCCTTTGGCATAGCAGATACGTTAGGTTGTGGCTGAGGAGAAAGGGTCACGGCTGGCCCGCCTCTCTGTTCCAGCTATTCTTGGTTGCTGGAACAGCTCCTAGGGGCCCCAGGCTGCCAGTTGTACTAAAATTGCAAATTGCTGGTAGCCTTAAGACTATTCAAGGAGTAATTAGCTACCAAATGTGGGTAATTGTGACAGAGTCTAGCTAATACTGCTTGTGTCTGAACAGACTAATTAAAGGCTGCACACATGAGAAGAGAAAAAAGCCTCTTCTTTTAAGGGAAAAGATTATTAGAAGAGAAAATTTGATCTACTATTAAAAAGAAAGTTCTGTCCCTTCTAGTAGGATTCTAGTAGGTTTTGATAATTAAACTTGGAAAATGAAGCACAACTAGAGCTTTTAAATTAAATACTTTCACCGTGGGACGCTTCATACTCTGCTTTTGATTTCATAAAAGCCATTTTATATTTTTTACGAAAAGGCTTAGTGCAAGAACATTCAAAAACTATTCTTGCCTATGAAAAACCAGGAGCTCTGTTTCTGCTATCAGTGATGTTTCTGATATAAAGAAGCCCAGCTGGAGGGACATCATTATGGGTACATAAGTTCTGTTTCTCCCTCTTTACCAAATGAGTTGAGGAGGGGGAATAATTTTCTGCTGGGATGACAAAACTATGATCCTCATGTGTCAGTATAGCTGTGTTTGTCATAATTGGTACCTGGGCTCCTCCCTTCTGCTGCTCTTACGATCAACTGCGAATAGTTCTCTTCCACACCATTGAGGTGTGTCTTCAATGGTACTTAGATATTTGCTAATACAATGGTAAAATCACACATCTCAGCTAAATGTTATATGCGCTTAGCTGTGCTGCTGGAGATAGCAGTTTTCTTAACTGCAGGAGTCCCACATATAGCTGATGGTATCTACTTCATCCTCCCTCCTGAAGCAGGTGAGAGTTAGAGGAGAACAACCAGAATGAGACCCTCGCGAGAGCAGCAGATTCAGAAGAGAACAGCTCCCTTTGCTTCTTCCTGCCCAGCTACAACAGATTATTTTAGAAATCACTCCCATGTGTTTTAAGATGCTGCAGTGTCACTAACAGCTTCTCAGCTGTTCTTAGGGTGCCACAGCGCTCTGCAGATGCCAGCCAGCTATGTTGCCATTTGTTAGACTCAGACCCTTAAAACTTTTTTCAGATACAGCAAACAACTTGCAGCGTTCTGCCTTGCACTTTAGACGTAGCAGCTAAGTTTGAGGTGCACTCTGTCTGTCTTTCTCCTCTTATCCTGATGGATTGGCTGTAAGCCTAAAATTAAGATGTAGTACTTTGAAATGTACAAATTATATCATTGAATACAGCATAACTGCATTGGGCTTGGTAGTTATTCATGGCTGTAATCAGTGACCAAATGTAGAGCTGTCCATTTTGCTAAGAAGATGGTTAGAAAAGCTGTATGTGTTTAGAAAGAAAGCCGGTTCCTCTTGTAACTGCAGAGAGAAGCAAGCCAAACTGACCTACGTAGGCAAACACTGCAAAATTCCAATCTGATTGAATTCTAAACATTTTACAGCCAGGTATACACGTGTTACCTCATTATGGAAACTACAATTCCTTTCTTATAGACTGCTCCAAAGAGCAGATGATATAAGCTGGTCTCCCTGTTTAAATGTCTCCTTACCCTATGTTGTGACAGTGGATTAGAAATAACACTTTGAGACTGATCTTTATTCATCGAAGCAATAGGAAACAAAGCGCTGTTATTGACTAGAGTCTTGAACCAGAACAGGCAGTTTATGATTATCTTTTCAATACAACTCTGGTGATCAGCAGAATTTGTGGCTAATACTTGCTTTTCTGTATGTTCTCTGTTGATATGTGCTTGGGAATTTATGTAAGTGACGTGTTCTGCATTGATGTGAGAGCTCCCATAGAAATGTGAGGACATGGCAGCTGATTCCTCTGCTCTTTGAACTGAGAATTTGAGTGACCTGATGCGCAACTCATAAAAAGACTTTTAGGTGAAGGGCAGCAGTGATACTGGTTTAGCAGTACAGTCCAATCTGAAATAATCTGCAGGTTGCTTTAACTGGTTTAAAGCTGAGGATTGAAGTTCTGTGCATGATGTATGTGCAGAGATGTCAGATGGCCCATGACACAGGATTTCACTAAGTTTCCTTGTTTACAGTCTTAAGAACAGCGATGTATGTTTTGTGCTCCTTGGTATTAACAATTGGAAACATCTTAAAAATGAAAGGCAATCATTGCAGCTCAAAGGAGGGGAAAGAAGCAGAAATTGCTCTGTAGACTCATTGCTCTTTTGTACAGTTCATGAAAGAAGAACCCCAAAATAGGAGTGGAAGAACGTGTATACCTTTTCAAGAAGTCTGACAGACAGGCTGTGCTGTGCCTCTCTGCCACTTGACCTGAAGGCATTCTGGCGAAGGCAGTGCAAGTACAGTCATATAAGCTGCATTTTAGAAATACCTGTCATTGTTCATCATTAGTCGCATAACTTTGCATAGATGGAAGTAGGGGCTTCTCTGTGAGGACTACCTTGCAGTGGAAACTGCAGGCTTGATAAAGTAAATTAATGTATGACACCTGCAGCTTCCATCTGGCTGCATGAAAAAATGAGACTCTTAAAGCTTTATGAGGCAGATATGTGGTTTGGGTTAGGTTTTTTGGTTTGTTTTGGGTTTAATTGACAGTAATTAACAGCCCACATATAGGAAAGCTAAATCTCCCCCACACACAAACACTGTTCAGATGCAGAGCTGTTTCCCATGCTTACGACTGGTCATCATGTAATTAAGCTGTGCTTGCTCTTTGTTTATTTTTGCATTAAAGGATTAGTGTCATCTTTTCCATCTTGCCCAATAAACCTGATGTTCCCTTTTCTCTTTAAGCAGCACAACTTCAAGAAACACAAGTGCCTTACTATCCTGATGACCAGATCACACCTCGGAGAGATCTATGTTTAAGTGCATTCAGCCAAGAAAGGAATTAGGCCAGATTTCCCATCTCTGACCAAGGTCTAACAGCATTTTGTAAATCAGAGTGTTATCACCCTGGTGTTCTCCTCTGCTAGATCACTTTAGCAGAGGACAATGATCTGTCCTGACTTCCTTCTGGAAATTTTGCATGGTGACACAAAAGTAGATGGAGAGATTTTCCTCTTGGCTCACACTAGTCAAGTACTTCCTGTGACAATGGCTTCAGGCACCTTCCTGATGAGCTCCCTAGTTGCTTTGGGTTTCATTTTGAGGCATGTGGGCATCCAGTGTGTTTGGAGCTTAAGCTTGAAAATGGATCTCTGGATTCCAGACTCCCTCACACCTTGTTGATATCTAACCTAAATGCTACCTAAGAGCTCTGTACATATTGTCGTGGAGTTTGAGTGTTCTGGGAGCTGGTCGGATGTAAGGTAGCTTTGTTCAGGGGGCTGAATGATGGCATGGTGGTGTTTTACAGCGTAGTGCCCTGGCAAAGGAAGAGCAGAAACTTACAGTCACAGATGGAAGAGAGAAGAGGACAGGACAGCTGCTTTGCCATGACTGTGCAAACTTGGATTGCCTTAAGCTGCTTGTGAAACCAGTTACGGTCTTTAGGTATTTCTAGGGATAAGCATTTTTCTATTTTTAGATTAAATAACATTGCCACTCCAGTTTATCTAAGAAGTGCTGCTACAGAATGTAGTGCTATATTTAGAAATCACTCAACTCCTTAATGCAAGAGCAATATATTATGAAAAAAATCACACTATGCTTCTCTGTCTAGTAGTACTATAATTTTTGTAATTTATGCTAGACCACTGTATTCCTCTATAATTACCACATGCATGAATACACATCTTCCCTCTGTAATTGTGGCATCCATTTCCATCAATCTTTGTCTCAAGTGTGTGTATAAAGACTAGTCCTCTGATTTTCAGAGTCACTGTTAGCTCTGAGCTCATCCAAAGGTTCTTGATTGTGGATAAGGAAAATGCATACTGGTACATGAAATTAGCATGCATATTGGTATCAATGCATATTGGTACATGAAATTAAGGCATTGTTCTCCTCACTCATTTCGGAGGAATCCATGCCCTCATTAGAGTTGGATTGGTGTCTAGTGAAAGTGGATTTGTGGCATGCAATCTGCACATTAGCAAGCAGTGTGAGGCTTGCATTTCCAAGTGAAAAGTACACTGTGTAACATGCTTTCACATCTCATTTTTACAAGTCTAAATAAAGAACTAATTCATGAAAAGGCATACTTCATTGTAAAGCAGAGAGGATCAAAGTCAAGCGTGGATGGCTGAGACATAGTACAAAGAGTCTTAAAGTGCTGAAGACTAGCAAAATAGGGATAGAGTTACCTCTGGCTCAGGGCTTGCCTCATTGAGTGTGGCTATGAACTTAATTGTTCAGCTATGGATACACATTTGCTAGTGGAGAGGGAAGTCTGGTTTTGCCACAGAATTGCAGAATTGTTCAGTTTGGGAAGATGTTTAAGGTCGTTGAGTGCTGGAATCTGATTATATATAAGTAAAAGCAGGTGCTCTCCAAGATAGAAGTTTAATCAATTTTTGCATCTGTTGTTCAGGAATTGCAAATTGTTATTTTTTCTTTCCAATTCCTTCTTGCTTTCAACGAGCAAAGGCTGTGTGTGGAGTATCAGAAATTAAACTCTGAATGGAGTAGAAATAGGTTACAGAACACATGGAAACATGTATTGATAGCCTTTATGCCCTTAAAAAGCGAACCCGAAATCAGCACTGAAATGTCAGGAGATAGAAGTACCTATCAGCACGAGTATATGCAAGCACTTTGGATGTGCAGAAAATAATTTGGCACGAGGTTTAGACATTTCAAATGCCGGGGTTGAGCAATGTGAGTGCTGTAATCTTGTTACCTCTTCAGAAAGACACACACGAACACCCGGAAAAAAAATCAAAGCCAATCTTCTAAATTGTAAGAATATGCTAGTAAAATCTTCGTGAGCTGAAGAAAGTACACGATGTTAATGAAGTGAGGGGAATTCATATTGAATGTCATATGTCAGCCACACTTGCAGCATTCCAAGCTGTGCTTAGCCTGTGCTGCGACATAATATACACAGTGGAGTTGCAGAGAACAGGTGTGAATCCACAGGCCCCAACACAGACAAACTGGGTGCTCCTGGCAATGTTTTTTCTGCTGTTTGTCATTTGGCTGTAATAGGACAGATTTGCTGTTTGGCTTTCAGGTGTGCAGTACCGGGAACAGATTGGTTACTAATTTGAACGATTTTAGTAGCGCATCCAACAAAAATACAGCAATTTACCGAACAATCTGTGAGTGAAAAGATTTAGAGCTTTGCATCAGCTTTGTCATTTGTGAATCTAGCAACTAATTGTCTGATGGAGCTTTAATTAAAAGCAACATCATAGCTATAGATATTTACTTTATATTTCCTGACTAGAGCTGATTGACAAGTTTGACATAGAGGTAGAATAATGAGATTATGCTGCACTTCTTTGGGTTTAGAACCTCAGACAAATATTCTGTTTGTAGGAATAAACAGTTTCCTATGCAGTGGTTCCTCTAGAATAATAAATTAGATTTTCTGTCTGAAGGAGGACTGCTCCCAAACTGGGCATGTCTCTTTAAGCAGCTTGAATTGTAACACATTATTTAGAAGCACTTTAAAAATCTAATTCACACGAGCCAGTCCACTGTTGTGTATCCAGTACCATATGGGTGTCTGAGGCTTGATAGACCAGTAAGGTAGATGATTCACTTGATTTGCTTGTGTAGGTGGTTAAATTAGTGGTACTAGTAATTCCATGGACTCTGTCTGCATCGCCCTCTGTAATATTAGGATTCTGCCCCACCCAGTTTACTGTCCTAGCTAGGATCTGGCAGCTCATGGTGCCACCTCCCCTGGAAGGAAGTCTGTGACCTAATCTCTGTGTGGTGGAAGGTTCCCAACGCAGCAGCTTAGCAAAGGCTTCCTAAATCAGCACTGGTATGAGAAGATTGCTGTTTAGTTGGCCTGGTGTGATTAAAAGTGGACTAACACCTAGTTCCAGAACAAGGTCAGGAAATTAAAGGAGGTCAGAACAAGCCAAGAATAGGAAGTCGGGCTCAGGAGCTTCACAGGGGGAAGCATTCTTGGCTGAGGAAGGCTGTTTTCCCTGGAGGATTTTAGCAGGGAGGCACACACCTGCGACATGACACTATGTAGGGGGGAAAACAGGGAGGGGATCTCATTACCTAGTGAGAGGCACAGGAGAACCTGATTTGTCATAATTTTGCTTTTAGGCAATGATATATATCAGTCTCTAGAGTTGCCAGCCCCATTCTTAGTCTCTGACTCAGTCATTTAGGATTCCTGTAGCCTGACTTCATTCCTGCAAGATCACCATTTCTGCAGTTGTCAGAGAGGTAGGGTGGGAATTGGGGAGGGAGAGAGAGGAGCCTGCAGTCTGCAGAGCTAACTGCAGGGCTTCTATGCCAGATGGTATTCCCCCATCTGAGGTCAGGACAGCATATGGCATATCAGGAGCCATGGCCTGCCAGAGACATGTTGCACGCTTTTTTGCATCCAGTGATGGGCACTGTGATTATTGTAATTCTGAGAGGTGACATTCCATCCTACTCCATGGCTTGTGTGATTATCACAAGCAATTAATTAATGGATATCAGCTCCTGGCTTAGATTGCTGGTAAAGCACATACGTAACTTTAAATGTGACTGCTTGGTTCGTTTGGTTTGGGCCCTGTATGGGCCTCGGCCTGCATTTCTAAAATATAACAGAAATTTACAGAATACGGTGCAAAGCAGAAGAATACGGAATTTCCTGTGTAATTTTTTGCAGGTGTTGTTTTATCCACAGAGTTGTTGCTGAACATAGTTGAGAAGTGAATTATGATTGGGAAAAAAATGTTAGCAGAGACACAACTATTGATAGTCACATTTCATGTTTTGTTTCAGAAGAGAACTGAAAGCAGCAGACAGTAACACTGAACCTGACCCAGCCTTCCTTCCGTGCTCACATGCTTTTTTTAACTGTATCTCATTCATCCTGGCTATAATAGGTACCAGTAAGACTATCCCATGCAATTAAGTAGTCAGAGGACATTCGCTCACTACAGACTCTGCCTGTGACCTTCACAGGACAAAGACACAAGAAATCCAGGCGTGCAGGGTAACCTCAACTGTAGTGAGATCTGGTGCCATTCTAAATTGTGTGGGATGGAATAGGGTGATGGCAGTCAGATAAAATATTAAATTGCTGTAAAGGGGGAGTGTAGGAGCTGTGTTAGTCCCTGTTACTGTCCACAGGTTTAGAACAGCAGGTGTGGGAAGTTTTGTGTGCTGGCTTTTCTTTCTTCTAGGCTCACATGTGCATGCTTTCATTCCCCAGCTTCACTCCTCACAGCAAACCTGCTTACCTGAGCTTTCTTTGAGGTGAATTTACTGAGTTTTTCTGCTACAGCTGCTGCCTGCTACTTCTCTTAGCTACACAATAGCGGAGCACAGGGTATGGAATCACATCTTTTATCACTGCTGTGTACACTGAAATGGCAACTGGTCTAAAAATGTGCATTAAATAGATTGTGCTAGAGTTAAATATAATACACTGAAAATACTCAGAAGTGGTTGCAACAGCCATCTGTAATAAAAAAGAAATAAAATTTATATTCATGGATGATCGTACTCTTACTTAATGCACAGCTTGTTTTACACTTACTGTGCAGTCCTTAAAACTTTCATATGGCTCCTATTCCAGACAAGGTAAGATAGCTTAAGCAAATGTTTTCCTGGTTTATTCTTAAAGAATACAAGCATTTTCAAGTAGCGCATGTTTTCAAAGTTCATCAGAATTTCAAATAACTGTGGTCCACTTCCATTTGCAAACTGAGCTATCAACACTCCACCAACCCCCGGCTGCTTTTCTGTGCAATTGTTAGTGATTTTGCCCTAAGGCTAATCAGTCATATTTGGAACCAACCTGTGTTTTTTCCTACAAATGACTATTTTTATCACTCTGTTCCATATCTTTTCTACAGCCTAATTTTCCTTAAACTATTGTGTCGATAAAAAAGGATTGATTGAAGAGGAGAGGCTAAAATCTCTTCTTGTACATTGCTTTTTAGGCTCAAGCCTTTTCTACAGAAAATTTCTCCTGTTGCTCAGAAGGGAAAGTTCTTCCCAGTTGCTCACCTAATTTTGCATCTTGTCTGCAATCAAAAATTATTCGCTGGCTCCGTAAGTCCATCCAGTGGCTGCATGTGGGAACTGCATATTTTAGAAGGTAAATTCAAATTTTGTGCAATTGAATTTATTGAATAGGGGAGTTAATATTACTGGAAATGAACATGAACCAAAATGTACAATTGTAATACTCTCAGCCTTTAGTGGTAAGTAGATCTGTACCTGTAAATCATCCTTGGAATAAAACTGAGAGTTGATTTGTAACTGCAGGAACAGAACGAACACATAAGCTGATGATACTTATTAGTATTCAAATTAATTATGTACTAGAATGAGGAACAGAAACCTGCTGAGTGAAAAGCTTTAGCTTCTTTTCATTCTGAAACTGAGACAACTGAGGTAATTGTGAATATAAACTCTCCTCTTAGGTCTCAGCATGCTTTTGTACGAAATCGTATCTTCTGATCATTAAACATGTTCTGTGTTAAATGTCATCAGATACTACAAAAATTAATTCAAAAACTGAATGTAAGGAGGACAAGATCTGAACAGCGTGTTCCAGAAGTCACATTAAGAATTTATATGCAGACTATTTCCAGAAAATCCTACTTCAGTTCAGTGTTGAACCTTGATGGGTCATCAGACTAAAACAGGGGAGCTGATTGCCTGAGAATCTACAATTAGATGTAGCATTTCCCCTTGGTGATGACAGCAATTTGAGCCTCAGTGCCTTAAGCCCTGCTTCTGACGTGGCTTCCATTATTGCTACCAGTGCTGGACTTGTAACCGTGGTGAATATCAATGTGATACATTTACCAGTTAGAAAAAGTCCATTTGCTAAAAGCCTTTTAATTCTCTGTTCTTGATAAACACAGGCTTCTAAAATCTTTGCCATCATTACTTGCTTTTTTCTTCCCATGAAAGTAAATGTATCTTTAATTTTGCCTTCGAGAATGAATACATTATGGTACAGTGTGCAATTACATGATAGCCTATTATTTGCCTAGGGGTGCCCTGCTTCAGTTAGTGCATAGGTTGGGAAGGCATAAAGAGGGAATGACGTTTATAACACCAGCCTAAGTCTAGCTTTTCTGAAATTTTAAGTGCTTTATTTTTCAATCTACATAAATAAATTTTAAAGTTTCAGAAGCAGGTCTAAGATACTGTCATGGTAGGTACTTTGTGCATGTTGAAGTAACTGTATAGAAACTATTGCGTGCTGTGGTACGGTAGTTGCCTTTATATTCATTTAGAGGTTTTTTTTTATATGTTTCAGATCTTTGTTTATTTTCAGTTTAGAATTACCACTACTGAGGTTGCTGCGGTTGTAGACTCTTGCAATATCTCTCCAACAAATAACGTGTTTTTAGTAATAACATCTAAAGATAGAATACTACATTTCTTTCTTGCTGCAATGATTACTGTAAAAATGAGAATGTCAGCGTTTTGTGGGTATAGTGCAGCTCAAATCTCCTGTTGTGCTACAGAGACTCTGCTTTCAGGTTCGGGGTTTTTTGTTTATGGTTCATTTGGTTTATTTATTTTTTTTTTAACTTGAGCCACAATAAATTATACCGAGTTCCAGTTGGAACACCGTATTCTGTAACCTAAGTACTTTCCAGACCCGAAAACATCATTCTGTATTTGGGCCCCAGGGGACTTTAAATTAAAAAAAAAAAGATAGCTGCAAAGGTACACAGTGAAAATACACTTCTAGGAACATTATGAACTAAAAAAACCCCAACAAACAGAAAGCATTCAACTCATCTCTGAACCCCACTCTGGCAGCTTTTTGCATAGTTTCCACTTCACAGAATTGGCCAATATCTCACAGATTCACTTTCCTCTGTAAGGGTAAAGAGCTGAGTGGTATAGAACCACTGAATCAGCCCCTAACACTCCCTTCCCTGTAAGCTATGACTCCCACCATAATTTGAGTTGGAGCATGTTGTAGGTTTCCTTGGAGCTGAGTGCTTATTTTAATACTGCATGCTTCGAAGTACTGCTTCAAATGCTACCTCAGACCTCAAAAGGCTGTGGATTATAACATTGCCTTTGTTGTGCCCTTCCTTCTGAGTACAACCAGAGGACCACTTGGTTATTTTCTTTTATCTGTGTTTGCCAGTGTGAGTATTTTATTATTCATGTGTCGGTTTGACTGCATCATTTAGCAGAACCCAGAAGACTCGGCTTCTTAGTATGTTGTAGTAGCTACAAGTTGTTCCACAAGTGTCTGGTGTATCGTTTTGTTTTCTTTGTTCCATTAAATAGAAAACTATTTTCCCCTTACGATTTGTTATTCTTTATAAGCTAGAAGACAAGGAGTAGATAGGTTATGTTTCTGATTTGTTCTGAGCTCCTTACTAGAGATGGGTAAAGAACTCAAAGTGTTGTAGTTCTTCTCCCTAGGCTGAAGTAGGGAGCTTCCACGCTTACTGTCTGAGCTTTGTAGACGCTGTGGTGTTCTTCTCCTGATGCAGAACTCCTCATTGGTTTAGTGTTTGATAGGAATGGTTGGACTCGATGATCCGGTGGGTCTCTTCCAACTTGGTTATTCTATGATTTTGTCATGACCTGTGCTGTGACTGATCAATAACCCCCCATAATGGGGAGGTTACGAATAAAACTGTGGAATTTACACAGTTGGAAAATTATGTTCAAATTGGACATGGTTGCTTAGTTCAACAAGGCAAGAAAAGAAACACCTGTATACCAAACACTTTTCAATATTTACAAAGCCCATGGATTCTTCTTAGAGTTTAACACATTTTGCTGTACACCCTTAGTCCTGTACACAGCTGATGGGTTGTTACTGAGACCTCAGTATGGTACAATCTGTCATGATCTGGTTTCTCTGTCCAAAGGTCTCTAGCAGTTCCAGAAGTCATGGGATCCAGTGCTTTCCTCAGCTCTGTCCTTTCACAACAAATGCAAACAAAGAAAAACAGTTTTCTGGTGTTACAGGCAGCCTGTTTTTCTAGAGTGAGCCCCATGGAATGATTTGCATCACCATTTCTTGGCATATTTCTCATTAATGGTGTTCTTGCTGAATGGAGAAATGTGGTTTTACTTCAGAGTGGAAAAAGACGAAAGGCGAAAAGAAATAAAATCGGAGGCTTTTCAGACAAAGTAACGATCACAGAGTTGAATTTACAGGTCAACACAAACATTACAGATGTATGCTAATCTGTCATAATCATGAATGTCCACTTGCTCTTGCCTTATGAATAAAAATAAATGTAGAAATTTGTCCTGGTTTCCACTGAGATAGTTAATTTTCTCCCCAGTAGCCTGCTGCATTTTAGATTTCATATGAGAAGAACATTCATAACACACTGATGTTCATAGTTGTTAGTAAGAAATCAAGGACTTTTTAGTTTCCCCATGTTTTGCTAGTGTACAGGTGCAGAGCTAGGACAGCAAACCCAGACTGGCCAATGGAATAGTCCACACCATGACATCAGGCTCAGTATAAAAATGGGAATTGGGCCGGAGGGCAGGTGGCAGGTGATCCATGTTCTGTCTTCAGTGTTCTCTGTTCTGCAGTCACTGCATTTGTTGTGATCTCTGCACTTACTGAAAAAACGTATTTTAATACATTCTTTTATATATCCTTATTGTCGTTATTAGTCTCTTATTGTTCTATTCAAACTGTCTGTATCTCAACCCACAAGCTTTCCTTTTCTTTTCCAGTTCTCCTCCCCTTCTCCCTAGGAAGGGGGATGAGAGAGCAGCTGGGTACTGTTTAGCTGCCAGCTAGGGGATAAACTATGACAATAAGCCATCTATATTTCTCAGCTCAAATTTTCTTTCATCTTTTTCTAAACCAAGCACTCTTAATCTTTTCCATCTTCTTCTTGTGCACAGTACAGCACAATTTAGTAAGAGTTGTCAAATGTCATTGCAAAACCAGATTAATGTAGTGCCATTATGTTATTTAATAGTGTCTGTCAAATGCTAAAATCATTCTTAAAATATCTAGTCAGGGTTTATGATGTTCAGTTCTGTATTTCTTACTTTCAGAGATCTGTTTCAACTATATATTAGCAGAGGTTTATCCAGTTGCTGTTTGGTTATGAGGTTGCAAGTTGGTTTGAAACATTTGTTTGGTGACTATTTACAGTCCATCTGTTCATGAGCAAACACAGAGTGAAAAGACAGCATAATGTAAGAACCAGTTTGTAACTCATCTAATTATTTCAGTTTGGAGGCAGTGCTGAGGGGTGTGCTTGCTCCTGCTGGCCTGCAGACAGTCCTGCAGCTGGCAGGGAAAGTTTCTGCTCTTCCCTTGAAATAATTTAGTCTTATTTCTTTCTGCATAAGTTTGTGCCTTTCACTGAGACACCTAGATACAGCTGGAAGATCCAAAACAACTAAACTAGCTTTGAAGCAGGAGTGCTGATTGCAATTATTTTAACTAAGCAGTGTTTTAGTGTAACAAACAAACTGGAAAAATCTTATTCCTAACGAAGTACAAAATGATCCACTGGCATTTGTTATATTCCTGCAGTAAGCCCTTTGAAGAGGTGTTAACAGAAATTGTTCTGTCAAGCACCTTTAAGAACAAGCTTTTATTCAACGTGAATTATACTGTAGTATATTATGGATAAGATTAGAAAATTATTCCACTTGTATGTAAGTGAGGGAAGATTTTTGCCGCTGAAATATAATGCCAATGGAGCACACACTTACAGACAAGCATGCCAGAAATGTCCCTGTCTGGTCAGATTGCTCCTCTTAGCCGAAGAACCCAACGTAGGGATTTTGTTGTAGTCGTGCAGTGCTGCATCTTGCCTGATGTTCTGTGTGCTACCAAAAAGCTGTTAGGACCAATACACTGACCTTTAATAGTCTCATTGATTATACTTGTGCTTGCTGGTAATGGCTTTTAAAATGGCAGGAACTCTTCAGAATGCTGAAAAAAAGAGTGGAAAAAATCATCCATGGAGTCACTGGGACAACAAGGCTACTGTAACTGGTGTCATGATGTTAATTAAGATCACCTTAGCAGTAGCAGCTGAGCCGCATCTCTTTAAATGATGCCTTCACCTGACTGTGAGAAAAGGATGAGTACATGGCCCAAAAAATTATGCACTGGTGCTCAGCAGAAATCTATTAACAATGAAATATATTAATGAAGAAAACCAGCACTGTTTGTGCAGAAACCAAATGTGCTTTTCATCTCCAAACTGACTCTTAAGTTAATTTTATCCTGTCAGCCTCCCTTTCCAATACTTTTGGGTTTATGGATAATCTTTAGCATGCAGCTCCTGTGCTTTTGCTACATGATAAATATTTTTGTCCAGGACATTTTGAAACCTCACTGGAGTGTGTGTGCTAACATCAGACAGCTCGCTGTGGGCGTGGGAGGGACCTGCATTGGCTGCCATGTGCACATTCAGTGGGTCACCGTGTACAGAGTGAATGGAAGGAAACTGTAAACCCCACAGGGTTACGAATACTTAGAGACTCTTGAGAAAAACTCAAGTGGTTTCTGATGCCAACAGAACCCTGAGATGAATTTAGTGCCCTGCTTGGTTTTGCTGCTCTCCTGTTCTCTGTGGAGTAGGGCTACTTTATAAATAGCAAGAGAAAGCCAATGGTACTTAATAGGGGAATCAGACTTGGATACTAAAATGGTAACTGTAAACATTCACGAGATGTCTTATTCTATCATTGTCATGGGTAGTTGCAAACAATTGTGTTTCATGGATGTAGGTTAAGCAGGAATTCTGAGCTTCTTCGGTATAATTTACTTCACTTCCTGGCTGTAATACTGTTGTAAATGGATATTATAGAGAACAATCTTGGGCTTTAAAATGCTGTTGGTATATAAAATGAAGTATAAAATCAGGAAACATCTTAGCGCAGTACAGATATAAGCAGGCAAGTTAGGAAGATAATGAATATAAATTATGCACTAAAGAATTACAGGTTGATATATTTCCACAGCAATGCAACTGAACATTTTTAATGCTAAGATTTCCATACAGTGGCGATCAGGAGGAATAACCTCAGTTGATGACATTTAGAGAAAGAGAGACAGAACTAAATTGTTTCTGAAAAATAATCCATGTGCTTCAGTAATAAAAAATGGTATATTTTGCAAATTGCACTGCAGATTACTCCAAAACTTGTAAGCAGAATCGGAGTGACAGCGCCCAACCGTATTTGCTTCTGACCCAGAGGAGGAAGAGTTTTGGTCTGAATGAAAAAGACAAAATAACAGCATGTCCTATGTGCTATCCAAAGCAATCAGGCTTAAACTCAGTCACAGGAAATAATAACATTGTTTCTTTATAAATAGCTGTTTTTCATATTGCGCAGCATAGTAATCATAAGAAATCATTTCTGATCATGTTGAAGGATGTTGCGTATTTACTATAGTTAGTCTGAAGGAGCTTTAAGCATGTAAACAGCATAATTTGTTTCAGACGTTAAAGGTCTAGACCAAAAAGGCAATGTCTGCCTGGATCAAAAGCCAGTCAGAAGGACATCTGACCTTTAAATATGGGGGGAATCTATAAAACAGTGAAGACCTCTAGGCAGAATTACCTTTGTAACAGTGCTAAAATGCAAGTTATGTCTTCTCTGCAAATATTTAAAATAAATAACCCCCAAATCTATCTAAATCCTGTAACATGTTCTTATTGCAAATCTGAAAAATTAGATGAAGACAACTGCTGTTGGGGGAATGTGATTATTCTGCGCCACCATCCTTCCTATCCTTTGTAAAGCACTATGGATCTGCAGAACATTGTGTAATACAGTTACTGAAATATATTGCCCTGACAAAAATGAGAGGCACTACATCTCAGCTATGATTTCTGGGTGTGCATGGAAGGGTGGGACTGACTATGTAGCTCTGGTGTGTAGAAACCTAAAATACTACAGCCAGCCTCCTGGACTTCAGGTGCATTTGCCTGGCAAAAGCCCTGTTGTGGGAGGAGGACTGAGCTGTGATCTTGGAAACAGCTACTGAATTTTGTTTCAGAAAACATGCTGGGCAGTGTTGGCTGATACTGTCTCAGATAACACAGAATCATAGAATGGCTTGGGTTGGAAGGGACCTTAAAGATCACTTAGTTCCAATCCTCCTGCCGTGGGCAGGGGCACGTCACACTAGATGCTGCTGCTCAAGGCCCCATCCAGCCCGGCCTTGAACAATCCAGAACAGTCCATGCTCACATCTTTTGCCGAACTTGGCTAGGGGTGATCAAATCTCATCTATGTTGCTGTAGGGGATGAAGTGAAAAGCAATGCAATAAGTTTCTTTTTCTGGTGCCATTCACAACTGATCTTACAGCAGTTCTTTTTATAGTGTAATCATAATAACAGCTAGCGTTAAAAGTGACTTAGAGGTTATGGGATTACAATTAGAGGTGCTTTCTTCATGTCAGCTTCTCCCTGGTGGCAATGAAAATGCTCGCTAAAATGTGGAATAAGACTAAAAGTAATTACTCCTGTGTGAATACGTAGTTCCTTCTTCTGACAGTAAATTTATCTCAGTTAGGTTTTTAAGAAGTCTACAGGCACTGAGAATTATATTAAACATATTCCATGTGTGCAAGAGTGAAAAAGAAATTGAAAATATATTAATTTCAGCCTAAGATGAGGTATAACTCTTAATATTTCTGCTTGTACCCTGAATAATATCTGATAGCTCTACAAAATTTTTTATTCTAAATGCAGGTGTTTCCTTAGAGCAGTCTTGAAGGCAAAAATACCAGTCCTTTTCCCCTTGGAAATCTAGAATAATAACTCACAGTATAGAACAATAAATCATTTATATCCTGGAAATGTCACTGTTTGAAAAAGGAAAAATAAAGGTTTGATAGCGCTTTTCAGGGTAATGCAAAAAGTTGATTGAACACATGGCTGCAGTAACACACCGTGCTTAAAACTGACAGTCAGACGTGGCATGGGATACAGCCTCATCCCTGGGCTACACCTGTGTAAAAGAGTTAACTGGTTAACAGAGTCCCTCAGGAACTTTGGCTCATCTCTAGTAAAGTTTTCCTGGCTTACTCCACTTTTTTGGGAAGGGAGGTCTATTTTCTTTTCCCATCTCACTTCAGCACATTTGGGAAGGTCTGTGATGGAACATGCCTGCCGCTTTCACAGTTAATGAGAATCTATGAAGTATCTGGCAGGACCCCATACTTTAAGGTGTGATTTCCTGCTGGAATAAGATCTGGAGGCCAAAGGGGAGGTGAGGACTTTATTAATCTTAGCTGGAAGTAGGAGAGAGAGATCACATCGTAAAACATTCTGTCAATGGCAGCGAGATATTCCAGGATTAGAGCAGCATTTTAAAATCTCACTGTGTCTGACAAGCAAGTCTTTCCATTTTAAAAAAAAGAAAAAGACATCTTTTCAAGTCTGTATTTTTGTCAGAAATTAAAGGACAAAGTTTATTTATAAGGAATGTCCACAAAACCAGTTTAAAATTAAAATATATTGGTAGATTAAGAAATCTTGGAAATGTTATACGGAGGGCTGGTGGGTTTGTGCTCTGTGTTTTGCTTGGTTTTGTTTTTGTAATAGCTACTGGGTCAAGATCCATCCACGCAAAAGACAGGTAGGAACAAAAATATAAAATTTTTCTATGTGTCCCCCTCCCAAGCACAGTAATTGGAACTTTTTCCTGGAGCAGAGGATTTCAATTTTTTGTTCTCCACTTTGGAGCCAGAGGGAGAGGAGAAGACAGTATTGATTGTGTATCCTGAAAAGTAGGTAACTTGCATCAGTCACAGAAAAACAAAAGTCAAGTCTTCAATTCATGCAGAGAAGGAATTAAAACATGCATCTTCCCTTACAAAAAATAAATGCGTTAGCCGTTAAGTTAATAAGTGTTGCAAATGGGGAAACACTGTGAATCCTCTTCCTTATTTTTTTGTTATAAGGGGCTGACAGGTCATAGGCACCAGCTCTAGAAGAGAGCCGGTAGCTGAGAATCCTGAATAAGGATAGGCCCCTAACTGCTTATGGGTGGCAAATATTAGATACTGTCCTTTTCTTGACATCTTTTACCAGTAGCCCAAGTGCCAGTCCATTAAATTTGCTGTTTTGAATAGCTAAATTTCCTGCATTTTATGGGGATTGTGGGCACCTTCTCTCAAGAAAGTGAATTTTATTGCAATCCATCCATCCATGATGGAAGTAAGCCAAGTTAATTTTTTCTACTCTAATAACAGTTTCTTCCAACAAAATAGAATGCCAGAGTTTTGTGCTCATTCAGCATCAGGCAGAAAGCAAAAATGAGGCTTTTTAAAAATTCAGATGTGAGAATTTGTGCAGAGGTCTACTAGAATGTGTAACTAAAGGAACGTGAAAAGTTTTAAGCCCTGATGTCATCTGATACAACAGACTATAATATGTCAGGGTTCGCTGCCAAATCCTAATCTAATGAAGGCAGATACATTAAAAGAGTTTCCAATCATGTCAGAAAAAAAACCTTCACAAAACAGTGAAGGAGACTGTGATCTTCCTAGGAAGACAAAGTAATTCTTAGCCTGGCTAGTATTTTTTAAATGAATTTATTGCAAAAAAAGTTAGATTCAGACTGGATGCTGTTTTAGCAGTTGCTGATTAGTGATGCATTTATTTTTGGGAAGTGTAGTAACTAAAGCTTTCCAGAGTGACAAAACAATCCCTGTACACATCCAGAGTGGGAATTCAAAGGCATGACAGATCAGCTTTCCAACAAAAGTCTCTGATTTTAAATCATTACAAGTAAAAATTGTTTCACTTCCCGTTGGAGTGGTATAATTTGGAAATAATACGAAATCACTTCATCAGAACAAAACCAGTGACGTTTTTCTCAGACTACTCAATCTGCGAAGTAAAAAAAAATTGTGTTTTTCTGGTACCCCACTGACAGAGAAGTCTTGTGGGTAAATTAATTATTTTAAACTGCATTAAATATGCTAAATTATGGACAAATATTAATATACAATAGCAATTAATTGGAAGAACTATATCAACCTCTTAGATCTCTTTTATTTTCATAGTTTTCTTTTTTACTGCCTTGGTTACTTAGAGTTACTCATGATTAAAATGCAGATTTGGGGCCAAATCTTCATATGTTTTATGTTTAGGCTTTCTGGAGTGGTCACACACAGATTTGACATATATGTTGCCTGAAAAGTTGGTTAAGGCACTCAAGGATAAACATATGCAATGGTGATTAAGGAATCTAAGTCGCTCCAAATGTTCTATGTCAGGAACATAGCAGATGAAATGGGTTTTAGTGTCTTTTATTCTCTCTCTGTCTTCCTTTCCACCTTCCTTGCCCCCTCTGCTTTCTGCTGGCAAGCACTGGTGCCCACAAGCTGGCACTATGCCACAGCAGGGTGCTGGGGTACCAGGTCTACAGCTCCCATTTCATAGCATGGATATTTTCCTTTTTAAACCCCAGAGATTTGTTCAAATTGTAGTTTTCTTATGCCACAAATATCCTGCCTCTCAGACTGTCACCAGCTGGGAATTGCGGGTACTTCCTGCTAGGAGGCTTGGGGGAATTCCAGTGTAGAAAGGGATCAAGTTACTAAAAAGCTGGGGAAACATGTTTAACCTAAACTCTTTCTGCTAAAGGAAACTGTTAGGTGAAGGATCCTCTTAGATTGGAACCAGCTAGAATGTCTCCAAGGAACACAGTTAATCAGTTAAACAGGGCTTTAAAATATTTAATTCATATGTCTTGGTCTATCTTCAAACTCTCGTATATAAGGCAAAAGTTGTTTTTTTATTAAAAAAAAATATAAATAATTTTGGAGGTGTCTCCTTCCAAGTAATTTTCATCCAGACTTGCACATAGAGAGGAAATGCCCCCCTGAGCCCCAGCCACCTGTGACCCATGGGGCTCTTCAGGCCAAGGGAATTGGTTCTGGGGCAGAGCGATACAAGCAGTGAACAGCATACGAGGTCAGCACCCCTCTCCCCAAAATAGACAGAAAGAGAAAAATCATTCCTGTCATGAAGCTGCTGTGCAGCTTTGCAGGGGGGAGAGCTCTTGCTTTCTGGAAGAGGAAGCAACCTTTGCAGCTGTGAAACCTGAGAGAACAATGAGATTGTGCAGACCAGCAGTTATGGGGGGCTGCTCTCTGCTCTCCAGGGCTCAATGCCAGAGAGGTCCCATAGCAGCAGTCTTTTCTCCATAATAAATTCTAACCTTCTTTTGACCTTACTGCTGCACGCTGGGCTGAAATGCATCCGAAAAATTGACAGGAGGTACCCCATCTTAAAAACTGTGGATGCATCCTGGATGCCTGTTCTGGATAAGACCAAAATGTTAATTGAAAGGGTTTTCCTCTTGTTTCCAAACTGAACTTGAACTAAGTGTTTTATTCCTGCCTTAGCTGTACGCTGGAGGAACATGTCACACCACTCAGGTTGCTTGAAGTTAGTGTGATTGAAGTAGCTCACATTTTCCCTGTATTTGATGCTATGTTTTTGCTTTTTTGCTTTGTATGTTTATTTAAGTCTGGTTTAGCTTTTTTTTTTTTTTTGTACTGAAGGAAGAAGAATAACCTTTAAGCTTTTCCTAAAGAAATCCCAAAGGCTTCACTTTTTCTTTACAGAAATCTATTGTCCTTTGCCCTTCTTCACTCCCTCCAGCTTGCTGCTGTAAAATAAGTTGTTCTCCAAAGTGTGTTTGACAATGTGCTGGTAGGCCTTTGCGTTCCCTGCACAGACTCTCCTTGATGTAGCACTGGTTTATTCCGTTGTGACTGCCTGGAGAGAATGGTAACGTCTTGCAGAAAGCAGAACTGTTGTAATGTATCTGAGCCCACTCCCTTCTAGAAATCTTATCTTTGATTGCTGCTGTGCACTTGAAAGAGCTCTTTGTTAGGCCAGGCTGTACAGACGAGTGGTTTGGCTGCAAAACACAGCATCATTCCATCCCAACTCATCCATGTGTTGATCATGGCATTTATACAGGTAGGCAGCCATAATGTGCTCGAATATATACTTAAGTTGTTGCAAACTTTTCTGTTAGGCGCTAGAACTAAGAGGGAAATAGTGATTTCAGTATACCTACTTCATCTCCAGCAGGTTTTACTTACCTAAAAAGTGTATAGTAAGTTTGCTCTTTCGGTTCTGCCTTTTTTGGGGGAGTGAAAATCATCTGCATACATAGAGAAAGTTCAATCTTAAACAATTAAACAGCAGACTGAAGCAATCCTAAAGGCTATTATTATTTATACCTCAGTATCACTTTGAAGCACCAGTTCAGTTTAAGGTTGCTGATTTTATTGCAGGTTCTAAGGAAAACGTGTAGTCATTACAGACTCTTCTTCTCCGCTTTGTTGTAAAACTACTTCTCTCTGTGTATATACTAAGGCCATAGTTCTTCCAACTTTAGGGATATGCCTAAAGCCTAGTCATGTGAACATTCCCATTGATTTTTGTATGTTGTGTGCAAAACCGTAGGCATGTGTATAACTTGCAAGAACTGGAACTGAATTATTACTTTGTCCTCAGAGGATTAAAACCCTTAGAAATGTTTGCTTCTTGCCAAATGAGACATAAGATCCAGATTTACACCATTGGTTTTCTATACATCACAAGACCAAATATATTTAAATGGTACAGTAAAGTAATCTTGTTCCTTATGACATCGAGCAGTGGACTTTCACAGTAAGTAGCTCACAACTGTTAATACATATAAGGTTTGTAATTTACATGTGAAATTATATACCAGGATGGACTGTATATTTTTTATACGTATATATGCATGTGAGTAGATAGTCTCGGATCGTAGCCAAGACTATGTAAGAAATATTGCTTGTGTAGAAGCTCTGAATGGCCTCCTTCACAGCCGTCATCACACAGGCATTTTCCCTGTTTAACATCTACTACCCTTCAATGCTATTTCCTTTAGGTAACTGCATTTCTGGCTCATGTCATGCTAGAAAGTATTCTTTCCACCACCTGTCATCTACTAGGATTCATTTTAAATGAGGTAGTCACTATCCTTATCTAATGAATGATAGTACTTTAGACAGTGTAGTTTAAGGATTGGGAGGATTTACAGATCAGCTGTCTAAACATAATACCAGATTTTCAGCAATGAAATAAGCATTTGAAATTCAAATTTTATAAATGGATTCTTTAAAACTATTTGATGTTTAATCACAGCAAAAAAAGAACTTTTATTACACCAGTGGCTGTAAGATTTTGGATGCTGTCTGTATTTGTACCACACCAACACAAGAGAAATCATCGTTACTTACTGAAGAAATAATCTCTGTTCTTTCTAGTTGGATTATATTTAAATCCTAGAAAATTTTGACAAAAGAAGAAGATGAAAGCTAAGGTCAGTGAGAGATTTAGTCTTAAAATAGTTGAAATGTGGCTTGTGGGATAAACGTTTTGTATCAGCTGCATGTCAGCTCTGTATAAGATGTGAGCATGACAACATCAGAGAAGATGACTACTGTAATTTACTTGCTTTTATAAAATCTGAATGTTGCTGGGGATAATTGTTGGGAGAAAGGGGTTTCTACCACCCATGGGCAACACAGAGGAAGAATTCATCACAGGTAACTGACTCGCTCTCCTGATGAGGCCCTCTCACCTTGCTGATACACTGGAAGCCGACAGCAGGCAGCTTCCTACTTGATTGTATCAACAGAAGAAAAGATAATGCCACTGTCAGGAATAAAAGTCGCATCAGGATAAGTATATAAGCCTGTAATACGCTAAATGCAAAATCAGACACTTAAGGACAAAATTATAATCCTGGAAATGCCCACTTATGTGATACCCAACTCCTAGGCTTTCCAGCTCTCTCAAACTGTGCCAGGCATGTCTGGAACTGCTTCAGCTCTGGCAGTGATTGGCGGGTGACACACGTCACACCTCAGTGTGATCAAGGTGCAGAAACTAGATGTTCTCTCCATTACAAGACACTTCCTTTTCTTCTCCTCTGTTTTCTTGTCAAGACCATTATTAATGATTTTAATGGTTAAAACAATGGTTAGAAAGCTCATTCTTGTTTAAAGTTTATATACTTTAAAAACTTTGTAGTGGAGGGCAATTTTAAACATTTATAATTAGAAATTAACGCTGATTGCAATGGAGGCTGTACAGTAGCAGAAGGAGAGAACTGGTTCTCACCTGGGGCAATTGTATAATGTAATAAATGTCTAAATTTGTTTTAATTCAGAAAGAGTGAGAAAGTTTAATCAGGCTTGAGGAACTGGGAAACTGGCAGTGCCAGCACCAAGCTGATTCCATCAGTGCAGCTCAGGTTTGAAGTTGCTGGTGGAACTATGCAAAGCAAAGATAGTCTTGTTAATTTTTGGGTTTTTTTTTTTTTCTTTATTCCTAAGAGACAGTTGGAAAAATAGGCAAGCAATAATGTTAGCAGAGTCAAGACAAATTGTGATAATCTGTGGCAAAGGAAGAGGCAGGTTGAAATGATGTCTTATAATTCCTTTTTTTAGTAAATATCCAACTACTAAAGAAATCCAGACAGATCTGAACGAGTGTCTGAGAATGGTATATCAAGAGATGCGTATGTAGCAGTGCTGTTGTAAGACTGGCCAATAATCACAGCCTACATTAATTCCAGAAAGTACACACAAATAATATTTTTTGGCTCTATTTTCAAAGCAGCATTTGGAAAGCTATGTGTACTAATCCTGTAACAATAACAGGATTTGTGTTTCCAGCACAAGCATAGCTTTGAAAATGTAACCATAAGGGCCTAATGCAGCAGTGAAAGTAATCTGTAACCTTTTACCCTCTGAGAAAATAGAACAGTTTTGCAAAAATCTTTGTTGCTAAACTAAAAAAATGTCCTGTACCCTGGGGAATCTTCACACAAACAGTCTCTTTCAAGCTGCAGGGATGTGATATCATAACTAAGTGCAGGAGGAAGATGTTGAAAGAACCGAAGTCTACTTCTTACCTGTCTGAAAATCCCTGCTTTATCTCCCCAACCCCCAGCCTCTGTGTTCCCCAAAGTGTTATCATAGAATCATAAAATGTTTGGCTTAGAAGAGACCATGAAGGTCATCCAGTCCAAACGCCTGCAGTGAGCAGGGACATCTTCAACTGGATCAGCCTGACCTTGCATGTTTCCAGGGTTGGACATCCACAACCTCTTTGGGCAACCTGTGCCAGTGTTTTGCCACCCTTATTGTAAAAAATGTCTTCCCTATAACTAGTCTGAATCTCCCCTTTTTTTAGTTTAAAACTGTCATCCCTTGTCCTATTGCAGTGGGCCCTGCTAAAGGTTCTGACCCCTGAGATAGAGAAGCGAGTGATCACTTTGAGTGCTTTGTGACTTAAACTGATAAAAGTAAATATGCTGGTTTACTCTCTGGTTGTGTGACAGTGCAAGGTGTTGTCTGTTCTCCTTCATGTCTTATTTCCATCACTCCAAGGAGTAGGACCTTCACAGGTTTTCAGAATTGGCATTTTTCTCTTTTCTCTAGAAAAAGGATTGTGTGTAAATCCCGAATGTGGATAGGGAGTTAAGTTAAATTCAGTAATTCATGCAGTGCCATCTGAATGGTTTCAACCCAGCTTTTTTTATTCAAAACGCCTGTTTACTTCTGAGGAATGCAAGATGTGATTCTTTTCAAAGCAGAAAAAAACAATCCCCTGCATTAAATATCTGTTGGAGTGACTGGACGTTGGTGGCTTTTTGTATCATACTGAAAGCTGTCAGTTTTTAGGATATTAGTTTCTTGTCTTGTGGTTTAGAGCAGGGTTATTGGTTATTATTATTCATGCCACCTATTTTAAAGAAGGATGTATTTAATAACTCTGTCCAGGATAGCAATATCTAGAGATTGCAGTCATGCATAGCAGCATTGTTGTGAGTCCGAATAAAAATGTAATAATATGTTTTTCTTTCAAATTAATCAAACGCAAAGTCATTGTGAAAAAGGACCACCAGCAAACAGAGAAAATGACCTAATAAACACAACAGAGGATATTAAACATAGTTCAGAATATCTTTCCAGAATTTCCAAGATGAAAGACTGTATGGGCAAAGAGACAAGGTTATTTGGTTTTAAACTGTAAAGTTTTGTAAAATGAAGTTTTAAAAAGTAAGGAAAAGTGTTTTTGCAGAAAATGACCAAAAGGTGGCAGTACTCCATGCGCTGCTGAGTGCCTGGAGCCCTCCGAGCTATCCAGTGCTCATCCCGAAGTGCTTGATGTCCGCTTTTCTTAAAGTGCTCCCAAGGAAACGATTTCCTTAAAAGAAGACAAATCCATTTGTGGCTAAATTTGGCCTTTCTAGAAGTACAGAAGACTGCATGAAAAAACTGTTTTGACAGGTCTGAAAAATACTTATTTGACCAATTCCCTGTTTACCTGCAGACCCTCCTGCGTTCTGGGGTGCTGGCTCTGTCTCCTGCTCCAGTCTCACCTGGCAGGTTGCTATATCACAAAAGTCAGACAGTTCTGCTTGTGCCTTAATTGGCAGCAGTATGGATCCATAGCAAAATTTAACAGGACTAAGATGTGCTCAATCCTTCTGCTTAAGGAAGATCCAGGAGACAGCTGATGTAAATTCACCTTGTATTTAGAGAAGTATCTGCAGGGTACAACTCAAACAGGTTGATCATGCCTAGAGAAGTCACACTGTAATGGAAGTAAAACTGCAGGTGTTAATATGTTAATGGATGTGTTTTATTTCCTATGGCCATTTATCCTCCCACAACCTTCAGAGAGAATCCAGCCAATGATGGATCCTTTTTTCCGTGCTTGAAAAAAACAACTGAACGATCCTTGCTATTAACAGTGGGTGATTATGGCACATGATGCTATATGGTAACGCTGCAATTCTAAATGTACATGATGCAGTTATTAGTTCCTGATAAGTGTATCTGTGCCTCTGCCCATGCTCTGTTGTCTTTTTGCTTTTCGTTCTCTGGCTCCCTCACAGGGCTAGGTCCACGTTATCTCTGTGGTTGTCTTGCTTTAATGGAAATGTTCACCTTCCCCATGGCCATGAGCGTTGTTGGTTTTTTGTAGGAAAGGGTCTGAGGAGAACAGAGCCATCACACATGCGGTGTGAGTGGAGGTTTGTGTGTCCTAGAAGGCAGTTAGGGATAACAAGCAGTTCAGTGGGGGCACAGACGGGCAGGGAAAGAAATCTCCTCCAACTGATAGTCTTCTGAATCGATCTTAGTCCAAAAAGCACATTCTTAGCTATATCATCTCACTTCTTACAAACAGTGTTACAAAAGACACATTATATATCCCCCTCTACTACTGCCTGTCATGGTGCAGAACTATTGCTTTCATTGCCAAGGAGGTGGGCTTCTCTTACTGAGAACTGCAGCTCTTTGGCTGTGCCCTTTACACCCAGAAAACATGGAAGGTGACCAGACTTTATTTGAAAAAAGTGCTAAATTCAGCCAAATATCACAGCCAGCAGTACTTGAGTCATTGGTTATTATCTTCAGACAGGGTGAGGGTTTGTTTTTCTGAGGTTGAACTGGTTTAGTGGCTGGCCGCTGCTGAAAGAGTCAATTCCATTTCGCCTTCTCCTGGCCACACATTCCTGGTGCTTCCCTGATGCTGCCTATTGTGGTTGTCTGATCCTACAATAAGCTATTTCCACTCACTAAATCAGAGAAAGCTAATCCAGCAAAAAAGTAAATAGTTCTTTGTGATTTGGCGGCAGCTGAAGCACCTCTCTCACGAATGCTGTAGCTGGTGCAAGGAAGGAGGAAGCAACTAAAGGAGGCAAGATGACCACTTCAGGTGGCAGAATGATGTTACATTGGCTCAGCCATTCTGTTAAAACTCACAGGGTAAGCAATGTTGGAAAAAGAAGAGTCGCAATTAAAATTTTCTTTGCAAAAATGGATTGTTAATGATTACTGAGGCAAGTCACCAGGGAAGTGACTGAACTCTGGACTGTCTGAAAATACATGGATGCTAAAGGTGCAGGCTTGCCAGCCGTTGTTTTTTTCCAAGAAAGTCAGTTTCTGAAATTCTGTCCCCTTCCCTTGATGTCTTGTTTTCAGTTGTGTGTTCAAATTCTGTGCCTCCTCAATTCTGCCAATATAATTTTTAGGAAGCATTTTGAACTGGACCACTGAAATGATCTGGCTTAAAAATCTGCTTTTTGGAGTTGTTCTTTTTTTCAGTCCCAGATAATATCAGTGGGCCTCACTACCAAGTGTTAGTGGAGAAGGACCTGTGGCTGGGAATAAAAGGGAGGGGAAAAAAGCAGGATCTTACCCTTTCAGTGATGTTAAGCTCTCACATTGGCTCACACCAAGTATTTTCCCTTTCATCTCCGACTCGAAATATTTCATTGATGAACTAGAAGGAGCCACCATAATGGCTGTACTAAATCTGGGGGCCTGTAATGCTATTTTCCACATGTTGTGCATTAACATAGTGTTTCAGTGTTATAACTGTGTATTGATCAATCTGTTTGTAATGTTGTGAAGTATTCTGAACTCTGTTACAGATTTGCTTAGGTACCAGGGTTGTCTTTTATTAGTAAAGTACCTACTAGAATGTCAGGCTGCAGCCCTGGAAGAGGCTGCTCCAGGGTCTCGAACAACTCTCCACAGCCAATTCTCCATGGATGTGACTCTGCAGTGGCAGAGAATTCTGGTGCCCCCTGTTCCCGGTTGCCAAGAGCGGAGGAGGATGCTGGGGTGTTGGGATGCCATGCCCATAAGTCCCTCGATTTAAAACACCAATACACCTCCCCCCAAAAAGAGAACAAAATAATAACCCAGCACTCAGGGTTCTCTCATGTAGAATTGTCCCCATGGAGAGTTGGCCCTTTCTCACTGCTCTGGGCACATCTGCAATGTAGATTCAGAGAAGCCACAGTTGACACCAGCCATTACTTTAACCTGACAATATCTCTTTCATTTAGGGCTGTCTAAGACAGAAAGTTCCACAAAATTATAACCTTGAAACCGTATTTATCAAGCTTATGAGGTGTCAAAGAAAACCTCTTTATGATCAGCAACAAACCCAAAACAGTTAATGGCCAGACTGACTCTCTGGAGTACATTGAGTACATGTAAATGAGGCAATTATTTGCTAGTCAACCACCGCTGATTTCCTCATTCTTGGCTGGGACCGGCTACTTCTTTCTTCTAGTACTGGAGATATAATAGTTATTCACTCAAACCAAACTTTCTTCTCTTCCCTTTTGTCTCAGCAAACATTTTTTTATCTCCCTCTTGTCTTCTGTACGTACTCTTTTACTTATCCTTACTGCAAGCTTTACTCCTGCCTACAATCCTCTCCTTCTCTCCTTTCTTTCGTGTAGTTACCTTGTTGGTCAAGTGAAAATCTTAAAGTAAGAGTTGCTATTTTATTGTAAAAGGGGATACTGAAGTCCTGCACTGGTAAAAACAGATCTGGGGCGTTTTTTTTGTACTGTTACAGCATATTCATGTTCAGATTTCGTGCTTGTGAAGTTACACAAAGTGCCAAATACATTCAACTGTATGAGAAATATTTTTAGTCTTTATTATGTTATTTAAACAAAATTCCTTCTTGAATTCCCACTGACAGTGGGAGATCAGTCACTTATCATCAGCCGTAAAGAGGGTAAAGGTGTGTATTCTTTAACCGGCTGTTAAACTCCAGTAAGCGTGAATGCTTCTGATAATCAAAAAAGTAAACAAATTAAAAATAGGGAGAAATATTGCTTCTACTTGGTTGCCATAACTGGGGATGTTGCTTCAACAACAGTATGTTAAAAGATTCTCTAAGAGTTTGAAGTGGGTGTACCTTTAAAACTAGTTGTTTCTATAAGGCACGTTGGAATTGTTATAACTTTAGTAAGATTAATTTTATCAATGACGCTTTAGGAACACTTAGATTTCAATATATTATTTCTATCTTTATGCACTATTTAGAAGTGTTACAACTATGCCATATTCTTAAAAGTCTGCCATTCTCTGACTGTCAACAGCGAGCAGGCAGGAATATTATCAAATATTTAACAATACGTGGGGAATAAAAAGTAAAATCTCTGTGGACAGCAGTGATTAACACTGAAGGTGCTCCCAGTTTGATCGTCTTACATAGGACAGGGTAAAATTTGCAATAATTTTCTAAACAAACAGACAGAAATGCTCATCTGCATTTCTGAATTAGTTTAGGGAAGCATCTCAAAAGGTGCACTGTGATATTAAAGGGCATTTTTTATGCTTGGTAGAGTTTTCCCATGCATGTGCTTGGAGGCACACAGATAGTTGGGAAATCACTCTATGATGATTCTTCTGAATTATGTGTAGCCAAAATTGGATACAGAGTTGATGAAAGAGTACAGGATGTATTAGCAGTCCTGCTCCAAGCCATACTTGTAAGTAAATAGTATTAATCCCTTCAGAGCAATGTACAACCAAATTATTAAAGCTAGTTCCTGAAGAAACTTAGACCATGGTGCTTAATAAAAATGTCATGTTCCTTGAGTTATTTGTTCCTCCCTCACTATTGAGAATAATTCTGAGCTTTTCCTACTTTATCCAAGAATTTGTGTCTTGTGAGGGAAATGCAACTACAATACAATCCAGACATTAACTCTTACTTCAGCGGGAGATGAATGGAAACTAAGCTGTGACAGCAAAGGTTGAAGGAAACACTTCAGTATTGTGGAGATTTCTGAATGGCTAAGGTGGGAGGGGAATTTGTGTTGAAAGGATTACCTGTTGCAACATCCAGACCCAATGAGTTAGTTCTGACATCTGATTACTTCCATGACAGATTTTACACTGTAGTTTAAAAAGACAAGTAAATTATAGATCTTCACGCTGAGGGCGGAGATTCACTGGCCCAGGTTGTCCAGGGAATCTTTGGCTACCCCATCCCTGGAGGTGTTCAAGGCCAGGTTGGATGGAGCCGTGAGCAACCTGATCTGGTGGGACATGTCCCTGCCCGTGGCAGGAGGTAGACCTGGATGATCTTTAAAGACCCTTCCAACCCAAACCGTTCTATGAACCTATGATAATGCAATGTTAATGATTTCTCTAAGAAGTCTCGTATCTGTATTTTTAAATTGCATCTATCTGGTTATTGAAACAAAACAAAATGAAAAGAACAAGGCTAGCTGCTCAGCTGGCAAAAAAATATACTGACTTGAATCAGCAGAGAAACTAGCCTACAGGTGTTAACAGCAAGTATAGTGAAATTTAGTTACACATAGTTATATTTTATATGGCAATTTTCCATTTTAGCTAGTATGGGAAATGCAAAGGTGGTAATGAAATTATATTTGTAGATATATAATTTTTAAGTGCAAACTAAACATGTTATTCAAAGATCATTAAGAGACAATAAATATGCAGATTCAGTGAAATGTCCCACACTATTTTTACAGATTTCCATTTTAATGGTGCTCCCTGCAATAATTACCATTTGTTTATTTAGGTCTTTATTATGTGTGATTGGTCAGCAATTTACATTAGGTAGTTTTACTTTCATTAATAGGTGCCCTTTGAGTCACTAAATCTTGATGTTCTCCTCAAGAGATCAATACTTTATTATTTTTAATTGTAGGATGATAATTTGCTGATATTTTATTTTAATGCATTAAGTTTTGCTCTTGAAATATCTTTAACTTTTTATTTTTATGGTTGTCGGAATAAATTAATTTAGAGTATAGTTTGATGGGACAATATGTCATATTTCTGTCATGGGGAAAATGTCTGTCTGTCTGTCTAGAGATACGTACAAGCATATGCCACATATAGAAAAGTTCAAAGAATCTGTTCAGATAAAGCTGTTGTTAGTGATCCGCTGAAATAAAAAGCATCTTCAATAAGCTAAAATATCCAGGCCTATAGTCAACAAAGCCATAAAGCACACACCTAAGTGTAAGCACATGTCTGAATTTATTCCACTGTGCAAAGCTCATATTTGATTTTGAGCATGTACTCCAGGGCTTGGTGGAATTGGAGCACTGTCACGAGTATTCCCATGGAAATCTCACTATTAAAGTTCATCCTGACTTTGACAAGAGCTACAGACACACTCTCTGCTATGATCTCAGAATCTGTCTGCTTGCTTATATGACCTGTAAGTCATAAGAATAAACCAGGAGTTATTCCAAACATTAAGGTGTTTCACTCTTATAGGTCTGACGTGATTTTGCCACTAATATAAGGAAATGCAAATTTATGGATAGCATGTCTTATTTCAATAAAAATGCCAGGTATCAATTTCTAAGGGATACGGTTTCATATACTTCTTCATTACAGCCAGTTTTACTACACACTGCCTGGCGTTGTTTCTGCTCACACCAAACACTTGACAACGGAGGAAGCTATGAGCTTTCACATTGGGATTTCTGTTTTGTGAAAAATGTTACAATCCATCCTGGACGTTTCTTCTAATAGTATTTCACAGAAGGCAGTGAAGAGCTGCACTCCCTTGTAAAGGAAATCTCTCTTCCAATGAGATTGTGCCCAATACATCTTTAGAAGTGTCTGCACTTCTCTGAGGCATGCTCTGTCTTGTAATAAGGATGGAGTAGATTTCTCCTCCTTCACATTCTTCAGCCTTGCTTCGAGAGCAGAGACTTACAAAATTATGATCATGCCTTCTTCTGCTTCTTTTTTTTTGGTGACTTGTTGCTTGTGTCCAAGTTTCTGCACTGTCAGATTGCAGAGGTCGTGACTGTCGTACATTGTGAAAAGGCAGATTTCTTGTGCATCCTACCAGTTTATTAGTTATGTGGGATTGTTACAATGGCTCTACAAGTCTAATGCTTTTAAAGACCTACTCCCTTTAGAAAAAACAGCCTTTTGGGGTATTTCAACATAACCATCCCCTGTCTGTGTCCATTGGGATAATTTCTGTAGGTTCAAGGTGCTTTATGTCAATAAGCGATGTGTAAACAGCCTTTGCATAGTACAGCATGAGTTTCTCAAAGGGGTGGTAGGGACTGGAGGGATGAAGCAGAAAACCTGAAAGAAGGAAGCTGAGAGTTCTTCAATGGCTGGAAATAGATGTGAGCTGCAATTTGACAAAACAGCTTAAAAAGAACTTAGTTTTTCTACCATGCCTACCAAACCCACATCCCAATAACTGAGTGGAGGTATAAAGGCCACAACCGAGCAAGGGCTCTGATCTCTAGTGGCTTTTCCACATCCTACAAAAAATCTCAGAGCACCCAGGAAAGAGCGTGGATTTGCAACTCTTCTGGTGTGTGGAAAATTTGTGGCCTCTGACAGAGAGTTTGTGAGAGAGCCATGGATGGTTTTTTGTGAATATTTTCTCCTAGTTTTCCCTCAACCCTGGCACCATTACTGTTTGTGACTAATCGAATCCAGTGTCAGCATTTTCTGGTCCAGTTACTTGGAACTGTGCATTGCTGGAGTTAGGTTTGTTCATAAAACAGTAACGTTACTCTCAGATATCTGCACAAGCTTAAACAGAATTAGCATCTATAACATCCTGTTTAGTGTGGAGCATCAGAAAGATATATCCAGTAGGTTTTTCAGACACCTTACTGTTTGGTAAAGTTAATGGGATTTTTTAAAGATTTAGGGGAAACTGTCTCTATTGAAGTGTCTTCAAAACTCACACTAATCTGTGGGCCCACAAAGAGCAGGGTTCCAAAAGCTTATACTCCTACAGCAAGTTTGTAATGCAGCTCAAACCTTCTTTCAGAGAGCATCTGCCTGCGGAGGCCCTTTCAGAGGTTTTGTCCCCTCCAAATCTAATTAATCCAAGGAGCCTGTTCACTAAACCTCAACCTGCTCTCGGCCAAACAGAACAACTTTATTTTACAATACCTTATCTAGAAGCTACTTCTAACCTGCTTTAGACATTTTCCTAAACCTACAGGCTTTCTCCGAGAGTGCTCAGAGCTCTGCACAGGTGAGAAAGATCAAAACCCTATCAGCCCAGCTGCTGCTGTGTCCTTGTGTTATTGATTGGCTTCAGAGGCCACTTGGCTAGCTCGCCTTCCTTTTCTCTCTGCATGATTAGTGTCTTGGCTAGCTTTGTTTAATGCTTTCTAGAGGATAGGCTTGGTCTTTTCTTACTTTTCCAACATCCTTAATTTACTCACTGGGATCTCCAAGGGATGAAATACAGAAACAAGAGTCTTCCGTGCACAACTTAAAAATCACTGTAGATTTGTTGAATACAAACCAGTGCAATGTGAGGTCTAATGTTTCTCTTCAGAAGAGGGTAAAGGGTCTTGTGTGTGAAAGTAAAATTATTCTTGTTAAGAAAACAGGATCAACCTCTTTAAAAAGGAGAGGAACTGAAGTAGTATCACCCAGCTGTTTCTGCGCTTCTCGTTGGATCTCAGCATTATCACTCTGGTGGTGGAATGAAGGCAAAATGAACATAACGATTCTCCAAGAGATTTAGTTTGTAAGTATATTGTTAGAACTTGTTCTCTAATGGCTTGTATGCACAGAAGATAGAAAGTGGATTTTAATGTTGCCTACGTGCGGTTTGTAAAGCTATTCTGTAAGCCCCTTGTTGAAGTTCATTTCAGTTTTGCAGGTAAATGCTCAACTATTTTATTGTAATATTCTTCTTATAAATAGAACATATTCTTCCTAAGTTTGCAATATTTTTATTTTACATTTTTCCTGTTTTACAGCTGAATTAATAAGTTTTATTGTTAAAAATGTTTCCTTTAAGGGTGTAATCCCTTTTACTTTTTTGTTTCAAATGATTCTCACATTGAGGACTCTTCACAATTCCTTTGTAGTTAAAATTCAAAGTATAAAACTTTAATAATTGTGTTTAAATAACATTTGGGGTTTGATGGCTATTTCATCCTACTGTTCTTCATAAGTAAAAATATTTTCTTCACTGGTACAGAGCATCAATCAAGCTCTGTCAGCCCTGGGAGAAAATAGCTTCTCTGGGCATATCTTTTCCATTCCTACTCTGTGGCTATGGCTTCCTACAAGATTTCCTCTGAACTGTAGTGAAAAATATGACCGCATAGTCTACTCTAAGAGCAGCACAATTGATATTGTAACAGCAGGCTGTTTGTCAGGGAGCGCTAGCAGAGTCTGAAATCCATGCAATCCAGTTATAGAATTTCAGAGCATTTTTAAGAATGTATTTATTGGAACTTGGCTTGTAGGTTAGTTGTAACAAGTACTGCATGCAATCTGGCAGAGTGTAAATCTTCTGGACTCCAATTTTGGCAAGGTCTAATTCCAATTGAGTCTTGTTTTGTGACATAGAAGCTACTAAAAACGTGTGTGCTGTTTAGTTGAGTGACAAGGGGTGCAAGGATTGCTACCTACAAATAAATCTTAGGTATGTCTACCATATTCACTGGAAAGAGATTGAAGTAGGCATTCACTTTTATAAAGAATCTGATTGTTTCTTTTGACATGTGGTAGAAATTCTGGTCTGCTTGTGAAATAATTTCAGAATCTTCACCTTTCAAGTTCAGTTTGTGAATAATTCTGGAAAAAGAAAGTACTTGGGGACATTAAAGAAGGTCAGTGTGCTGTACTCATCTACCTCACATGGTGAAGAGTGAAGAAAATGGTATTAAACAAACTGTATTACAGGCAGGACAACCAAAAGGACAAGCTGTGATCTTCTGTGAAAGCTTAGTGACAAAGCCTCATGATTCGTCAGGAAATATCCATTTATCTCTTTAGCTGTGGAAATGCGTGGTTAGTGCTGTTGAGATGCTAATGAAATCCATGGGAAAGGACCCCTTGAAATTAGGTTCAGATTGAACAAAAATCCCTTCCATTTGCAACAGGTGAAATGTGTAGGGCTTGAAAGTAAAAGAGGTACGTAAATACGTTGCCATTAACTTAAGATACGTTTTTCCTCTTCTAAAACCATCAGGATTTCAGGCTTAACATACTGTGACAACTGCCCGTGCTGTATAAAAAGATGTAACCTGGGATTGCATCCTGCAGTGTTGTTTGCCTTTATTCAGCTGTAATCTTGAATATTATTAATCAACTGTCGTTGATGTGGTTTGGAATAGTTCAAACTCTCCTCAGCTTCCAGGGAACATGCAGTCTTGGAGTCAGATGTAGAAGAGCTGTGCATCTGGATAGACCGAGTGGACCAAAGGATGCTTGGCACAGTGTTGCCTGAAATGATTAGATTTATATAGTCAGAAAAATACACATGAAATTCCTTACCAATCTTGTAGCCAAAGTGAAAACCCTAACATACCCAGGTATGTAGCTATTGAAAAAAAGAATCACTTCTTGCAAAGTCATGTCTTCCATGAGAGCATTACAGTGTTTCCAGTTTTCCAGTGTTTAATGTTAGAGTGGTAGTACATATTTAAATGCAGATGCACCTTCGTTATGTTCATGAATAGGTCTTTTGTTTCCCATCTTGTATAAAGGTGCGAAGTCCAGGTGTGGACTTAACTGTCACAAAACTTCTGGGAAGATGAGCTTTGTTTTTTAAAAAAATTATAAATTATTTGGCAATTCACATGCAGAGTTGTCTACGTGATGACTGCCCTTTATGCTGATGATCTGATAGCTCTCGGGTTGTAGGTAAAAGGAGGTTTGGAAATAAGTAACTGAAAGTAAAAGACAGTGAAAGATAGCTGAGAATGCTGGATAGAATAATGGTAGTGAAGTATAGGAATGGGCTAATTTATTTAAAGAGTTTATATTCATGAAACCTCAGCAAAATCACCTTTATCTTGTAATCTGGTGTTGCTTTCACTTTGCCTGGTATTTAGTCTGCTTTTTAAAGCCTGTGTATATTTCATGTGCTAGTGATAACATAATAAGAGCACATGGAACTCCTATAAAGATTGGAGAAAAAAAAACTCTCATGAGAAGAAAAACAGATGCAAAGCTATAACCTTGCACCTGGAAATCTTTCACACAGCAGTTCTGTGCATTCCCAACCACCCCATAAGGACAGAAACAACACAAGCAGCTGATAATGGGATTGTGAGGAATGTGTTGACCGTGGTGATGACAGGGTGATACATTTGCCCTAGAGAGCAGGAGTGCACCTGTGAAATATTAGACTGCTTTTTCACTAAGAGATCATTTTAGAAATATTTAAGAGTAAGCTACAAGGCGGAAGGAGAGGGCAGTTAAAGAGGCTGGGAAGAGGTAAATGATAGACATTTGGGGAAAGCAGAGGGTGCTTTTAGAACAGTTTATTATAGAGCTTTGGAAACTTGTTCCGTTCTCATTAAAACCAGATCTTATGCAGGCAGACCCCTATCAATGCGACTAATTAAATACATTGGAATTAGTAAATAAGGAGAGAAAACTCCTGATCTATATTAAAAATACATAATTTAACATGTAATTAGCGATGTATACTTGAGAAATTAAAAGGGAATGTTTCAGAAGGCTGGTTTGGTTGCACTGACGGTGTGTTTCTAATTAATGTTTTATGTTAACACACCAAATGGTACAGAAAACATTACATGCATGAAGACCATCAAAGCTGAAATTACTGTCGGTTTGGTATCATCTGGTATCGTTCTTGAATTTTTGGAATGTTATCTTCAGTACCCACAAATAAGTAATGTTTGTGAACATATTTAAAGAAAACTCTGTGTGCTAGTGTTACTGTTTCCAAATGATCCCTTTCCATTGCAGAGTTCCTCTGAGGGATGAAAGAAATCAGATGTGCTTGGGGGTCGTTTTGCTCTTTGGGTTTAGGGGTTTGGATTTTCTTCTTCTTTTGGTACTGTTGAACGGAGCCTTATGGAAAACATAGCAAACCTTAAGCTGGCCTGTAAGGGACACCTGTGGATCAGGATGTTTTGTGGGAAAGATTCTTCCCACTTATCTGCTGTTGTGTCTGGGAGATGCTGAGCTGCATTGGCCAGTTTACCTCCTTCAGTATTTTGTTGAAACTTGATGAAAATGTACAATCTTCTGCAAAGGCCGATAAAAGGAGTAAAATGCCATCTGTATCAAATAGGGAGTGTGTTTTGTGCAGGCTTGTGAGCAGATGCTGGCTGACATGTTTTAGCCAGAAACTATGAAATTAATGATAAGGTTTCCTGGGAAAAACACTTCTGTAAGTATTTGAGGAAAGCAGTTCTGAGCTTTAAAATGTCCTTACAGTCAATCTGATGAGGACTGATTTGGCCTGCCACCAAGGAGTAGATTCTTCACTGGCAACACCTGAAAGGAAAGGCAAATGCTGAATAGAGAGTATAATGCTGAAGCAAATAGCTGTGAGGAGCTCAGAGCCAGCTTTTATAGCGTGAAGAAAGGGACAGAGGATACCAGGAAGCAGAAACTGTAAGACACCTGGACATAGAATACATTTTTAGAGATGATAGATTAGATTTTCTTAATCTTTCTGTTGGAATTAACCTTAGGAAGAGAAAAATGCCTGGAAAATGAATTAATATTTTGGTGGCCTGTCTAACATTACTTTGCTAGTGAAGTGGAGGAAATCAATATTAAATATATTTAGGAGTACATTATGCTGAGTTATGCTGACCTCATTAAATACATCGCTAACAAATGGCTACAGCACAATCAGCAGCAGGATGAAATTTGAATCCTAGTCTATTGAAGCTTCCTTTCATGGCAAAGACATGAAGGTGTTTCTTCAGCACAGGGCTGGGTGAAGTACACTTGGGATTCTAAAGCTGGTTAAACAGAAGATTAGCTTGAAGAAAGAGGCATAAACTAATAAAATTCTCAGTGCACCAGGATTTTAGTAGATATCAGACTTCCCAAGTAGCTCTCAGAAATGTGCCAAAATGTGTCTGGGCACAAGCTTCAAAATAGTGGAGGGGAAACTCAGTGCAGTGTCTCCTTGAGACTCATCTGCCTTGTGCTTCAGGGTATGGGACGGTCTGGCTCCAGGTAATGCCTGGGGATACTGGACGCTGCTGCCAGCAAGCTTTACAGCTTTCTGCAGGACTGAAAGCTGCCTTGCAGCCTTCTAGGGATCAGCCGAAAACAAGAAGAAAGGTGGAAGGGACTAGTACAACTGGGAGTCCTAAATGAAATGAAAGAGGATGTTTTTCAGACCAAGTACTTGATTCTTGTGTTTATTAATTTAAAACTGCACTAAGTGGATGTCAGAAATGATGCAGGAACCTAATGGTTCCAAGTACACCATGCCAGAGGAATCTGGGCTTTGGATAGAAAGAAATGCCTACTGAGTGTTCAAATTCTAAAGAGAGGAGATTGATACCAGAAACTTCAGCAAAGGATATTTCACTCTTTTAAAGAAGAACTATGTTCAACACCTGAGAAAAATCAATTAAGTCATGCATCACCACTGTCTACCCTCCACCGTTCTTTCTCCAGCAGTGCCCAGCCACAGTGAGAGTTCATGTTACTTCAGTTAATTAGGCATGTGCTGCTTTCATACTAATAGCATGTCACACAACTCATGGTTTTCTTTAGTATTTATTTATTGGGTTTTTTTTGTTGTTGTTGGGTATTTTTGGTTTTTTTTAAAATGGTATCTTAAGTTGAGGTAGCTGAAAAACCCAGTTCTCTGCCTGGAATAGGATTTGCTGTAGGATAACAACAGTGGTAAGCTGTGGGGTTTCTGTCAGCTGAGGGGAGAACCGCCAGTATTTGCAGGACAGTCAGTCTGCAGTGTCTTGAATAATCTTATTGAGGGGAATGAAATCCTTTAGAATAAAGAATTCAACAGTTGGGTGGTTTTGCTGGTAAGATTTCTTGAGTTACTAGATTAGATTCAGTTGACAGGTGTCTAAAGTACAGTTTGCAAAATGTTGTGGTGTGATCTTATAATAACCTAACAGATAAGACCTATTTGAAAGGTATGTGATAATGTACTATACGCTGCAAGCCTTGTTCCTTTAGGAAAGGAGACTCTCTTGGTGTTTGCACCTCCCCTAAAAACTTTGGAAGCCACTGATTAATTTCAGCCAAAGCTGGAAATGAGGATCAATTTTTAAGATGCTCGATTTCTGTGAGCTTCATGAAAATACAATGCATCTCTCCTACTCGCCAATCCATCACTCCTCTCGTTAGGAAAATGAGGCAGTCAGTTCAGCTGTCATCGCTTATCAGATAATCTGTAGGTGGCAGCAGCGGTACGAATGCCCTGATTGCTTCTGTCAGAGCAGTGCTTTCGGAGACATGGGAGAACCCAGTTGTGAGTGCTAAAGCTAGAGGCAATCAGTCTTTTCTAATTCTGCTGTCCATATTTCAAATCGGTTTTCCTTGAGGCACTGGTATGAAGAAGCCATAACGGTGATTAATACTTTGTAATGAAGCTACTGGCACCTAATTAGCTGTTCACTTTTATAGACCCCTTACTAAAAATATTTAAGAACTTAAAGGTAAATGTGAAATTCAATTTGGAATACAGACATTTGCATACTAGATCCTCTGTCTAAATGAATTCATTAGTATTGATTGATCAATTGCCTTCCAAAGAGATAATCAAGGGGTAATCTTGTTAAAGACAAATGGACTACTTAGCGTGACTCAAAATGTCAAGTCTTGATTTGAGAGTGGAGAATAACCTTGCAGTTACATTGGGACCGTTAAAATGAGAAAGGCAAGAGGGACTTGTTCTAAAAGGATGTGAGTTTTCACTAGGTCTCCAAGTCGGAGGAGCCTGCAGCCAGCTGATCTAGCAGCTTTGCTTTAGTAGATGGTTCAGAAGGGATGGGAAGAATCAGGTCTGTTTTGCTATTGGGCAACAATGAAAGATAAGATCACCTGATCTAAAGCTTATAATCTATTCCTGATGTTGTTAGTTTTTGAAATGAAAATGTTGTAAAGTTTGTTGGCAAATGTTGGAATGAATTATATGGATAATTCCTCATAATGACCATTAATCAGCTTTCAAAAGAGTATTGCAAACTTTAATGCATTCCAGTATTTCCTAATGGTCAGCCAAAAGATAATGATACTAGGAAGTAAACAGCCTTTGGAAAATGTGTCGCTTCACATTGTACTGGCACCTTTTTAAAAAAAAGAGATCTGAGTACCAGCTGTGTGTTTACTGCATTTCTCTTCTGGAGTATCTTAATTTCCATTTTAACTATCAGATATAAAATACAGTAAGCTTGAACACGTATCTGGGCCCCAGATCTGCCAAGAGTGTTTTGGGGCTTTTTTAATTGCTTAATTTTTACTATTATAAATGGTAATAAACATCCTTATCACCTCACTTTAAACTTCAGATAGTAATTATGATATGTTCAGATATCCAGAAAAAAAAAAAAAAAAAATGGAAAAAATGTTTTCTGAAACACTGGCACTCTTGGTGGCTCTCTTCAAAGTACTCTTCTGGTCTCTGAAGTTAAACCAGTATTTTCAATGCTGGTCTGAAACTTACTACACTGAGTATCTGACCAGTTCCTAAGGCTCTAGAACGGGAAGCTTCTGGATCCTAGGAACACTTGACACTGGCAGTAAGGGTGGCCTGGGACCTATCTGAGAATACAAAGAACTCAAAAATAGCTGTTTAGTCCTCTTGACAATGGAGATGGTGCTTGTCTGCACGTGACTTCTGCAGCTAGATTACAGCTCGCTTTGTGTTTTCTGTTGCTCACTTTATGTTAGGTGGAGACAAGTACTCATACATAAAACACCTACAGTTAAATTGCTGCCTGCCCATGATTTTATTCTCTACAAACCTTAAAATACTATTTCAGAACTAGAACAACAGAAGAAATAGCTTTTCACCTTGCATACAGTGGCAGCCAAAACTGGCTAAGTTTCTCTTTTACTCCTAACCTTGTTTGCCTTGAGCTGTGTAAAATCTCCAGATGCCAGACTGATCCATTTTATGGGGACAGTTCTGCTAAAACAAAAATCTTTCCTAAATGGGTGAGAAAAAAAGCCTTTTTTTGCATTATAAACACTGCTTTATAGCAATTGTATTTCAAGCTGACCTGAAATATTTTTGGTGGCATTCAAGTGAAATTTCAAAATTATTCTGTCTTCTGCATTTATTGAGGTTCCGAGTTTGTCAGAGTTCTTAGGCTGTGGCTTTATGGTACAAAATGTTGTATTTTTGAGGAAATGTCTGTGACAAACCGAGTGGGTCTTGCAGATTTGTGCCTTAAGTCATCCTGATTGGAGAATTTTCTGCATATGTTCTGATGCTACAGTTAATCTCCTCCACACCCCAATACTCCAAGCTTTGCTTTTGAACCCAGGTGATATATTGTAGCCTGATCTGTGAGGGTTTCTATGCAATAAGACAGGGAAGTGATCGTGCCCATGTACTCGGCATTGGTGAGGCCACATCTTGAATCCTGTGTTTGGTTTTGGGGCCCCTCCATACAAGAAGGGCACTGAGATGCATGTCCAGAAGCCAACAAAGCTGGTGAAGGGGCTGGAGAACAAATGTTATGAGGAGCAGCTGTGGGAACTTGGGTTGTTTAGCCTAGAAAAGACGTGGCTGAGGGGAGACCTTATTGCTTTCTGCAGCTCCCTGAAAGGAGACTGTAGTGAGGTGGGTATTGGTCTCTTCTCCCAAGTAACAAGTGATAGGATGAGATGAAATGGTCTCAAGTTGCACCAGGGGAGGTTTAGATTAAACATTGGGAAAAATTCCTTCGCTGAAAGGGTTATTGGGCACTGGCAGAGGCTGGCCAGGAAGGTGGCTGAATCACCATCCCTGGAGGCATTTAAAGGACAGGCAGATGAGGTGCTCAGGAATATGGTTTAGTAGTGGACAGATATGGTTGGACTTGATGATCGCAAAGGTCTTTTCCAACCAAATGTTTTTATGATTCTAAAACACCTCACATTTCAAATTATTTTGTAATATATGTGCGCATGACAAAAAGAAAAATCACACAGCATAAAAGTATTGCAAGAGTTTTTACAAACTGCAGGTGATTTTGGAATACGTGGCTGAGCTTTTTTTTTTGTGAATTGCTGTTCATCAAGCTTTCCTTTCTGTGGTACAATTTCTACATTTTAGGTTGTAACCTTTCACGAAGCTGTTTAAACTGTGTACCTAGAAATGTGGAGTGAAGCATTCCACCTGCTTCATTTCTGAACGTCTGTTTTACCCCGACAGAGCTCAGGACTGCTTGTCTGTCAACTGCTGTCACTTGAAGCATCAACATTTCTGTGCCTGAGGAATTGTTCTGAGTAGGCACAATGCATATAGATTGTGGCTTTGGTTATTGCTGCACAAGGGGCTGGTGTTAGATTAAGCTCTTTCCTTTGACGTGATCTGCAATGAGCACCAAGCCTGTACTGGAGCAAAAGATTGTGTATCAATACTGTACAAATCTTGGGCTCTGTCTCAGGCCTGTGTTTCAAACACAGATGAAATGCATCTAAATTGTTCCCTTTCTCACGGGGTCCATGCTGAGGGTTCACTTACGATGAGCCTGTTGTTCTTTGTGTCCGGATAAATACTTAGGACATGCATGGCGACAGCAGCAGGATAAGTCTTAGGGTTCAGATTTTGGGCAAAGAAAGGTTTCAAACCTGTATGAATGCTAAATTACTGAACTATTGAGTAAAAAGCTATTCCTCCTGATACTGTTTTGTAAGTTTAATTCTTTCTTGAACCGTAAACACTCCTAAAACCTCCTGTGGTGCAATGGCTTCTCACTACTTCTGCTAGTGTTTTACTTTGTTCTTGAGGTAAAGGCAAGTCCCCAGCTACATGTTGATGTAGATTTATGCCCAAGAATCCCAAAATTTAAGGACAGCTTCACCATTCACAATTAAAACCTTATTTGTAGAATCTTTGTGTACAGGCTTTTGCTTGAGGTGTGGGTGTACAGGTTTTCTTATTGGATTTTGGTTGGCTTTTGACCTTCTGAATGGTTGTGTGAATGTTAACATTGCTTACTCTGTGACTGCCATGATCTGCTACCTGTACTTGTTCCAGGTGTTCAGGGTTTGGCTTATCTGTGCTGTAGGTGCTGACCGTCAGCTGGAGATACAAAAGCTGATTCTGGGATGATAAGGGCTCTGCTCTAAGTAGTGACTTTGAGAGGAGATTTAGGTGCTGTTAGCCGTATCCTTCAGGGTAAGATTCCTCTGTTCTAAACCAGAACTTTTGAATGCATTCTTGTGAGCTGAACAATTGATTTGCAAAGAATGAACCAAGGATGCAGATTTCAGGTTTCTCACTTGGCGGGTTTCGAACCATGCAATTTTGTCACTTGTTGCTGCTGAAGTAACTTATAGTTTCTGGTTTATATGCAAGTGGCTGTAACATGGAGTTACAAAGCATGTTGAACTGTTCAGTGATTCTTGTTGTCATTTAATTTGTGAGTACGAGCTTGAGTCCTGGTTTCAGCTGGGGTGGAGTTAATTTTCTTTCTGGTAGCTGGTGTAGTGCTATGTTTTGGATTTGAGTTGAAGATAATGTTGTTAAACCACTGATGCTTTTAGTCATTGCTAAGCAGTCAATGACTTTTCAGCTTCTTGTGCTGGCTTGACAGCAAGAAGGCAGGGGAAGCTGGAAGGGAACACAGGACGGCTGACCTGAACTGGCCGAAGGGATATTCCATACCATACATTAGAAGGGCATCAATTGTTGAGTGGTGAGCAACTGTATTGTGCCTCATTTATTTTGTGTATCCTATTATTATTATTCCCTCTCCCCTTCATTGTCCCATTAAGCTGTCTTTATCTCAACCCATGAGTTTTAGCTTTTTTTTTTGTTCTACCCCCCATCCCACTGGTGAGGGGAGGTGAACGAGCAGCTGTGCGGTGCTTACTTATTGACTGGGATTAAGCTATGGCAGTTTGAAAGGTTTGATATGGCATGGTTTTGTAGGATGAGATAAATCTCCAACTAGATGTTAATGATGTCTGGCAATAGATCTTTGATTGTCTTTTATTACTGGATGTAAGTGATTGTCCTTGGCCCCCATCTTTGTGATGTCATAGGCCAACACTGAGCACAACAAAATGAAATGGATTTGACTTGTTTCTAGATACAACTTAAAATGTTGGTTTGTTTATAGGCATGAACTAACAAATCAACAAATTGACCGGGATTCAAGGACTGTGAGTATTATTGCTGGTCTTTCCAGCATTGAATGCAGTGGTCTCGTCAGGTGAATTAGTCTTCTCTTATAGATTAAAAAGTTGAGACCTGGAGAAGCAAGTGACAATGACATTCTTTGTGTAAGTTATAAAAACAGATATGATCTAAAGGAATATTTAATATCAAGAGTAACTTGCATTTATTTTATATTGTAACATTTCCATCTGTAATTGTTCCAGAGAGTTTGTAATGCAAAGGTTTAAAACAGTTTTATTTCAGAGCTGCTTCTTGTGCTTGGTGATGGTAGAGACCCCTTTCTTCTTTCCATCTGCTCCCTGTCCCTTCACTACCACTACTACCCCACCAAAAAAAAACTTAGGATCGAGGTTCCTAGGTTCTGGCCCTTCCAGCCAACAGGAGTCCCACCAGGTTCCTTTTTCACCTGTGGCCAGGGTGCTTTATTTGTGCATGTGTATAGAATCATAGAATCATTTGGATTGGAAGGGGCCATAAAGATCATGCAGTTCCAACCCCCTGCCATGGACAGCGACACCTCCCACCAGCCCAGGCTGCTCAAAGCCCCATCCAACCTGGCCTCGAACACCTCCAGGGATGGGGCAGCCACAGCTTTCCTGGGCGACCTGGGCCAGTGCCTCACCACCTTCAGCACTAAGAATTTCTTCCTAATGTCTAGTCTAAATCTTCCCCTTCCAGTTTAAAGCCACTCCCTCCTCATCCTATCACTCCATGCCCTTGTAAAAAGCCCCTTCCCAGCTTTCCTGTAGCCCCTTCAGGTACTGGAAGGTCACTGTAAGGTTTTTCCAAAGCCTTCTCTTCTCCAAGCTGAAGAACCCCGACTCTCTCAGCCTGTCCCCATAGCAGAGGTGCTCCAGCCCTCAGATCATCTTTGTGGCCTCCTCTGGACTCGTTCCAACAGTTACACAGCCTTCTTATGTCTGGGATTCCAGAACTGGACACAATGCTGCAGATGTATGTACTTCTTCAATCTGTAGTCCCTTTTCTGAGCTGACTTCCACAGTGCACGAGGTTTATGGCAACATACACTTTCATTACATATCAATGTTCATATGCAACCTCACTGTGTCTCTGTCAGAGGAAGAACAGCTCCTCAGAGCAAGCCTACAGTATTATCTTTGAACATATGTTCTCTATTAAGTGAGATGAGGAAAGTCACTTAGCTTTCCTTCCATTTGGAGGTTAAAATGGAGGGCTTGTCTAAAAACAGATTGTAGTAAATTGGAGGTTTATTTGAACAGTATGTCAACGTTATTAGCTTGAAAATATATGCTAAATTGATAGGTTTCCTTTAATTACCTCATCTTGAAAGCTGTTCTCAACAAACAAGCACGCGGTTTGAAAGTGATTTAATCTGTCTGAAAATGAGAGAATCGGTGAAAAGCACACAGCGTTGCTTTTGTAAATATGACTTTTGTTATAAAGAGTGCTAGATAGACTATGTAATGCATTTGGCCTGTTTAGCTTCTTCCTGTCCAGAAGGAGTAACAAATTTTTTAAAATGGCTCATTTTTAGTTTCTAGGGTTGTTCTGCAAACGTGCAAACATTGGCCTATGCTTTGCACATGGACAACACACTGCATTGCAAAGGAGATGGGTTTTTCTATGACCGGTTTGAAAGAAGTTGTGTTCCTGGGCTTAGAACACACAATGTCTCTTGACTGCACTGACAGCTGTTTAAATGGCTGTATAAATGCTTCATGCCTGAAATGCATTGTACAAATATCTGAGAGTTCCTTGCTTTTAGACAGTATTCTGAAGATTTTAATGATGTTGTATATGCCAAGAAAGCCAATTTTCTTTAGCGTTTGTCATAATCATAGACGTGTCAGCAGCATCCGCTCAGTGCTACTTATGTATGTGCTATCCTTTCAGACTTGGGAGCTAAAATTAGGGGCCTGCTAGATTGCCCTATTGCAGAGGAGAAAGTGGGGATTTCTAGGGAAACTGAGCTGCCTTAGTACAGCTAATGAGAAACATGTGCCAAGTCTGACTTTCTTCAACGCGACACATAAACAGAAACAGTTTCACAATTTGGAGCTTTAAAACTCTTTCAATAAATAACCCATCTTAAGAATCCACTTGTTCTTGACCAGAATGTGTCTGTAATTCAGGCATCATTTTCTTCTTAATGTGGCTTCTAAGCTGTTAAATTCCAGGTGAAACTCTTTGGGTAGAGACTCATATCCACACCAAAACTGAATAGCAAAGCTCATCTGCCTTTGTTTTAGGAAGCAGCGCTGCCATAGTAAGAATTGATGATCTTCTTGACCTAGTGAGGAGTGGTTCTGAAGTCCAACATTTCAGCTCTTAATAGACTGTGAAAGAAGCATGGCATTTTGAGATCTTCCAAACTACTCGTTGTCACCCTTCCCACTGACTGTATCCAGAAAGGTCAGCATCCAGAAGTGACACTTTCTGACAAAATGGACAGAGAATGTCACAATTCTAGGCAGCCACTAGCTGTCTGGTACAGGAACCATGCAAAATTAACAGTCTTTGCTCCTGTACTTCCAAATAAGTAGGAAATGGCAGATCTTGACCTATGGGGATATTTTGTTCTGAGAGGCTTTGGCAGTGGTTGATAAATCAGTGCTGTTACTTCAAATATTATATTATTGTTGAAGCTACACCCAGTTGTTAAGTTTATTGTACGAGTTAATTTGTATGTATCAGTGAACCTAACTGAGATTCCTAAGTATTTATGTAAAGACATTGAGCGGTGGTGCCTCGTGTAATCCTGGTTTGTTCCATAAGGTGCAGACACAGTCTTTAGTAGAAGAGATAGTATGATGTTTTCATCATGACCTGTGACTGTGCAGTGAGTGCATGGTGTGAGTAACCTTCACTACTGCAGGTGAAGTTATGGTGAGTCTGAGGTGCAATTTGGCTTCCTATATCAGTCAAATACTAGAAGGTGGTCTGCTCCCTTGTCCTTGTGTCTCTGCGCTCTCACACTGTAGTGACTCGAAATGTCTTGGCCTCATTGACTGGTGCTGGCTTTCAGATATCATCCCGAGTCCCTCCTCTCTGGGTTATGTTTCTCCTGCTCCTACCCCGAGCACAGCGTAATACCGGACTCTCCCAGTTGCCACATGCATGGTCACTTCCCCTTGAAATCTAATTTTCTACTTCCCATCCTTTTTACTGTGAACAGTTACTCTTGTATGCACATCCTTTATTCATACAGGTATGTCCAAGTTTTTGTGTTGCCGTTTTATTGTGTTTTATTACTAAAATTATCCTCAGGAACGTAACGTTCTTAAATACAGCAAAAAAGGCTTTTACAATTGCAAGTTTTGCTGTTTCTTGCTGTCCTTATCCCCCTCTTAAGATTTACTATTGATAGCTTCATGCTACATATCACATGAAAATACAGATGGATTTCTATCTCGAAGAGCTTATTATGCACCTTTTGTAGAAACAGTTCACTGGGAAATCCTTATATTTTTTAGTTTTGGTGTTTACCTTTCTCTATGTTCTGGAGGTTTGTAGATAAAATATAGATGCATAAATGGGCCAAGTAACTTGCCAGCACAAGCAGGACTGAAATTATTGAAGTCTTTGTGACTTTACATGCATATAGCTGTGATGAATGTGACACAAAGAAGGCTTGTTTTACAATACAGGCTGCTTCATGCCTTTATCAAAAATGTTTACACATATGTTTACTTCCTAGACAACAAGGCTGTTGCTAGAGGCCATTAGATTAAAAGTCTTCATCCTGCAATTTTCAGTATTAGGATAAATCATAGATCATTGTTTATGTGACTCCTTGTGTTTCATGTCATGTGTCCTCATCTGCAGATGTTTTTCATCATTTAGTGCTAATAGTGAGTATGTGTTAAAGTTTTCTGTGCATTTTTGTGGCTTTTTGTATGTTTAAACTCTACAAATGTAGAATGGGATTGATTATGTATTTTGTCTGTGGGAAATGAAACTCATCCTTGGGATGTTTTTTGGTTTGTTTTCTCTGCTTATACAATTTTTTGCTGTTCTAGAAAAAGGCAGAAAGCTTTCACCAGCTTAACTTTTTGCCTTGCATTCCTGGATTAATAGTGCAAGCGGATGATGTATGTTGAGTCACATGAAGGATGACAAGATGACAGAAACTACTGACATAGTGCAGGGCAGAGCTGGGCTGCTGAATCACCAGGACAAAAGGGAAGTGATTTAGCAGTAATTCCATACCTCAAGTCTTCTGTGTATTGAAAGGATTCCTGCATCAGGAGCTTAAAGGGAAAAGGCACAAGGAATCAGATTTTTCAACTGTTTTAAGTGACTGGAGCTCTGTTAGTGATTGGATGGCTGGGTGATTGAATGAATGCATGTGGTTAACTGATCTGAGCCACTTGAAGATCTGGTTGAGAAGGTCTTTCTAAATGAGTAATAGAGGAAGGACAGGGAGTTTAGAAAGAGTATACCGAATTCTGATTTTTATTCCTCTTATCCTTATTTGGGATAGAATGATAGGCAGCCCTAGCTGAAAAGCTTGATTTAAGAGAGGATTTTTAAAGTTGACTTCCTTCAGAATAGGAAGCAAACCAGAAACCTATCTGCTCCTAAAGCAGGAGGAAAAACTGATGTCTGATTGAATGGTTTTCTTCAGCCTTCACTTACATTACTACATTAGTCAGAGCAAAAGCCAGGCTTTTTCAGGATAGCAGAAGGCTGAAATGAATGCTCGGCATTTCTGCAAGTGCCCTGTATCTGCAGTACACTTTCACTCTTCTAAACTGTGTATCTTCTGGCAAAGCTGACTCAATTTTCTCTAATAGTTATATTTTTCTTTACCTTTGGACTGAAAATGGCTTTGTTGGGTTGTATGTGTGTGAAGGGGTGTGTGTGTGTATTGGGGGATGGCGGTGTTCCATTTTTGTTTCTTTCTACACCATCCAAGTCTAGTAGGAATCATTTCTGGTTTTGGCCAGGAACTTCACAGCTGCTGCTCCTCTTCCTAGCATGTTCAAAAGAATTTTGAAGGGTTTTAACTTCATGCAATGAAGGAAAAGCCCCTAAACTCAATGGAAAGGTAAAAGAGAAGGTTCTAATGCTGTCAGTCTGAATGAATGAATGGGCACACGCTTGTGCTTCTCATTTAAATAAATCTCAAAGCCCCAAAAAAGGGACAATTCAAAATCTATTTGTATAAATTCTTGACTTACAAATATAAACTTATGTGCTTTATAAATAAAGCTTTGTTACAGCACAGCTGAACTGTCCTTATGAATTGTTTCTGGCTTCTTGAGAGTTTGATTCTAAATTATGAGCTTTCTTTCCTCTGGGGTTTGAAAAAGAAATGAAATGAGCAAACCAACAGCACGCCTAGGATGAATCTGTAGAGACCAGTCAGCCTAGAGTCAATGGCTTACGATTCTTCCAAATACGTAGTGCTTCCAATAGAAACTACATTTTAAAAGCACAGTCTGATTCTGGTAAATGCTGCAGCACTCTGTGTAGCTGGAAAGGTGGTGGTGTGCTGTGGGATTAGAATTTAGGATTCTCTCAGATTTTGATGTTTTCAAAGCTACTCTATTACCTTCATTTTCTCTTTCCTTCTCCAGTTACTGATTGCTTCTGCAGCAGCTAGAACAACATGACAGAGACTCCATCCTTTTTTGCCAGTGCAAGCAATAACTTGATTCTGTCCTTTATGATTAAGATGCTTTATTGTTGCAGTCCATGCATTTTAATACCAATCTCTCATGGCAAGCACTATACTATGTAAAGCTCTGACTTACTTTTCTTGTCAGTCCCTTCCTGTGCACAGGGAAGAGGTTGAGGAAGATGGGTTAAAACACTGCCAGCTGCAACAGATGTGCCTTACACCTGCTAAGCCCTTGCCAGCAAGCTGACCTGGCACCCACTGGTTGTAAAGCAAGCAGGAGTACAGTTTTATCGCATTCTAATTTCATTTTCAGACAATCTGAGTTTTTTGAGTTTAGTAAGCTAATATCCTGGTCAAGTGGAATGTCTTGATCAAAATGAGGGTCCTGTCTTCTTCGCAGAATGGAAGTCTGGTATCCACACTTGTGACATGGAAGATAAAAATTGTATCAATGTAAAAGTTTCACATACTCTACGTTTGAATACTATATGGACTCTGTATATACATAGGTACCTTATGCGCCCACCTCTCTCTTCCCAGACGAGTAAAGGGAGAAGTGTTTTGCTCCTTAGCATTTTTTTGTTGTTAGGTTTCAAAGTGTTTGAAAAGGAGTGGTGAAAGTTGAATAGAAAACACCATGCTTCTGAGTGAAACTGTAGAAGGTATCATCAGTACATTATTTACTTGCTGGCAGGAGGGAGGAAAAGTATGGAACGGTCTGAAAGAATAATGTGGAAAGTGGAGGGGAGCACTCACATGTGTAATGATTTCACTGGATATCTTTGGATTGTCTCAATTTGAAGCACACATTTTTGATAGAGTTTCACACTTCTGGCATTTTCCTCTGTCTTTCAAACTGTTCTTAATTCCTCACAGTGAAAGTGAAGTTTCTTATTAGATTGAGTGACTTTTAATTAATGCTTGTCTTTTGTGAAACAGCCTTAGATGTACAGCAAAACTGTGTCAGACTCATTCGATTCAGCAGACCAGCTGTGTGCCCAGCTGCCAAAATTTTGACTACGGAGTCAAAGGCTTATAATCAATTTAGAAAAGTATATAGTTGGACAGAGAGAAAAGTGCTTCCATTTCACTTTTTAGATAGTGATTTGGAGGACATGGAGAAGATTCACGTGAAGGGAATTGATTTTGTTTCCTTCTTCTAAACCTAAAGGAGCTGAGTTTAACACTGCTGAAGGATTTTCTGTGAGATGTTCACACAGCTCTGGTGGTGACAGTATCTTGGCTTCACTTCTGAATTTTGTTCTAAATTTAGGATTCTTCTTTGCCTCTCTCTTGGAAATGTAGTTGTTCCCTTCCCTGCTTGGTATCAACAACAGTCTGCCTCCCTTATAGCATTATTTCTGTACTCAATACTTGCACAGTGTGTGAATCTCTTTATATCGTCTGTGACTATCACTGTGTTGTGGACATACATTATTTTTGCTCTCACAGAAGCAATTTACAATAGATGAATAGATGTCGACAGTTCTGGACAGTCAGAGAAAAGTTGTATCCCGACTGACTTTTTAGTTACGAATCAAAGAAATGTTTTCTTTAGTGCCTTCTACCACGTTTACAAAACTGTTTTGTTTGAGTCATCCATGTTTCCAACCTTTTCTTGGCAAAAAGTAAACAGAAATCAAACAGAAACCTTTCAGGGGGTTGTGCCTGAAGGGCAGATTATTATTATTGTTTAATTTCTGTCTTCATCAGGTCTCTCATTAACAAGTTGCTACGGTTTTATATGTAGCTGCATCAGCACTGCTAGCAATCCTCTTGAGTGAAATGGCTTACCTGCCATCAAAAATTATGAAGACACAGCAGGCAGCAAGACAATAGATCAGCCAGAGTGTCTACAGATGTTTTTAATCTGATCCTTTGTTATTTATACAGTGTCAGAGGTATGCATGTTGTTTTATAGATGCATAAAATGTGAGAGTTTCCTGTCCCAAGGGGCTCACAACATGCAAGATTGGAAATTAAATCCTGCAAGATACTGGTCTGACCAGTGCATGGAGGTAACAGCAAGTGCAGTACGGAATATATCCACTTCTTGCTAGCTGCTTATGTAAGAGGAAGAAACATGCTTAAGTGGTGTGCAGTCAATAATGAGTGAGAGAACTGGTAATGGGTTTTCAGAGCCTTTAATTCTGATTTAAACCTACCTCAGGTCAGCAAGGTCAGTGCTCTTTACTGAAGCCCCAATGACAAGTTGTTAAACGTGTGGACTTTCAGAGATCCCAAGCATGCATAACCCTCACTGAAGACAGGATATGTGTCTGTGTTGGTAAGCTGTGTGCTGCAGAGTGGTCCAAAGGTGGTGATCTCAACATATCTTGCTCGGCTGTATGAGAAATTGTTCCTTATAATCTTGGTCAGTCCAGGGGAACGTGGATCTACGTAACAGGCACTGAGAGATATTGGATGTGGGTTTTGCTACAGCCAAAATATCAATATTTAAGACTATGCAATTTTAAAGTTGACTCATTCAGCTCAAAATCATATGGATAATGTCTTCATGAAAGTCTAAAATCAGTATGACTTTGTATAGGTCAAATTCCACCATGTCTGAAAGTGTTTCTGACTTAGCTCAAAGATCCTATTTAGCTTTGTAAATTGGTCACGTGTTCTTTTCTTTCTGCATATGACCCAAGCACTCAGAGTTTATTGCACTTTTTTACAGATAGATTGAATTTAGAAGGTTTTTTTTCAGAGAATTTCAATTTATGAACAGAGTTAGGGTTTGGGTTTGTAAAGTTAATTGCTGTAGCAGAGCTTGGAAGCATGTTTAGTTGTTCTGTTTCAACTGTATGCACGCGTTTTCATCTTGAGCTGTGCAGGGTGAATTTAAAAACTGTGGAGGAGAAGAGAGACAATTATTTAATTTCCTCCCTAATGAAATAAGATGACCATTTCTGAAGCCCTTTCATTAGTCTGTTTTAAGGCCACAAAGCTATAAAAGAATATCATACTTTTGCTGGTATTTTACAGCTGCTGTTGTGGTAGAACCCTTACCTCCAGAATGTGTTTGGTGAAACTTTGTGAAGTTTGCACTATAGGCTTCACACTTCGTGCATTAAATTTTGACTGGAAAATTTGACTATGAAATTTATTTTTCCTTTAATATAAAGCAAATGATATGTTAGAAGTGCAATCTGAGAAATAATTTTAATGGCCTCTAATACTTATCTAAGAAGTTCTTGACTTCCAGCAGATAAGAATATGATATTTGTAATCCTGAATTCTAAACATAGAAAGTGATAGTATTGACCTCATTATCTTACTTTAAGCACAATTCCCAGTTTTCCACACTGCTTAGGAATTATCTGCGTTCTTCAGAATGTCTCCATGTAAGATAGACCTTGATTTTTTTCAGTCATTTTTCATTTGTGGGGTCATAAAAAGTATTCCCTGATACCTTTGACTGTGTGAAGATCTTCCCCCCCTGCTTTCAATTCTGTTTTCCTTCTCCTGTGTTCTTCCTTATTTTGAGATTTGAAAAATAAAGTTATAACAGAGGGAAAGGCATAGCAAGAGGAAGAAATCTGGAAGTTGGAGGCTCAGAAAAAGAGTTAAGCAAGGATTTTCCTTGCTGTAAAATTATTGGGCAGAAGCCAGGTGCATGAGAGCTAGAGAAGTGGAATTGCAGAAGTTGTTTCTCTGAGTGTTGCAGTCTGGGGGAGGAAAGACAAGTGGAGCTGTAACAGGGCACGACTCCAGGGAGAGAGCCTTTCATGACAGCTTTCTGGGAGAGTGGAAGCTAGGAAAAGATGGCCAGAAGAATGTGCATGAAACATGTTTGTTTGACTTTGCTCAGGCTGCTTCTTAAAAATTTTAAACTAGGTTAATTAGCACTTGCAAAATGCTGCTCTAATAGGCTGAATCCCTTCCTGTCTTTGGATTAGTTAGTTTAGAATTAGCCAGTTCCAGGCTGAAATTGCCAAGTTTCTAGCCTTGACTGAGAAACTGAATGAATTGTCTCACACCTCTGTGCCCCCCATCTGAAACTCAGTGCACGTCTGATTTTCATGTCCTCATTTCATGTTACAATGGGTACAGTGAAAAATGGGAAGGATACTCAGAGGTGTGGAATAACTTCTGGACAAACCCCAGCTGGCTAATGCTTGGAAAAAACTTGATTGTGAAGAGGACGTGACAGAAGACTCTGAAATCCTGGGTGTCATGGAAAAGGTGGCTAAGAATCAAGTAACCAGACTTTCTCATGATGCAAGGGTTAGGCGAGCCTCAAATGATCAGGTGGCAGGCTGGGAACACACAAGAAAGCAGACAGTTCTGTGAACTCATTGCCATGCAGGAATTCACATGCCTAAAGTATGCTTGAGTTCAGAAACTGAGAGATAAATGAAAACCCATGAGGGCCTTCTAAATGCAAAGATGTCCTCTGTGGATCAGAAAGTTCCTGAAAACTGGAGGAATGTGCTGGTGGTTTATCATTTCATGCTTGCTCTGCTCTTGTTGCTTCTCCTCATATCTGGAGTCAGCCGTTGTCGCAGAAAGCCTGGCTCAGTGTGGCCATTTGTGAGGAACAGTAGGTCATGTACAGTAAATATATTACGAAATAATCACTTTGGGACAGTGTAGATTTACTTTTGGAACCTGTTAAGGTGTAAGAGTTCTGAGCTCCTTAGAAAGTTCAACTTCCTGTCTTTTTTTTTTTCCTTTGTTTTAAAATTTTATGTCCATAAGTTTTGAGCATAAAATAGGACATTTAGTATGTTTTCACCTCTGGATTTGACTTTGTTGACACAGTTTGCTATACACTGAAGTACTTGTCTGTGCTCACGTTTATATTTTGAGATTGGACTCAGATAAATGTTATTTCTGCAAATGTAAATTGTCACACAATGTCACTTAAGCCACTTAACTTCAATGGTTAAATTTCTCTTTAGGGTGGGCTAGAGAGAGTCCTGCAGAACTTTGTGCTGTGCACCATCTTTCAGAGGAAATTCTTTGGAGTAGGACTGTACTTGTAAGAAGTTCCTCACCTACCTGAACTTTCAGCATTTGATTTTAATAGCCTCCCATCCCTCCTTCCACCTGCTCTTCCTTCCCTTACCCTTAACAGCTAGCTGGGAGTGAATATTACCAGAAGAAAAGAAAATTTACTCCAAGGGGTTTCAATCCTTTGTTTTTCCTCTCTTAGGGCAGTGCTGACCCACAATTAATTCTATGGGAAGCAGGAAGACTTGCTTGTGGCAATAGCATTCAGTGCCATGTGACAAGCTGTGAACTTCATCTACAGCTCCCCTTGGGACCCTTGGGAAGGCTTTATTCACCATGTGCCTCTCCCCTCTGGCTTCCCTCTGATAATGGACAAGTTCAGTTTGACCGAAATTGCCCCATGGCTGCAGGAGTTGTGTGGACTCCTATTATGTCTCTATGTGCTCTTCTGCAGGAATATCACAAAATCCTGCTTTCCTTAAAAATTAAAGCTTAAATGCCTACTAGCAGGAAATTATATAGTAATTGGATGTTTCTAATGCAAATCTTGCTACAGTATAACTAAAAAATACACCGTTGCTGGAGTTTGCAATTCTGCACCATGGTTCATGTAACATGAACGCACAGTGCACAGGATTGACAATGTGTCTAATGTAAGTGTTTCTTGTTTTTCTTAATGCTAGGAGAGGACGAAAACATCCTAAACCTTTTGTTATTAGGTGCAGTAACTTTAAGTTATCTGAATCTAAAATTAAAACCCTTCAAGGCAGAGGGAGGGAAGAGAAAAGGACACAGAAACATGAAAGGCACAGAACAAAATTGGAAACTCTAGGCACTTGGATATGTCCGTGGTGTGTAAGTATTTGCAGATTCATTTCCAGTTTTGGGACTATAGAGAATGCCTTGACTGAAGGTGATGATAAGGACACACATAGCTTCAGAAGGTGTAGAGTTCACCACCTACCATGGGAAGCTTGGTATTGGTAGAGAAAAAAGAGATATTGCAATTTCATATTGGAATAGGACATTCTGTTCTGTGATACAGTGCAGTTCAGCACACTGTGAGATCCTAGTATTGTGATAATCTGAGCTGGTGTTTTGGTTCCACTCTGGTGCAGACTCCTCGCTCTGTAAGATAGCTGAGGAGTTCAAAACAAGTAGCTCCTGTAATATTTTGTGTGTGTGTGTGTTTAAACAAAACAAACCATGCTTGCATTGTGCCTGGTTGCTCTAAAGTAAGGGAAAAGATGCAGAATGAGTCCTTGGAAACTCGGGGTTCATGAAATGTCTGCAGTGTTAAATATTCAAATCTATTCTCTTAACGCCCATGCCATTAGCAGCCATGAGATTTTCAGGTAGATACTGAAGAGGAACATATGTTGTTTATTTGTTTGTCTGCATTTAAATGTCAAAATTAAAGGGGAAGAACATGAAGGATTCCGAGAAACATGAGCCCATAAATCCATTGCATAGGACAAATTGTGGGTCTGATCCATGCGTGTTCTGAGGGTGACCACTGATGGCTTTGAGGAATGGAGTGTAAACTTCAGTACATGAGTGAGGATTGAGGAGTGTTTTGAGCCGGGAGTGGGACAAGAGTGAAGGAGCAATGAGAATTATTCTCTGTGAAACATTTGTCTTCATAGACATATCATGGGGGTAAGGTGTAACCTGTTGTAGGTGCATCTTTTAAGCCAGCAGTGGCCCAAGTGGCCAAGAAGGCCAATGACATCCTGACCTTTATCAGAAACAGTTGAATTGCCATCCCTGAAGCTGTTTGAAAGACAGGCAGGTGAGGTCCTCAGGGGTCTGGTTTAGTAGTGGACGGGTATGATTGGACTTGGTGATCTCAAAGGTCTTTTCCAACCAAATGATTCTACGATTCATTTTAATAAGATTTGGAGCAGGAACCAAGGCTTGTGGCAGATGCACTTGCACCTCTTCCTGCAATTTTCAAAGCACTTTACAGTCACTTCTAGATATTAGGTGTTTCCTGCAATTCAATTAATGTTTATTGCATTTTCCTCCTCGTTACATACAGTCGGGTTTATTCTGAGGTGGTTGCTATCTGCAGTTGCTTAGCCTGGCACAATGGAAATATAATGGTGGTAAGCAGAAAAAGAGAAAAAAAAATATTCTATTTACAAGCTAAATGCAATCTTCCATTACGTGAAACTATGAGAGCCATTCAATGTCCACTTGCCCTTAGCCAGGCTAGAGTCTGTCTTTTCAGTTTTTCCCCTTGGACATACCAAATTTCATATTGGAATTTGTCAATTGATATCTTTCGTGAGCATGACAAAGAGAATCGTTATTTCCAGAGAGGATTTCTCACAGCTATGTCTTGTTAATTCTCCTGCCACAAATGACCTCCCAAAGGGATATTGAAGCTGCAGGTGCACAGAAATGATTGGAGAACAAATACTTTTAACGTTGTTATTTTAAAAAATGGTATGACATGAGAAGTCCACGAGACAGGGCATTCTCGTTGCTTATTGAGGCAGTTGTGTTTCCCAAAGTCTGCTAGCACAGACAAGGTTGCAAAATTAAGTGCTTGGAAGTTAAAAAGTGACCAGCTGACCTTAAAATGTAATCAGTGCTTGTGTGCTTTTCACCAATTTTGATAAATTGTGCTTCTGAACTTTGCCTGCAGGTATCATAAACTTTAGGTATACGATAGCCTCGTGCTTTCTGCTTGTCAGCAGTGGGAGGGCAGCTTTAATTCTTACCCTTATTTTAAGATAAGCTTTCTCAAAAATGCATGTAAATAAGGAAAACCCACCAGGAGTGGGCTTCTTCTGCAGCATGATTGTAGCTGTAATTTGGTAGTAAAACACAGGAAAACCTTTTAGGTGTTTGAGACAAGAGGTGACAGCAGACCAATTGTTTTAACATTTTGTTTGCTAATACTGTGTTCAAGTTTTAGTTCAGTAAAGCTCGATAAGAAACTCTGTGATGCTAGTTTGAGGTGAATGTTGCTTGAATCATCAAAGTTGTTCTAACCCCAAACCAACCTCAACAAATGGCTTAATATTGCTTGTACATGGGACCTGGGGAAAGGTGAGAAAAACCTACAAGGATGATCCGAGGGCTGTAGCACCTCTGCTATGAGGACAGGCTGGGAGAGCTGGGAGAGCCTGGAGAAGTCTCCAAGAAGACCTTAGAACAGCTTCCAGTACCTGAAGGGGCTACTGGAAAGATGGGGAGGGGATTTTTACAAGGGCATGGAGTGATAGGATGAGAGAGGAGTGGCTTTAAACTGGAAGGGGAAGATTTAGACTAGATATTAGGAAGAATTTCTTCGTGCCGAGGGTGGTGAGGCACTGGCCCAGGTTGCCCAGGGAAGCTGTAGCTGCCCCATCCCTGGAGGTGTTCAAGGCCAGGTTGGATGGGGCTCTGAGCAGCCTGATCTGGTGGGAGATGGGATTGGAAGTGGATGGACTTTAAGGTCCCTTCCAACTCAAACCATTCTATGATTCTATTCAACTTATTACAAATTCATTGTTGTTTTATTGCACAATTGCACATCAGGATTGAAAGCTTTAATTCATTTGCTCAGCTGTCCTCTCGGTTATGGGGGGAAAGGGCTGCATGCAATTCTCTTAAAGCAGTGCATAGTATGAATTATTTACCCAAAGAATGACTCAGGTTCTACACTCTGCACACTGAAAAAATTCCCAGTGCTGGGTAAGGCACACAGAATTGCACAGGCAGTAGCTTGTGGGTTTGTTTTTTTGGGGTTTTTTTTGGTTTTTCTGTCCAGCTCTCCAGTTACATCTAGCTCTCAAACCAGACAATAAATAATTTCTTAGACAACTTATTCTCTAGTTGCCAAAAGTAGAACAGTGTAGTTGACAAGCAGATACTTCAGCTACTGTAAATTTTTGTTTATATTCTAAAAATGTTTCAGGTTTGTTCAAACCTACCAACATTAGTAACGAAATAACAGACCAAGGGAAAAAATCACTGTGACTACTGAATGCATTGAGAGTTTTGCATACCCTTTACCATTCGAATCTGAGACATCTGGCAGAAGGTAACCTGAAGGGAGGCATCTGTGTCACCTTATGCACTCTGTCATAATTGTCGTGTGCTTAAATTACACGGTAATTTTTTCTCCATAAACTTTTATGTTGTGATGCGTGGATGGTTTTGAGGAATGTTTCATAAGTTCTCCGTAGGAGGAGTTGTTCCTGTCGCAGTTGTCTTGCAGATGCGATGAATACTGCCTGTATCTTCAAAGCACAGATAAATGCTGCAGCAGGGAAAGAGGAGGAATAAAAGGAATTTGGATTAACTAAATCAGATTATTAGACCAGCTAATCAGGTGTATAAGTTAATTGAACTACCTTTATAAAAAATGTGAAAGCAGTTCCCAATCAAGTCACTTTACCAGCAGCAGAACAAATAAACCCTGGTTTCTTACAGATTTCTCTGAGTAGCCGGAGGTTTTGATGTCTAGGAAGATGTGAGATTTAGCTGAAGCTTTTTTGCAGATAGGACAATTTCAATGCCTCCACTATGTGTGAATTATCTGTAGTCTAGTAAGGCTGGAATTCAAGCTGCAGCCTTTGTCTCTGTTGAGGTGTTGATGCTCTCCCTCTGCTAACAAAACATCCTAACATCAAAACATTTGAAAATCAGCCTTTGAGGAAATTTGCCTGTTGATTCAGAAATCAAGAAGAGAAGGCTCCGAGGAGACCTTATAGCAACCTTCCAGTACCTGAAGGGGCTACAAGAAAGCTGGGGAGGGGCTGTTTACAAAGGCTTGTAGTGATAGGATCAGGGGGAATGGGTATAAACTGGAGAGGGGCAGATTTAGACTAGACGAAGGAGGAACTTACTCACAGCAAGAGTGGTGATGCACCGGCACAGGTTGCCCAGGGAAGCGGTGGCTGCCCCATCCCTGGAGGTGTTCAAGGCCAGGTTGGATGGGGCCTTGAGCAGCCTGATCTAGTGGGAGGTGTCCCTGCCCATCGCAGTGTGCTTGGAGCTAGGTGATCTTTGAGGTCCCTTCCAACCCAAGCTATTCTATGATTCTACTAGAGAGAGAGCATGCAAGGACTATTTCTTTGGGAAACTTTGGCATAAAAAGTTATAAGGCAGTGAAGGTCAGCGTCAAGATAATTGTTTTCGGTGTGGTCTTACATAAGAACTTTGCTTTTCTTGGTTCCCCCATGAAAGGAAATTGAAGGAAAATGATTAAGGCTGGTTTGGGTTTGTTTTTGTTTGTTTTTTTTTTTTTTTTTTTTGTACTAGTTTTCTGTTTAGGTCTTTTTCTTTGTAAACCACTTGAAAACAGGTTGCTTTGCATATGCTGGAAGCAGTAATGTACATCAGGATGTGGATACAGAGTAAAAATTGTGTGGATGCATTCTTTTCATAAGGTAAAGCTCTGCAGGTGAGGCCCAGGGCTGTGCAGCCTCTGTTGGATATTTCAACCAGCATGTGTTCTTCTGAGAGAAATAGAATGCAGGATGGAGATATACATATATTCAGAAAGTAAACAGAAAATCAAGCACATGGAAGATGAAGGAAACAAAACTATATGAGAAAATGAGGCCCTAAGGTAAAGGAAAAAAGTTGTAGTCATGGAGTACAGTTACATGCAGCAGTCTCTGAAGGGTGGGGAAAAGAAGGTTGGTGCACCAAATAATCTTGGTATTCAGATCACAGAAAAAAAAATCACATTAAAGCATCCCTGCTTGTCTTTTTATTTATAGTGTAGCATTCCCTCAGTCGTGTTTAAAAAACAAACAACACACCCAAAATAGTTGCCAAAGGCAAAGCTCCAAAAAGCACAATTTAAGGATTGTTCTGCTTTTGTGGGGTGAGAAGCTACGACACCTAAAATGGCTCTTGTTTTTGTAAATATGACCTAAGCATTTCCCCTTGCCTGCTGCCTTGGGGAGCTTTTTCATTACCATTCTTGAACATTTTCCACTTCTTTTTGTTTTTTAGTGAACACCTAAAGAATCATAACCAAAGCTGCTACTGAATCAGTCCCAAACCACAACAAACGAGACTAAGTCTCTACCTCTCAGCTAAATTGCACCTTACCTTCCAAATGTTTCCCAAACAATGTAGCTCTGGATTAAAATCTGTGCAAGGAAATGTACAACAAGGAGAGGAAAGGCTGGGGAAATGCCACCTCCTGCTTTTTAAAAGTAAATTAATTAGCAAAATACATAAGATAAGGTGCGCAGGCAAGTTCTTGCCTTTTACACTGGGAATTTGGAACAGAAAACTCCTAGTGAGGAACTTTATTTCAATTCATGCTGATAATAAACACTAAACTTTTCTCCTCCAGAGTTGCATTACTCTCACTGAAATTTTGCATCAGCATGTCCTTTAAGAAGAAGAAATAAAACATTTCTTTTTTTAGTTAAAATGTATCTGGAACAGCAACAGTTATGCCCTCTTCAGTCTCAATAATATGAATAACTGAATGAAGGCATTTTTAACATAGCTTAAGTTAATTGTCATTTAAGAGCCTAATGTTAGCCAATTCCTATTCTCCATGAGGCAAAAAGGAAATATACAGCTTTGTGTGGGAAGAGTATATGAAAGCAGCCTGATTTATTTTGTGGTAGAAAACCCCGATGTGGTAGAAAAAACTAGATATTGGTTATGCCAGTCAATGCTAATGTTTCTACTTTTGAAGACTAACTACGAGTGAAAAATGATAGTTCTGAACCTTATTCAAAATGCAGTTTCCTTTTGTTCTGCCTTCATTGGTAGGAATGGATGCTGTGCTGCTGGTATACACTAAATTTACTTCAACAGTTGGAAGCAGTGATTCCTGTTAGATGAATTTGGAACTTTGAGGTTTGTACTAATTAAGAATCTGGCTTTTGGGGTCAAAGTCTCAGCTTCCTTTCTCTTGCAGTACTGGAGCTGAGACTGGTTTTCCCACTTCAGAGACAGAGCAAACAGAAGTCTAATCAAGACTCTGGATGACTTAAGAATCTTGCAGATTATGCCGTGTGGGATTCGTGCATGTATGGTGCTCATTAACATGACCTGTCAGAAAGAAGAACAGACTATCCAGAAGATGAGTCTGGATGTAGATATTCTTTCTGTGCTTAAATTACCCTTACATGTATGCACACACACGTCATACATATATACATGTTAAATATGGGTTATATATTGAGTCAAGAATCCTCCTTACCCGTTGAAGTTACCTGATCAGGGTTCAGGTAATGCCAGTGTCCCTCAGCATGTTTTTTGAGGACTTTTCATTGTAGTACAAACCACCAGTCTGACAACTTGAACATCAACTGCAAATGACCAGAAGAACACCTACCTACAGGCAGGGGTAGGTTCACTCTTCCACTCCTGACTTGAGAGCATTTGATTCAAAATCTGTACTCTTTTTCTTCCTCCCTTTTGCAGTCAGTCCACAATAGACTGGCCTTTTTCTGAGCCTTCAGAATCTTTCTCTCATGGCTCTAGTGGCTGTGGTCCCTGCGGGCAACAGCTGCGATAGTATCTTGATGTTGTTCTGCTATAGCAAAAGAATAGACACCTCCCTAAGGGTATAGTGTTTTTCTTCAAAAGCTAATGCTATCAGGATTAGATATTATCATAGACTTCAGTCTTCACCTTCCTCAAGTGTGTCTCTTAGTGTTGTGAAGTTACAAGTGAACAGAATAATAAGTAACAGGCTTCTGTATTTTCATCCATACATGATTCATAGCATTATATTGATTCTGCCTTCTTGATAGCATGTGACATTCAGGAAGCATTCCAGTGAAATACTCCTTAAAATTGCTGGTGACAGTAGCATGAGCTTCTTTTTCCAGCCAATCCCACTTCTTGGCTGTCAGCTTTTCATTCCTTTCATCTCTAAAACCAAATTTTTCCAGCTTGTCTTCAGTGACAAGTACCTTCAAGAGACAGTTCTTCTAAGTAAGGGTTCTAGTGATAATTTAGTGACTTGTCTTAATACGACGGAATTATAATTATAATTTCTTACTATTTTTTCACTTCCTCAGATCTTAGCAAGGGAATTCTAAAGATGGCATGTGCTGGATCGGTATTTGATGGAGGCCTAAGCCGTGTGTTGTTTAATGCACATTAATATAATTGTATAAGATGTACCATGTTTCCACAAGATGGGACTAGATAAGAGGATGGTCTTGCTCAATGTCCTTGCAGAATATAAAGTCAGTAAAGGTGTATGAGAATCAGAATTATAATTTTTTGTCTAGATAAGAGCTTTCTTCAGGCCCCAGTGAAGTGTATGTACTAATTTTGTTTCTGCCGAATGTCTATTCTGTCTCTGTGCTCTCTGTACCTTGTCTTTCAAATCTATCAGTTTGTTTCTTTTCATAAATTTGACTATGCATTCCCAAATAGATGCATTAGTAAATATGTGCATCTGTGGAATTATGCGTGAAAGATGAGACTTTTTTTATTCCTTTCCATTCAGAATTACGTTTTGAAACAAAGATGATGTCTCTCTCATTGCTTTTATCATGATAAGTCCACAAATATTATTGCTAAATGTTTTTACATCACAGAACCTAATGCATCAGGTTTCATATTTTCTACTTGGTATCAGAAAGTATTTTTGATGTTACCATGTTTTCTACGTGTCCTCCATGTTGGCATAATCGTGTTAATATCACGTTACAGATGTGAACATCTTGGATCAATATAAACTGTATTTTTTTCTATGAATCCAACTATCCATGTAAAATGAAAATCAGGAGCCTGACAATAAAAGCAGCAAGGAGTTGTTGACAGACAAAAAAAAGAAAGCGTTCATACTTGATCCAGTTTGTACCATAAGTGGCCAAAACTTGGCATGCAATGAGATACAGGTTACCATCTGATTTTTTTTCCCCCACCAAAGAAATTATGTAATCTAGAAGATTATACTCATGCTTCACAATTAAAAGAAAATAATCTACTTTCATCCTCAGATAAATTTCCCTTGGATACTCATCATGTTCCTAATGTACTTTGGTAGGATCCTGTATTGTCAACTTTCAAAAGCTTTTAATAGACTATGAAAGCAGCTGGTGGTTTCTGGCAGTAGTTTGACCTACAGTATCCTTGCTGTACTCTTTGCATTTAAAATGCTGATTTTAATTTAGTTTTTGAGGCTCTCCAGATGCAGAGAAAGATTTTTTTTTTTTTTTTTTCAAATAAGGTCAGAGTTCGGTTCTTACTTCCATCTAACAAAGCAGGCAAGACTTTCTTGCAGATCTCCAGTGTTTTTCAGGCAAGCATCAACTCCTTACTACAACTAAGTAGGGCTGAGTGAATTCTTCATTGGAATTACTTTTAATAAAAAAACCCTGGTTTTGGCCAACAGAAACGTTTCAGACATTTGTGTCTGGCACATTAAGATGTTTCATTGTGCACAGGAAAAGTAAAAAAAAAATTCAGAAAAAGCCTATTTCATCGAGAAGATCCCCTTTTAGATTCTTCTTTTCTCTTCAAATAACTAAATTATTACAATGGAAACCAATGTATTAATTTTGGCTCTTCCCAGCTCCCCGGACACCAGGTGGAGGAAAAAAAACCCATCAGTTTTCATACAGCTATTCTAATGACCCCAGGTGGACAAGGATGGTCCTGCAGAGATGCCCGTTTTTGTCTGATGATGCAGCCAGGCTGGGTAGCTTAGCAGATCTTCAACACTAAGCCTCTAGGAAACGGAGTGGCCCCAGTTCCGCTCCTCCCTATTCATTTCTACATTCTTTTGCATCCAATTATTCTTGCAGTAACCATATCACAAATATTTCTTCACAGAAAGATCTCAGAAATTATTCTTGAGGGAGGAAAAGTGAAGAATTTCTCCATAGGGGATTGAGAATAGAGATTTTCATTTAAGTAAAACTCATTGTCTCCAGTATAATCACGTGAGGAGGCAAGAAAACTTGGCAAACTCGCTTATCTGAAGTTGCCCATTGTGACAGCTCTTTGTCCTCAGTCTTGAAATATTTGTGAAGCAAACAAACAACATACTGTATTGATCAGCTTGTATAGTTTGAAGCTGTTACAGATGTGTGCTTGAGTGAGACCTTAAGAGTGCAAAGGACAGCAGGAGATATTCTCCTGGACTTTCTATTTTCTCCCCCAACAGCTGCTGTGAGAGTTCATTTGTGACTAACATGTTGCGTGTTGAGGAAAAGGCAGTCTATAGCAAGCATGTTGTACACAGGATCCTAGAAGCTAAGGCTGTCTTGGCAAAAACCAATCCAGTTGTAAGGGACATGGCTCAGCAATAAGGTGATTAGGTGTCCAAGCTCTATGCAGTGGGTTTGGAGGAGTTTATGATACAAAATAGAAAGAAAATAAGAGTTGAAATCCTTGTTTAAAAATGATGCATGATTTTTAAACTTTCTTTCAAACGTGTTTGTCGCAGTTTAGCCCTGGCTGATTTCAGCAGCTAAAATGGAGCAGTTGAACTCCCAGTTCCCTTCTACCCCCAAGGGAAAAGGGAAATGAGAGGAAAAAAGACTTGTGGGTAGGAAACTAAACTATGACAGCTTTAATAAAATAGTAATAATAATTAAAAAAAATAAAAAGTTATATGCAAATTATGAAATTGCGCACCTTACTTATTGATGACCGTACATCAACACAAATGCTGCAGAGCAAGCTGGGGAAGGGGTCAGTGGCAGGAGAGACCTGGACACAGGAACTGGTTTCAGGAATGCATCAATCTGCCCCAAACAGACAGATGAGGTCCTTGCTGGTTGTTGGCGTTCACAGAAGAAAGTGAGACCTTCGTGATCTCTCAGTTTTATACCAAGTATGATGTATATGGGATGGAATCCTCCATTGGTCAGTTTGGGGTCACCTGTCCTGTCCGTCCTTCCCTGCAGGTGTAACTTTTTTGCATCTGACGTATGGCACTCCACCAGCTCAAGGAAGGCCTTGGTTACTGTAGGAAGAAGTATAAGCAGTGGCCTTTCTTCATACCAAAGCCCCATATTATCACTTCTAGAGAGGAACACTGTCTGAAAATCGTGCCATTAACTTTCAGAAAATGAAGTTACTTAGACGAGGCTGAGCTGAAGTTAGAAAACTGATTCTCCTTTAGCTCAAACCAGAAGAGTGTTGTAGTTGAATCTCATACTTGCCAACAGATAGAGGAATCTTATGGTATATTTATATATAGACTTGCAGTTCTCGTTTTGTATTATCACCAGAGAGAAAGTTGTTGTAAACAGTGTTGGGTGAGTACTGGGATGTAAAGGGAGAGGGTTCCTTTTCAGCCAGTTGAGCAAATCTAATGAAGAGAACTCAGAAGAGTGGTTGAATTTTTGTAGGATTTCTCAGAATGACGTGAGCAGGAAAGCTATCTTAGGTTGTTCTAGGGCTTTCTGTGGTTTTCTCTGTCTTCTGTGCAACTCATCGCTATTGAAGCTTTGCTAAAGAAATTATTAATAGGGAGTTCCAACTTAAGGAACAGACAAAGCTCAGACCCTTTTAAAAACATTTAATGCTTGGCAAACCATATTGAGTATATATCTTATTTGTGGATTATAATTTTTGCATATAATATGCATTTTTTTTGTGTCTTTGTCACACTAGTGAAGATATCCATCATTGCACACAGAGGTCCAGTGTGTGGCTGATAGCACTCCTTTGTTGTAAAGGTTGTGATCCTTCCTCCATAGTGAAAACCAGTGTTTTGTCAGCACTGGATATGTAAAGGTGTCTTATTTTTGCATAATGGAAACTCAGTTTTCATATAGCTTAATTTATCTCTGTCTGAGTTGCATTGTCTTCAGCTTTGTATCCTGACTCCCACGGTATCAAACTAGCATTCCTCTAATTCTCTAACAAGGCCCTGAGCAATTGTGTTGTTTTCTGGTTTACTGCTGGTGTCTTCTTTACTACATAAACCTCTTCTGCTGAGAGCTGTGAAAGAAATCAGCCAGCTACCCTGGCTGATCTGACAAAACCCTTTTAAGTGAATGTTCCTGGCCAGCTCTTGTGTCTTCCCCTTGTGTCTCTCTTGCACAGATGAGTTCCTTTTGGGAAGGAGATTCTTTTGCTCCATAGCCTCCAGTGCATCACTGGGCTTACATCATTGATTGCTCTTGAGCACTAAGGCTTTAAATTTGGTTTTCTAAGCTATGGAAAGCCAGCACGAATAGTGGGGACACACATGCCTCTGCTGCTTGGGAGATGAAAAGCAGAATCTGTTTGTATCTATTGTTTCTTAAGGGCTCTGCTTTCAGGTGCACAGCACTGTTGTGGTCTCAGTCACACCTCAGTTCCTCTTGGGTTTGCTGTGTAACTGATTGTAAGAGCAGGGCTGATAGTTGATGGGAACTGTACTTGTCCAAGTAGTTAATCTTGGAAATGAATTAAAAATGAAGAACATTAAATCCATCACAATTCTGAATGGGAGTGCCCACACAAGGATTTAATGGTTTAAGTATTCAATTAGATTAATTTGGATTTCTGAGTGTACTTACGTAATCAAGTCTTCCAATTATGCTCTGAAATAATTTCCTACAGGTTTCAGTGCTGCAGAGGACTGTAACTTGAAAACCTTTGTACTTTTGGGTTCTTCTTGCCTCTTCACTGCACTACCAAGTACAATCTTGTGGGCTGAGAGAGTTGGGGTTGTTCAGCCTGGAGAAGAGAAGGCTCTGAAGAGATCTTATAGGGACCTTTCAGTGCATGAAGAGGGGAGAAACAAGAGTACAAGACAGCTGGAGAGGAACTGTTTACAAAGGCTTGTAGTGACAGGACTAGGGATGATGGGTGTAAAGTGGAGAGGGGCAGATTTGGCCTAGACATAAGGAGGAATTTCTTCACACTGAGTGTGGTGAGGCACTGGAACAGGTTGCGCAGGGAAGCTGTGGCTGCTCTGTCCCTGGAGGTGTTCAAGGCCAGGTTGGATGAGGCCTTAGGCAGCTGGATCTAGTGGGAGATGTCCCTGCCCATGGCAGGGGGGTGGTTGGAACTGGATGATCTTTAAGGTCTCTTCCAACCCAAACTATTCTATGATTCTGATACTGCTGTAGCTTCTTCCTGTGTGATGTGTCCTAGCAGCTGCATTTTAGATGGCCAGAGATATGAATAAGCTCCAGCAATTTTGGTGTCCTCAAAACTCTTGTCTTAATGCTCCAAATTTCTCCGAAGTTTATGTTACTGTATGAGAACGCCATTAGTTTGCCACAGCAATGCCAGGGCTGTGGTATAAATGCTTTGGCTATACCAAAAGGTAACTTTTATTTTATTTCTCTCTCTTCAAGTGCTGCTGTTTAACAGAAAGCACCTTGGAAAGTTTGTTGAACAGCTACGCTCCCCTGTTTGTGGCAGTTGTTTTCAATTGATGTTGGCAAGGGCTGATGAGACATAGAGAGAGGTCTTTTTTTGTGCTTCTAGATGCCAGTGCCCAAGGTAATGATCTGTAGGTTTCTAGGGTTTTAGCCAATTGTTTGGCTGTGATTCAAGGACTTCAGCTCTGTGTTTTGGAAACACGCTTCTTTCGCAAGCGTGTGGTAAAATCGATCTGTTTTCCAGTGCTAGTGCAGGGAAAGGAAACGAGTAGCAGTGGCCTATTCTAAATGACATATTTACGTGCGAGTTCTACGACGCTAGTTCATGTATAGGACTATTTGCAGAGGCATCTTCTACCTTCTTTTTAAAAATCAACATGATTTCCCAAAGACTGGGACTGTTTTGTTTATTTGTGCCCTGTAGTGCTTGTAAATGCTTATGAAGAGCCAATGTACATTTTCTATTTCCTGACAGCCAAGGAAAGTTGTCCCCAAAGAGGCCAACAGCTGAGCTAAAGATTGTAGCTAACACAGGAGAGTCGCTGATGTGACAGATCTGTGGCTGTAAATGACAGGTTTACTGCTGCTGTTGCTGCCCTGAAGGGTTTTTTGCTGAAGGTAGGAATATAGCGCAGGCGGTGAGAGCTAGAGGGCTGCTGGTTCAGATTGCTGGCTTTGCTTGTAATACTGCTTGGCATAGCTTGTAAGGATAGCTTTTGTATAACCCGAAGTTTGTCACTGTCAGCTCAGCTGCAGGCAACTCCCTTGTCTCTGCAGTTCTTTTTTTGGTATATGAAGAGCATAGATTTGCATTACGGGGTTGGGGGGGGGATGTGGAGGTTGGGGCAGGTGGGGAGAACTTCACTGTGCCGGCAGCGAGGAACTGTTATCCAGGCCTTATAATCTGAAACATCAGATAAATGCTCACTGCAACATGTTGTTCTCTAGGAGGAAAAAAGATTTGATCGAGACATCTTTGAGCCACCAGAGGAATATTTAAAGTGCCTTTAAAACATTGGCTCCAATGCTTATCTTCTGCAAGACCTGAAATGTGGCTCATCTGTGTGTGTGTGTGTGACAGTGGTTTGACTCACAGAAGTGAATGTTTATCTGTAAGCAGTGCTTTTTTGGGAGCTGTAATTTTAAAAAAATAATCCTTGAGGGACTGCCAATGACCCATTTGTTCAAAAATTTTTGAGCAAGAGCTTCAAATGAATTGCAAAAAGAGGGAAGCCTTTTGATGCTGAAAGAAGTTTGTCACCATACTGTCAGTGTGTCAGGATGTGTGCCTCCTCCTCTCACCCTGCCTTTTGTTGGGTGTCCTTTTGCTTGAATATGTGAAATAAAGCTGGGCTGTGCTGAGGGCTGGGAATAAACTTGGTCCCTCCTCAGTCCTTTCCCTTGAAATCTTGGGGAAGAAAAGACATTTATATTTGTAGAAAGGTAGGTTCACAGAAAAAAAAGAAAAGAAGAAAACCTAAACCAATTCCTACAAACATTTAAGAGCTGATGCTAAGCTTTGGATAGGAGTTTTTGTGAAAGAAAAGTGGTTAAAGGGAAAATGAAGAATAAACTCTTTGTTGAGCATGGTGAGAGGTGTCAAGAGTAAGCTGGAGCTGAGAGACTCTTGATGTTGAGCAAGTGAAGGGAGGAATGTGTATTAAATGTATTTAATGTTATCTTTGTCAGTTTAAAATGTCTCTAACACTGAAGGCAACTCATAAATTTAAGTGTTGTAATAGACCAAACAGCAAAGCTGCACTTGGGAAAGCCAGTACGCAATAACCTTTGCAAGCACAGTCACTTTAGCTCATGTTAAAGGATTTTTATCAGACAGTGGGTAACTCTAGGCTTGCTTTATTCACAGCTAAGAATTGGGCCATCACTTCAGTGAGTGGCAAAGGCCCACACATAATCTTCATATATATATATATATATAGAGAGAGAGAGAGAGAAATTTTAACATAGCATTATGCAATAAGTATTTTCTTTGAAAAGTTCTTGGTGTTTTTCCATGTGCTCCTAGTTCTTTATTCTTCATTCACTCAAAAGTCCACAGAAGTCCATCTGGATAATTCATCTCCACTGTCTTGTTTCAGTTCACTCTCAGAAGTGATGCTTCAACAGGTAATTTTCCTCCACTGGTCATAAAAGTCTTCTCTCTTGAGACACCTCTGTTCACCTTTAAACTTCAAAGAAAACCCTCAGGTTGTTCCATTAACTTATACCTATATCTAGTCTATGCCTATACTCAAAAATAGGTGATCTTTTAATCATCAGTTATCATCAAATCTAATACCTATGTTCTAAGTCTGACATTTCTTACATAATTTGTTGATTCAGTGGAACTGAGTTTGAAACCAGCCGTGGAAGGGGCTATACCTGGGACAGTTTAGCAGTATTCTTGTAATTGCCATAAAGATTAATTTCCAACACCTGTTCCTATTATATTCTTAATACGATACTCTATTTATCATAATCAACTATCAATAATATCCAAGTCCTACATGAATATATTGATCACATCTCCTCATTTCCCTTAACAGCTCAGAAGTTTTATACTTGCATATACAGTTAGCCAAGTGTGTCAGAATGGGCTGCTGTTAGTATATATGTATTAAAAAAAAAAAAAAGCAGCAAGTCCCTTTTCATGCTCTTTTTCCCCCTGCTCTGCTGGTAGTGTCACCTGGTACAGCCTCTAGTCCTGTAGTGATCTTTTCTGACCAGCTTTGCCCGTAGCACAGTACTACTGCTTCTACTAAAATGGACCAGACCCTTTGATCTCACGGACTGGACCCAGGTCTTGCTGCTTTTGGTGGAGTCATTCCCTACTCATATTAGTCTTTGGGCTGCTCTGAACTGCACTGTCTAGGTTTGTTGCACACTAGTGTTCATTCTGTAGCTCTCCTTGTTTTTCCCTGTAAAACCACAAGTTACGTTGTGTGGAAGGAGACTGAATAGACACACACGTACATTTTCTGCTTTGCCCATAAGTGCTATTTTGTTGGTGTAGATCACTCCCTGAGCCCTATTTCTCATTCCCTGCTGCTTCTCAAAATGGCCACGAGCCACACATTCAGGGGTGTTATGGACTGAAAAACTATTGTTACCAGCATATGAAAATCTATTTATAAAAGAATTAAAGGGAATCGAGTGCCTAAACCATTTGAATTTCAATTGGAAATATCCTGCCCTGTTAACTGAATGCATTATTTTGCCAGCTTTCTTTTAAAGACATAATGATAAAAGAACTCAACCTGTTTTCGAATGACTGCATGTTAATAGCTTCTAGCAGGTGCTGCAAAAATCAAGGGAGTCTATGAAATTTCAGAATGTCCCCTCCCCCTAAAGAAAGCTTATTTCTAAAAAGTGCATGTGTTTTTAGTCGGGTTTATCGAATGTGTGAGACTATGATCTGTTTGTACTTCTGCTGTTTTGAGAGTGGTATTTTTGTAAGGATTCAAAGTGCATCTGTCTTAAGTGGAAATCCCACACGATCTTAGCTATGCTGATGTCGAAGCACCTCTAAAGCATCTCATTTTAGGGTCCCAGAAGTGCAAAACCAGTTGACATAAAGCTTCAAGGAAAACAACAACCCACCACCAAACAACAAAAAACGTTCTTAGCTCCCTGAAATGTCTTTTGTCACCTGAACAGCAATTGCTCCAAGAAGCTGGAACAGAAAACTACAAAACTGCTTTTCATCTGCAGTTACAGACTGATAGATGTTCTTTGTAGCTGACAGTAGGCAGTGAGGCGTAATTCCTTTTGTTCCTTTGGTTGTTTAGCACAGTAAGTAAATTTAGGTCAAACTCTCAATCATTTGATCACATGCCTGGGGATGTAATACATTTTGTCTAATAGCCAGGGGAAACAGTCATTTAACCAAGTAACTGTTTCATTCCTTTAAGTGACTAATTTGACAGGCAAGGCACAGTTCACAGGAAAACAATGGATCCAACAATGGGATGTTCTCAGCCTGACCTTTGTGCCCAGCTGGATACCGGTGGGGCCTGTTAACGCGGAGATGTTTGCCAGATTGAGAGGAGTGTAGCAACATCATGCAGTTTAAGTTACATCATGCAGCCCGTTGCATCATGTGGCTACTACAAATAATTTGCCCCACTCTTTTCCTGCCACAAGGTTTCTGAATCAGGTATGAAGCAAGAGCATTTAGTAAAAGAAAAGCAAACAGCTTGCTTTGCCTTTAATTTCAGAACACGGGGGCTTGTGTAATTTTCACCCTTCTTTATCCTGAAGACCCAAATCAGCACTTTACTGCACACTGACTATCACACGAGAAGCAGTTAAACAGCAGGTGGATTTAAAATGAAAGGACATCTGTGCGGAGGAGCTGCTGTATAAGCAGATTATCAAATATGTGGTTTGGAGAGGTGGAACTTATCTAGCCTCAGGAAGGAACTCTTTGCTGGTCGTTAGTTGATAAGTTCAGCCACCATCTCTTGAAGATAAATTCTGATATTGCCACTGTGGCTCTGACTAGCTCCACATTGGCCGCTTATCACCGTGCAGTCATAGTTTTGACTCTTGGGAAAGGTTTAGTTTAGAATGGAAAAATATTTTACTGGTCTACTTTAATAATTAAAAAAACCCTATACTTGCAGTTTAGTGCTATCATCTAAGCATTGTTAATTGCTCAGCGTATCATGTTCCTCTCCAATGGTACAGTTGCTTTCTGTTTGATAATGACCCAGGAGAGATGATCTGCATTCACAGCTAAACAAAACCACTAGAGGAATCCTATTGTTAAATGAAATACTTTTATATTCCGGTTTAACTGAAAATAGGACTTGCTATTGCGATTTTTAATTTAAATATGGAAAATAAGGCTGTACAGCTAGCGTTGTAAATTGTTCTCTCCATTTTTTCAGGCAGAACAAGTGTCCATCTTCGCTGTCTTACTGCCACACCTTTTATCCTAGGCTCTCATTGATGTGTCTTTATTGTCCCTTCATCTGTGATGAAAGTTTGCAGCAATTACCTCTCATTCTCGTCTCTCTCTAGAGCATAATATGTGCATGATTTTTTTCAACTGCGTAATAAGCATATTTAAAATAATGAGTCCCAAGGACTGTGGAAAAAAAAATTAATACATACAATTTAGCTTCTGAAAATCTATGTTTTCAAAGCAAAATTTATTTTGCTGTTATTCACATTCCTTTGTTTCACTGCACTTTCACTTCCCACAGGTTCTTTCCTCAGTGCTGTTGCTTTTAAATATCTTACTTTATGCTGCTTTTTCTAATTCACGAAGGCGTAGTGGTCTTCTATGTTCATTTGCCCAAGTTGTGTGTAGTTTGCCTGCCATGATGCCTCTGGTAGCTTTTCCCTTTCAGTGTTAACTGCTGAACTCCCATCCCTCTGCTCTGTTTGTCACTACCTGGTTTTCATGCACTCCTTCAGTAATGGTATGGTTACTAATTTTTTTCCATTCCACCTTTGTTTCTCAATAAAATGATTAGGGTTGATTGGATACAACATTCAGAATCCCTCATGTTCAGGTTAGCGATAGAGAGAAATGCTTCTCAGTAGACTGCCTTGCTTCATCTTCCTCCCTCCCCTGCTTACAGTTAATTTCATCCCCGTTCAGCTCATAGTGGAGCAAAGATCTCAAATGCGACGGAAATAGTCAAACTAAGTCACGTTGCCACATTTAAAACCTCATGTGGCTGAAGGGAGTGTACCAGTTTTAAGAGAGACCGGAGCACTGGAAAACTTCGTGTAGGCAAATGCAGAACTACAGTGCTTTAAAATTGAGCACATATACTAAATTAGTTTAATGGTTGGTATTGTTTTGTCTTCCTGCCTGGTCAGATCCAAGTAGCTGCTGCGCTCAGGTGATTTTGTGCATGCCCTGCACCTCTGAACATGGGAGAACTTTTTTGTTTAGGCACCAGCATGGATTTCTTTCTAACTAAATGTTTAGCAATTCAATGTTTAATTTTGTTTCTGACACACTTTGGGAATAGTTTTACACAGAGACTTCTCTGGAGACTCCTCTCCCTCAGTTTTCCCATTATTAACATACAAATCACTACTGCTGTAAGTGAGAATGGAGCCTGTTTTATGGTTTCTCAACAGGGTCTTCCCAGTCTTCTTGAAGCTAGGGAAAACAAATGGGCCTTTTAGTGTGCTCTGAAAGTCAATAAACCAGAACTAGTTTGCAGCGGCTGAGGGTCCAGGTTCCCAAACTGAAGGACCATGGCCGAAAGCGCACATCTGCCTTCTGCTAGCGGCATTTCTGCCCTAGTGTTCATCTGTCACCAGGCTGGTACAAAGAAGTTGTTGTTTATTGGTTTGGTTTTATATAGATTTGCGCTTTCCCCGAACACTTTAAGGCAAACTTCCCAAATATTTTAATAATTTATTCAGGAAAAAAACCCAAACCCTCCTTAAATGCCAGGGTCAGAAGAGGTCAGAAAAAGGATAAAAGATGTATTTGATAAGAAAGGGGATGCTGGTACGATCTCACTTTTGAGGTACCTCTTGATTTGGACACATAGTATTTCATCTAGAAGGGAGGAGCCGCAGCTGAGAACTGCAAGATGTAACCTCTGGAAATTTAAAGGCAGAGAAAAAAACCTGATTAGGTTGTACCTGTTAACCTGTTTCTGATTTGGGACAGAAATCCATTGGCTGCTGCTTTTCCATCCTGCAAATGGAAGTTTAAAATTCAATAGAACGTCACTGTTTTTTAGATATAGTGGTTTAATAATTTTTGATATACAAAGTTGTGAGTGTTAAAGAGAAAACAAAATAAATTTACAGAGATTTACTGTATAGCTGTTACTGGACAGGAGTGAAGGAAAACGAAAAAAGAAGTTTTGATTTTTGGCTTTGTTTAGGTTTTTTTCTCCCACTTTCCCCAGCAGAAGCTTCCATAGAGTGGAAAAATAAAGCAATGTTCTTGTATCCTCAAAAAAGGAGAGAAGAGAGAGACAGAGAAGCACCCAAGTAGCTTAACAATAAAGATCATGTCTAAAGCAAACATATTTACTCTTAACAGTTGAGATGGATTAGGCAAGAGTAAGTTTATTGCTTTACAAGCCAGCAATGTATGTTCTTATCCTCTGCTTTTAAATGGTATGATCTGTTTTCCAGATTTGCTCTGGGCTCTTGTAGTTATCAGTTCTGGCCTTGAGGATGCTGCTAGCCGCGGGTACGCTTAGAGCATGAGAATGCGTTGGGGCAGAACAGGCTTGTCTTAGCAAGGTGACATCTGTTTGACTTTATAAAACCAGGCAGCTCCGTTTTGCATCTGGTGAAGGGTACCAAAAAGATTGTCTCAAATTGTCATTTTTGTTGCTTTGGTGAATAGTTTTGAGGGGGTGTGTTTGGAGTTTTTCCATTTTAAAAAGAACTTTCTTCCATGCTTGCTTTCTAATAATGGAAGAAGTGATCAGTTCACAAGCTGTGGGTTTGGGGGCTCTTTCATTTGCTTTAAATTTGAGTAACAAAGATGTCACACCCATACCAGACGCACAAAGGTATTTGCGTCGTGTATTATATTAGCATTTAGTTTTAGGTGCCATCTTGAGAGCGAAGCCAAATGACTGCATCACACGTGTTTCTGCTGAAGTTCATAGGCATTAAGAGATGAATTTCTTTCTATACAGGGTCTATATCACAGAATCACTAGGTTGGAAAAGACCTCCAGGAAACTTACTTAGCGTGCATTCAATCCCCTCATCCAGGTCATTGATAAAGACATTGAACAGGGCTGGACCCAGCACTGAGCCCTGGGAACCCCACTTGTCACTGGCCTCCAGCTGGATTTAACTCCATTTCCCACCACTCTCTGGGCCCGGCCAGCCAACCAGTTTTCCACCCAGGAGAGTGTGCGCCTGTCCAGGCCAGAGGCTGCAGAAAATTAATTAGAAAGGACAAGTTCTCAAGGGCTGGGCTTTGCCTTTGCAGAAAAGCGAAAGAAAGGAAAAAACAATTGCGACACCAGCAATAATGTGATTTTAGGCTTTGCCTACCTGTGATAGATGAACTAGCTGCTGTGAAACCCCAAGGGAAGCCGGCTGTTTCTGTGGGGTATTTAAGGACAGGGTTCACTATACTTGTTTGCTTATGGCTCTGGTTTGTTTTGTGATAAGACTAAAGACTCTCTGTAGACTAGAAACTGTCTCTACTAGTAAATAAACAAAAGAAACCCATTTCTGGCAGTCAAGACAGAGCCATAACGTTCCAGATGGCTCTCAGTATCTGAAGCAACTCTAATATTAAATAGACACAATGTTTCAAAAGCTAGAAGTGCCTTGTAGGGTTTTTTTATTTCTCTCTCATTTTTTTAAATGTCAAGATTATTAGACAAAGCCTTTTGTTGAAGGAAAAAAAAAAAAAAGAATTGCAGAAGATGTGGCACTTCACACCAAAAGTTTGGGAAGCTGCAAAATAAGCCAGACTTTATCTTAAAGTACTGCTTTTCTGGTAAGCTCATCAGAGGAAGAAACCCCACAATTGTGATGTTTGTAAATGATACAGCTTTGCCTTAGTGGGTACGTACGCAGAATCTCTTACAGTAGCGTATCTTTCCCTATGTGGTGACCTAAACATTTTTACAGAGGGAGCTTATTAGAAGTACAGCAACTTGGGATATAAACTGCGTTTTGCCAGATAGAGTCTTCATAAGTATCAATTGCATATCTCAACTTTCCCTTAAAAGGAGTTATTCAACAAGAAAGACAAACAGATTAGGAACATGATGCAGATGAATGGGCAAGCACAATAGCAACAGTGAAGTCTCAAGCAGTGCTGGAAGCAACGTATTCGTGAAGATATGTATAGATCCTGCGTTAGCAGTGGGAGTGGGTCAGCAGATGGAGAGTCCAGGAGGGCCAAGAGGTTAATTTCATCTATTCTTTAGTCTTCCTTCAAGATTCCTGGGACTTGCTTAGATGAGTGGAGGAGATGCATTTAAAGTGAGCTATTGGAAAAAAGCGTTAGAACAGGGTGAATCTCTCCTTCGTTTTCAACAACACTTTGAAAATACTGTTTTGAATGTAATCATAGCTAGAATAGATTCTCTCAAAAATGACCAGATTTGAGTGAATGTGTTTCTAAATCCTCGAGAAAATAATTAGGCAGGACTCACTTTGTGTTTTGGCCCGTTCTTTGCTGGTTATCTAAAATATAGATGATCCAGGTATGATCACGAGACAGGGCTACCAAGCCACAGCTACTTCTGGTTAAGCACATGCATACTATGCTTTGTTGAGGTAAAAAGGAAGAATTACTGCAGCCTAGTGAACAGTAGTTAAAGAAATTCCCTGTGGGACCAGCATCAGTCAGAAATAACCTCGGGTGCAGTTGCAGTATCTCAAGGACACTGAAATGTACATGCGCTTTTCAGCTCCTTTCAGAGAAAGCATTTTTTTATGTTCTTGTTAGCTGCTGAATTGCAGGTTGCTGTTTTCATTTTTCAGAGGTTCCTAAATCCGGAAGATCATCATCAGTGCCTTGCAATTAAAGGCTTTCTCAGCTGAGCCACGCACGAGAGCTGTGGCAAATAATGTGGTTTTAGGAAGATTTGTACTTGGCAGGCCAATTCTTTGGGGATGCCCCCTCTTTGCTCTTCTGGAACCCCGTGCCCTTGGAAAGCTTTGGAGCACTTATGTAAATGCATATGTGGAGTGACTATGTAGGTCAGGCACTGCATGTGACCCTTCCTACTTTAACACCACAAAACTGAGGATGTAGGTCAGGCTTCCACAGTCCTCTGCATTGACAGTGATTGATTTTTATGTTTTGTAATGGGAAAAAAATGAAGTGTCCTCAAGTTCCAAATGTGAGGTGCAGTCTCTGTTTCTAAAATGTCTGACACAGGCAATGACTTTACAAGTTTACTTGCGCTGCCTAATGTGTATTCTTGAACCCTGACTCTAAGAGTGAGAAGGTGAAAAACTACCATGCTCCACCCAACTCTCTCAAACAATTCAAGTGCGGTGATTCAAACCCCTGCAATTTTTACAGGCGTGTATTTATTCTGAAAGCATGGGAACTCAATGGAGTGCATACCGTGTTTATCTAGTGACCAGTACAAAGGGAATCTAATCTCTATTTTAGTCTCTAGGTGCTTTTCAACAGAAAACGTAATTTTGACATCAGATCTTGTATCTGTTTAATCCTTAGACTGTGAGGTTAAACTGATCTCTGGAGATCTGTGGTGATAGGGAAGGAGGGATGTTTGTTACCTTGGCAATGGGTGCAGTTCATTTAACACTGGACGAGAATGTATGTAAGTGTCAGATAGGATGTTCTCCAGATATAAGTACAAGAAAATAATTACCAGTTTGTAAACAAAAAGAGGAGATATTCCATCTCTTTCCTCTCTGGCACAGGCTACACAGAAGGTGGTGCAGAATGGGAGAGAAGTTCTTGTCTCAATAAAAAGGGGAAAGAGAAAGTTTACTTGCCGTGGGGGTATCACCTCTCCCACACAAGCTGCCTCTGCCATCTGATTCCCTGTTATTAGTTTTCCCTCTGCTGTGCTAAGGCTGCTGCTTTCACAGCTCTTACCAAGTTTTCCTTCACTTGTACTTTCTCTTAGCAGCTTGATGACAGTGGGATATGGCTTTATGACTGTTGTGGGTTGACCCCAGCCAGCAGCTCACTTGGTCGCCCCCTCAGTGGGTCCAAGGAGAGAATAGGAAGATCAAAAGCAAAAGAAATTGTGGGGCAAGTTAAAGGCAATCTCATAAGTGATGGAAGGGGGTTGGGGGACAGGGAACCACGTCTGGGGATGCAGAGGGAGGAAAAAAGGTGTCCTTGATGCTGTGCAAGCACTGTTCAGCCGTAGCAAAAACATTGCTGTGTTATTAACACTGTTTTATTCGCAAATCTGAATTGCAGCAGCATATGTGCTGCTATGAAGAAAGCTAACTCCATCTCAGTCCAGGAGCACAGTGTCAAAATGGGTCTGCAGGATGTGCCATAGTGTAAATGGGCACCCAAATGCTGCAAGTGCTCCTCTCTCCTCTTTCTGTCATGCTGCATTTGTGAGTGATGTTAATGTAGTGCTGAATAGGAAAAAGAAGACAGTACGGCGCTTTTTGGAGAGACCTGTAGTTAAAGTGGGGAAGCCCTGGAGGATAACTTCCCTTCAGAAAGTTTTGAACAATTTTGTGAAGATGTTTTGGCCCTAGGCCAGGCTCTGATCCAAAGCAACCCTCCTAAACCAAATACGATGGAGATATGAGGTGTTTCAGCACCAGCCTCACAGATCTGCTAAACTGCTTGCTTTTGGGCTAAGGATGAAACAACCTAAAAGCAAAAGTGCTTGCCTCGGTCCTTTTAGCCATTGAATCTTTGTCTCATTTTGTACAACACCCTGTTTCTGTAGCTAAACACCCTTAAAGGGATCTATTGCACCTTGTGAAAACTATGCCAGTTTTTATTTAAAACCTCTGTCACACTTCATGAATTTCTTAATGAAGCAACCGTGCAGATGTTGTGATACTATTTGTATTGGTGAGCGTTCCTTGAGGGTGGAGACCAGTGTTATTTTCCATTCTCGGGTTTGGCATGGCACGTGTTACTCTAGTGTCTGTTATCCATCCTGACCTACCTGGTTCAGTATTGGCCGTCAGCTGTACTCCGTAACATTGAGATCTTGGTAGTGTTTTTAAGGTAAGGGGATTTGGGCAGAGTCACTGTTTGCATGGGAAACACCCTCAGAAAAAAACAAAAGTGCTGAAGGAAGGTTTGTCTGAATGCTAGACAGTGAGTTTTGCTTGCTGCTCAGTACTTCATCAGTGGGGTGGTTGGGAAGCGACTTCTAAGTTGGTAGCTTTTAAATGTCAGACTTTTTTAAACTAGTTGTGGTAATGCGATACCGTGGTGACATTTACCATCAGCAAGAAGCATTAGTCTGGGCATCCTCGCCTTCTCCAGCAGGCAAGAGGTGAACTTTGAAAACTTGCCTCTTTGGGAGGTGCCAGTGATACCACATATGCTGACACTCCGGTTGCAACACTGATCCGTGTCAGGATAACACGAGCAAGCAATAGCTTTTGTAGCTATCGGTTTTCCTTTAGTCACGTAAGCAAACTGAAACCCAAAATATTGAAAAGGAGAAACAATGCCAGTAAATCCAACTGTCTTTCCATGTGGCACTGTAGCTCCTCAGGCAGCTCTGTGGGAGTGTGTCTGACTCGCCCCGCAGTGTTTGCAGGTGCATGTGTGGGACTGAGAAACGGTGTTTGCAGCTGAAAGTAGACAAGCTGATATTGCTGTCTATAGTGTCGCACTTCAGAAATAAAACTGTGGAAAGAAGTCTAAACAGAACTAATCATAGATTGATTTAGGTTGGAAGGGACGTTAAAACCCATCCACATGATGCTGCTCAAGGCCCCATCCAACCTGGCCTTGAACACCTCCAGGGAGGGGGCAGCCACAGCTTCCCTGGGCAATCCGATAACTCTGCAAAACCTGAAAGAAGGACGGGTAACCTCCAGAGGTGGAAACTGAGCTGTGCAGAGAGATGCTTGTGGGAAGCTTATGTGTTTTAAAGAGAACTAACTTCCCAGAAAGCCAAATGAATTTGAGCAATATGCAAGTACTCAGATTTCCTGGAAATAATGAAATAACAAGACTATTATATTTTTGTCCTCTGTCTAAATATCAAGAATCAGTTACTAGCAACTGACTTCTGCATCTGTGCCTGTGATTTTGCACATGCTCGCTGACCCTTGCAGAGTAGGATTTTGTACACCTGATTGTGAATGTGAAGTATCTTCCAGGATAATACACTTTGTCTTCAATATTTTGCACCAGGAGGCACAGCAGAAGTGAACAAGCTCCATACCAAATAATACCACCTATAACCTACATACCAAAACTTCACATGGCTCTGTGGCCAGAATGCAAACATCTGTATGAACTGAGGCCTCTTAATACACCCAGGTATAGAAATTGGTATTGATAGGTATGAAAATAAATTGTTATTAAAATTCATAGTTATCAATGCCTGTCTATTGTTAATGGTGTCTAATGATGACTGCCAAAATTATCTATGTCAATCGAAAGGTATCGATATTGATAGGTATCAGTGCTTATCTGAATCAGTCTGTCAATACCTATCAGTAGGTATTAAAAATAAACAGGTATTAAGGACTGTTGCTGTTGAAAGATATCAATACTGAAAGGTATAGAGGCCTATTGATATTGAAATTAACATCAAAATCAGTAGATATAGGAGACTCTTGAAATCATAACTATTGAAATTTATAGATATTGATGCCTTTCAATGCCTATTGATGCCTATGGATTTCAGAATCAGTTTAGTAATTGAGAGCTATCAGTGCCTACCTTTTGATATCTGTTGATACTGGCAAGTACAAATGCCTAATGATATCAAAATCAATACTGAAATTGATAGGGTTAGATGCCTATTGATACTGAAAGCTATCGATGCCTACTGATATCAAGATCGGTAGTGATACACATTGATATTACTGAGTAATGATTTATTTCAATAGGTACCACACTTTTTCAATATATTTTGTAATCAAAATTCGTATTGAAATAGGTTTTGATGCATACCATTATTGAGATCTGGTTTCAAAATCAAGAAGTATTGATAATTATACTTATCGGTAGTTATGAATGCTTTTTGATAGACATTGAAATCAGTAGTAAAAACAACAGGAATTGATGCATATCAGTATTGAAAAGTGTTGATACATATTGATGCCTATTGATATAAAAAGGTAATGACGTGTACAGGTATCCATACCCGTCAATATTGAAGTTTTGAAATCAGTAGGCATCAATGGGTAGCGATGCCAATGCATTTGAAATCAATGAGTAGTAATGCCTGCTGGTATCAAAATAGGTATCAATATTGATAGCATCAATATTTTTACTACGCATAGAGGCTTGCAAGTGGGAGTATATACAACCAGTGTGCACCTAGTAATTATTTATTGGCTAGCACACTGGTAGGAACAACACTGTACTAGGCCAACCTGAAAGGTGTGCACCACTCCTAATGCAAACATCTTGTGAGTCTCTGCTGGTCAGTCAGGTGGAGAAGTGTTGGCTTCCACTGCTTCTTGGAACAAAGTGTTCCCTGATCTTTGACTATTATTTCTGCAGGGTTTTATACCTTTTCGTGGCAATATTTGTCTTTTGAGTCCTTGAGTTACTGCTTCCAACTCAGAAATTTCACTTCAGTTGCTATTTTTACTTCTTATTTTGCGTTGTTTGAGCTCGCATACTCTCTCACAGCTCAACAATATTTCTTCTATAAACCTGAGCCAAGGACATAGATCTGTACCTTGCAGAACTCTGCCTCAGACTACAGAAAGCTGAACTCCTGGGGCATGGGTCTGGGTTCAATTTACAGAGAAGGATGGCAATAGCTCAGTGTGTCAGAATTCCTGTTTAATTACGCTGACTTGTTATATCCTATAAGTCCAGCAGGGATGAACATGAGACTTACCAGGAGATGTCCCACTCTTAGACTTAACGATGAATGAATTTACAACTTGGAGAATTCCTTGGTGCTTTGGTGATAGCACACACACGAATTGAAGAGTAGAATCTGATTCTTATTTTTCTTGAGACAATCTAGACCCATAAAGAGATATGAAGTTCACTTAAGTCTTCAGCATCTGTGCTTTATTTCTGTATCTGAAAACATCTGTGTCCATATTGCTGCAGACAATTGCTTTTCTTTCAAATCAAAAATATCTGAGCAGTGCAGCTTTTTCTTCTCATTTTACTTTTACTACCACGGTCCCATTTAAATTTCCTTAAGGTCCTTAACCAGACATCTTGGCTGTAACCTTTTTGCCCTTCCTAAATGGTTACTCACAAATTAGCAGTCTTTGAGACATTCCTGAAGAGGTACTAAGTTAGTAAATCAAGGGAAGCTTTTAAGAATAGAACCCCATGGAAAACTTGCTATTTCTCTATCCTTTTCTTCCGTATTAAATGGTTTCTGCCTCAGGTACTTTTGCTGATCATCACAGGGTGTCTATATGTTAATGTGTTAATTCAGAGAGGGGATGTCTAGGTGAATGAATCTTTCCATTCTCCTTCCTTGCATCACATTGATTTGTGTTGTCAAATTGTCTTGGAAAACACAAACTGAGCTCCTTTTAGATTAAACTAAAACAAAAGCCAGGCTACAGGAGCATATTTAAAGTGCTATAATTGCTAATAGTCATTTGGTGCAGAAAACTGGGGTAGAGCTAGTATAAAGCGTTTCCCCTTCCCTCCAGAAACACCTGTAAACATGGGGTTTTAGTCTCCAGCAACACCTGCTCTTCAGACTTGCTTTGATTGTGTTGCACAACTTGCTAACGAAAGCGTAGCCACAAATATACTGTGTTCTCACCAACCTCCAAAAAAGGTACTTAAAGTGAGGTGCGAGTCCTAAAAATGGGGTAAGTCCTAAAAACAGGCTTAAATATTAGCATTTTGGTGTCGTTTACAACGGAATAGCATTTTAATAAATCATAGACTACAAGCTCAGTTTAGACCTTACCATTATTAATAAAGCCTACTGACAAATACAGGTCATCAGCACAGTATTTTGGTGTCATACTCTTTAAACAGAGGTTTAATGTTTAGCATACATTTAAACCTGATGTTATCAGATATATATGACAGTAGGGAACTTTATTGATGGTTACCAGAGTGAAACATAATTCAGTTCTTTCATAGATATTCTTTGGTGAGTTAAAAGAGTAGTAGATTTTCATCACTAAAATAAACGCAAAGGACTTTTATCCATATCGAGAGATCACATTTCTGAAGTGCGAGAGGGCCTTTCCTAATGATGGTGACTTTAATGGAACTGTACTTGCAGACCTGGATTTTGCTCACTGGCATCCCAGAATTCCAGAGAAAAGCTTTCCTCTTTGAAATCTTGAGCTGTTTGTTTTTACATGATGGCTTTCCTTCCAAACTGCAATAATAAAGATAGCACAACCCCTGCCACAGCTCACACCATGGCATGGATGCTTTTAAAAAAAAAATGCCATCATGATTTTTCTCTGAATGTTTGTTGCTAAAGCCAATCAAATTAAACAGAAATTATTCTTGCTGCATTCTGTCTGATTATGCAGATTGCTTCTACTGTTGAGGTAGTCCTAAAGTATAAATGTCAATATTTACTGGTAAATTAGTAAATTCCGTTTACTTTCTGAGTTCTCCTTAGTTATTACAAAGAGGAAAATAACTGAGAAAATGCATTTGGAGAAATGTCAGCTTTATGATGCAAAGAATAAGGACACTTCTGCCTTGTTTTTGTGAAGCATTCCATAATTCTTACCTAGCTATTTTTTTCTGTGTGTCTTTGTTAATTGAGATCAGTGTATGGCCTATCCTGGAGAAATGATTCCTGGGAGTGGAGGAAGAAAAGATTTGACTGTTTCTGCATTGACTGCTATGTATTAGGTGGTTGGACTATTCTAACTCAGTGACATTTGAATTAGGAGAACAATTTAACAAACATACTAGAAGTAGTGGTCGGGGAAAAAAACCCTAACTGCTCTGCCTGGTAAGCAAGTAAGGGCTCATCTGGCAGAAGAGTGAACTTGAAAGCTTATCTGTGTAATACCGTGAAAAGAAATCTGAATTTACAGATCCACTCCTAGCCATATTTGCAATGGAGAAAACAAGTACACTGAGAGGTGAGGACAAGCTAATGTTTGGTGGGCCTTCTGTTTTAGAGCAGCAGCTCTGTTTAGGACAGGAAGAACTGCGGCTTCTTAGAGGACGTTACCCTTAATCATGGACACCTCTAGACTATTTAGAGAATCAGGTAGGTATGTACATGCGTGCAGTTAGTTTAGAAGGCACTTAAAAAAGCTAAATCTACAAATGGCTTGTGTGTCCTAAAATGGAGATTTGCAGGTATCATGTTGCACTCAGAGTTAGGGATCAGTTTGCCTCAGCAGCCATGTGCCCCCTGAAGAAATGAGCTGAAAACCGCAGTGTCCTGAGGTACAGATGCAGAAAAGGGCCTGTTTTGAGGAAGGTCAGGGTTGGTTTATTTCAGGACAGCAGCTGGACTGGGAAGTCTCAGGAAAGAGAGCTAGTGAGTGCTTTGGAAATGTACCAAAAGTGCCAAAGAATGAGAGAATACTTAAGCCTGTTCAATCCAAGCAAGCCCAGAGACATGAAAACTAAATATGGAGGGCTGAAACCCAACAGCTTGATGAATGTCTAGACAACTGTTTCAGACTGTGACGTGTTTCTAACACTGAGCAGGCTAGAGAAATCCAAATCTCATTCAGTCACAAGATACTCGCCCACTGTATCAGCAAGGCTTTCTGGCACAAAAACTACTTCAGAAAGAGGGTGCTCTTGCTCAGCTAACCAAACTGCATTTAGCAACCAGGGGACCACCAGCGTGATGCTTTTGCATGGCCAGGAGAGTCCAAGTAACTCCTGTCTCTTGCTGCTGTTGCAGCTGCTGGGAAGAACAGCTGCCAGGAATGGAAATAACATAAAGGAATATCCGTGAGGAACAGAAGAGGAAATTAGAAAAATTAAAATGAAAAAAAAAAAAGACAGAAGGAAGGTTCTCTTCAATTAACAGAAGAATTTTGATGAGGAAACTCTATATTGGCTGAAGCAGAATAACCTTAAGGGAACATATGATTTGTATTTTGGCAGGCAGATCTGGCCTGCGATTTCTGGGGTAGAGATGTTTGGAAAAGTGCTATTTATTTTTACGATGTGCATTATAAATATATCAGTAAAATGCTGCTATGCTTTGGTTACCTATTCACGGGAAAGGATGGCTCATCAGGTTTTGGGATCAAGGTAGTGCATTTTGTAGGAGAATTTGTATAGCCAGCTCCTGCTTTGACGTTAGAAACCAAATTGCAGATTGTTTTCTTAGACAATTTGAGCTTAGTATATCTAATGAGCAATTTTCTCCTGAAAATGTAATTGCTGTGGTCTGTATCAATGCAAGCCTCTAGTTCATCTACTGGTTTTGCTGTTTAACAGAGGACTCATTGTTCATTCGAGATAGGTTTAGTGTATTATAGAATCACAGAATGGCTTGGGTTGGAATGTACCTTAAAGATCATGCAGTTCCAACCTCCTGCCATGGCCAGGGACACCTCCCACCAGACCAGGCTGTCCAAGACCCCATCCAACCTGGCCTTGAACATCTCCAGGGATGGGGCAGCCACAGCTTCCCTGGGCAACCTGTGCCAGCACCTCACCACCCTCAGCATGAAGAATTTGCTCAAAATGTCTAATCTAAATCTTCCCCCTTCCAATTTAAAGCCATTCCCCCTCATCTTATTACTTCACGCCCTTGTAAAAAGCCCTTCTCCAGCTTTCCTGTAGCCCCTTCAGGTACTAGAAGTTGTTCTAAGGTGTCCCTGGAGCCTTCTCTTCTCCAGGCTGAACAACCTCAGCTCTCTCAGCTGGTCCTCATAGCAGAGGTGCTCCAGCCCTCTGATCATCTTTGTGGCCTTCTCTGCACCCATTTCAACAGTTCCATATATTTAGACACTAAGGTAAAACCACTACTAGGGTCTACAGGACCTGGAATGAAAGGGTTCAAACATTTTGCTGTTCTGGTCATCAGCTTCTGTTCCGCTTTCTTTTTAGTTGTTCAGGATTTAAGTTGATTGATTCATTTGACCTTCAATTTTAAGTATGAAGGCTGGCATCACCAAGTACAGAAGAAGTGCTTTGACCTTGTATCATGGGGCAAATTCAACATTTCACAGAGCATTCCAAGAAGATTCTAATAATTATGTTTGAAAATCAGGGTAGAATAAAATGGGGAGAAGCATTAGCCCTCTACTTTTACATTTTATGTCTTTTTCCTTTCAAAACTGCTACTGTAACACTAGAACAGAAGAATTAGTCATTCCTAAGTCTGGCACCTAAACCAGTGAAGAATAAGGTTGCCTCTCCCTGTGAAATGTAGCAGTCAGCAATTCTTTCACAGATGAAAAAAGGGAAAAGTGTCAGGAAATGAGGACATTCCAAACTCTGTATCGTACATTCTGCATAGCCACTAAGGAACACTTTGTGGTTTATCACTTAGTACAAAATATCTGTGCAGTTGCCCTTTATGTATGTTCCATTCTGGTCTGGGGTTTTTTAGATTGGGTTTTGATTTGGGTTTTTTGGGTTCTTTTGTACAAGAGAGGAAGAAATAATGCTCATGTGTCCTGTACTCTTATAGTACAGGAAAAATGAATGCAAACAATCTTTTTTTCAAAATCCAAATAGAGCTCCACAAGTATCAGAAATTATTATTATTTTTTCTAATTAACAAAAACAGGTTTGCATTTGCATAAACTGACTGTGGTGGTATTTGATGTAGAGGATCTGTTGTCTGTGTGACCAAAAATATGTATGTACACACAACAGGAATAACACAGCACAAGACTTGAATGTGTGTGAAGCAACAGTATCAAAAGGAGACCCACCTCATAAACATTTAAATCAAATTAATTGTTATATTGCTTTCTTCTTTTAAAAAAGTAAACTGTTAATTGCCTGGGGCACCTAGGCACTCAATCTGACCAGAACTTAGGAAGCTGTCTAATTTTAGATATGATAATAGCACAGTTGATGCCTCTGGACCTATAAACCAGTGTTTGTGGAGGTACTGGGTCCACCTGGCAGGCAGTTAACTTCCTTCAAAACTGCCTGTATGGTAGTGAAAATACTGGACAAAACTTTTGTTGCTGTTTTCAAGCAAACTAACCTTCTATTTTTTTTGCCACTTGATATCTGAATGTTGTTTTGGGGTTTTTTTGGCATTATTTTATACAAGAAAAGAGGAAAATTAATAAGAACAACAACTTTATTCTTTATTAAGAATAAGCAGAACAACTTTATTATTCTTTATTATTGCAACTTTATATTAAAAAAGTTATTAACTGTGAGCTTACAACTGCCTCCAACATGTTTATCTTAAATAAAGATAAAAAAATCAATAAATGTTATAGTCATTCGGGCTAATTCCATATATTAAAACAATTAAATTATTTAAGTGCTAGTTTTTATAATTTGTACTCTTCTAGAAGACTCCACATTGGAAGCTCAGAATGAATTTTTGAGTATTTATGTGCCGTACTGGTGTCTGTGGGCTTCTGGTCTTACAATGAAAAGCTGCACTGGGGTGTTTGGATTGTGATCTGAATGTTCCCCAAAGTTTGGCTTGCTTGTTCACTCATGCCTGTGTTTATGAAGTTCTTGTCTTGGAGTTGTCTTGCTACTCTCGATGCAGTAGAAGTCCCTCTTGATTTCCGCTGCGCTAGTGAGATCACACCTCTCATCCTTTTATGACCCTCTTTGCCACTAAAAGAAAAAGAAAATCTGGAGGACTTCTCTAAATGGAAAAGCAGCAAATTGCTGGTGACACAGCCATTGGTTGCCCCAGGAGCATCCGCTGCATCCTTCAGTTTAATTTGCTCAATATATGTAATTAATTAAGCAACTACAAAGTGACAGAAATGTATTTGTGGATCCAGTCTTTGTAAATTAATGATAAACAATTTGATACTGCCGGATGGTAGTGCCTTCTCTGTGGGACTAATGATCTCTAATGCCTCAGCAGTCATTTGTGGAGCTCATCATGTTTATCCATTAAAATGAAGTCATGATGTTTTGCTGTAGAGATCTCAAAATGCTCTCAGTACCACCTGTATATGCCTGTGCTTTTCTGGTCATGAATAGGACCTGAGTGTTTAGCTGAATCCTGGTGGATAGGACCTTGTGTTACAGGTAATACTCTTAGTTGTAGAGGGTGTTCATAAAGATGTGGAGTATTCAGTTGTATTGGCAGTTAATTTAGTGGTACAGGGCATTCTACAACCTGAAATTTAACAGAATTACCTTTTTTGTTATTTTTTAGAGGCCTCACCTACCAGATCTTTCTCAAGTCTTCTACTGTATGAAACCGTTTTTCAAGTGTGATGCATTTTAGGAGTCAAGGGATTAAGGTGTCCTCTTCAAAACTTGACTTACAGACGTTTGAGTATGCACACTCCTATGTAATGTCATTGGGAAGCTTAATGCTACTTATGAGGAGCAGTGACCTCAGGGTTAAAATAAGTACCTTCAACAAACAGTGGAGATTATTTAAAATGCTTGGGCTGAATAGCTAGGACTTATCTAGTGACAGCTTTAGTGTGTGCAGGTGCTGGACTCACATTGTGTGCAGTTTGGGTAGCTGCCTATGCAGCTACTGAGTCTGCATGTAAAAATTACAAGTTCTTGTACATGAAAACCTGTAGAGCAAAAATTGGTGGCTAAACTGAAAGAATATCGTTGTTAGGCTCAAGACCAAGCCTTCCTACTTTAATGTACAGCATTCTTGCCTTTTTTCTTCCCTCAAACTATTTAAAGGACACTGATAATTACGCTGGAGTTTGGGCACATGGTTATTGGTGTCATCTGCACCCAAGAGATAACGGTGACGTAACCTGGCTGCAGTGAAAAACCATGCAACTGGTTTCTTGCAAAAGTTTTTTTCTTGAAGGAAATTCATGTGGTTTGTTGTCGCTGTTGAGCAGTGTTAACATTCTTCTGAACTTCACTCTGAGAAATGTCTTGTTTATGTTTGCAAGCTGTGGGCTACGTATACTTTTAAATAGGGAAGTGTGAGCTGAATGTACTAGTATTTTTAACAGGGGTTAAAGGTACAGACAAGTTACTTTGGTTGGTGTCCTATGTCTGTAGCACATCTGGCGCGAAGTCTTATGTGAGTCTCAGACCCGATATATTAGTTTTGTTTTGAAAAAGGAGTCAAGCATTAGGAGTTTTTCCTGCAGTTTTAAAAATCATAGAATCATAGAATGGTTTTGGTTGGAAAAGACCTTTAGGATCATTGAGTCAAACCATTGATACAGCCCTGCTAAGTCTGCCACTAGACCATGTCTTTTAAACACCTCCAGGCATGGTGACTCAACCACCTCCCTGGGCAGCGTCTGGCAGTGCTTAACAACCCTTTCAGTAAAGGAATTGTCCTAACATCCAACCTAAATCTCCCCTGGCATATCTTGAGGCCATTTCCCCTTGTCTGTCACTGGCTACCAGGGAAAAGAGACCAACATCCACATCAGTACAACGTCCTTTCACGTAGTTTTGGAAAGCGACAGTTTCCCCTCAGCCTCCTTTTCTCCAAACTAAACAACCCCAGTTCCCTCAGCCACTCCTCATAAGACTTGTGCTCCAGCCCCTTCACCAGCTTTGTTGCCATTGTCTGGATGTGCTCAAGCAACTTGATGCTCTTCTTTGCAGTGAGGGGCCCAAAACTGAACACAGTATTCGAGGTGTGGCCTCACCAGTGCTGAGTACAGGGGCAGAATCACTTCCATACTCCTGCTGGCCACACTGTTTCTGATGCAGGCCAGGATGCTGCTGGCCTTCTTGGCCACCTGGCCATACTGCTGGCTCATATTCAGCCGACTATGAATCAACACCTCTAGGTCCTTCTCCTCCAGGCAGCTCTTCAGCAACTCCTCTCCAAATGTGTTGTAATCAGAACAAAATGAGTAATTACAAAGATATGAGATGTTAAGGATTTACCCAAAACTTGGGCTGAGATGCGTGTTGTTCATCCCTTTTATTAAAGCCGAGGCATTGTACAAGAGAGCACTTAGGAGTCATGAAGTGGGGTGAGAACAAGCAGGCCCCTTGGCTCTCCAGCACAGTGTTGTGAAATTCAGCTTGGAGAAAGTGGAAGCATCTAACCGGTATGTAGCCCATCACATCTGGCTTTTCTGGGCTGAGACTGAAGCCATGACCTCGTTGTGCAAACTGCAGCCGTTTAGATCATGCCAAAAAAGTAAGAGCTGCAGATCTTCAAGGAATGTTGCAATCATGCAGGGAGGTACTAAGAGAGTTTAGAGTCGGACAAGTGAGCAAGAATTTGCTGAACTACATTTTTAGCCTTAGACATCAAAGTCCTTCAAACATAGTCTCAGGAACCTAGCACCTTTTTTGCTTTACTTGTGCTTAATGCTCTCAGACCTGGCCTACATTCTCATAGAGTTAAACATGTCTATTTTTGTGCTATGAGGTATAAACAGGATTAGTGTAGCAAACACCTTGCTGAGCGTGCTTTCGTTGGGCGCATGTGCTGGAAATGACATGCAGCTTTTAAATCCTCTGTCAACTAATTCCTCCTTTGATGTTCAGGCTGAGATAGTGGTCTTCAATCAGAGTACAATTTGTTGTGTTTGATACATCAGTTCATTAAAAGATATCATACAGTTTGAATGGCAATGGCCGTGAATTCTCTGCAATTATAAAATGTAGGCTCCAGAAAAATCATAGCTCCATGGAAGTTAGATGCATAAACCCCAAGTGAAAAGAGAGTTTCAGCTCCTTAGGAAAAACTTCTTCACGCTGAGGGTGGTGAGACGCTGGCACAGGTTGCCTGGGGAACCTGTGGCTGCCCCATCCCTGGAGGTGCTCAAGGCCAGATTGGATGGGGCCTTGGGCAGCCTCTTCTAGTGGGAAGTGTCCCTGCCTATGGCAGGGGGGGCTGGAACTGGATGGACTTGAAGGGCCTTTCCAGCCCAAACCATTCTATGATTCTTTCGGTTTCAGTGGTTGCTTATGAACTGTAAGTGCTTGGAAGGAATTTTTAAAATGAGAGAAACGCCAGCGTCTTCTCTTAGATGGGCTTGGAGACCTCCTGGCTTTGAGATACTAGTGAAGCCCGAGTGCATACGTGTGTGTGTACGTAGTAGAAAAGGATTTTGTTGTGGATATTAGAGCTTGAGTTTCTGCATTGATTTTCTTCATGAAAAAATACAGAATTCAGGGTACTAGTGTATCTGCAACAACTTGGAAAAGGATTTGAAACATTCAAGCAGCTGACATTAATTGTATTGTGCAGGGTAACCAGCTTACTTGGTTAATGGGGCTCGCTTGCTGAGGTCAGTACATGACACATGTACAGATTTTCAATACTTATTTGTCCTGTTCACATGAAAGGACAGAGCTTATGCAATTGGAGATCTTGGTCTCTCACCATGTTGCCTGAGGTTTGGGACCTTTTTCCTGTTGCTGATTTCCTTTGCTGAAATCGAACTCGTGCAAATGAGCTCCCTAGGATGTCCGAGGCATGTATCACGCACTACTGAGCGCACGATACGTGTAACACTTTATTGAGGCTGTCACAAGATATGCTTATTTTCCTTAAATAGGGCAGGACCCCAAAGAACCCACAGGAGCAGCTCTTTGAAAAAGCATGAAGTAAAGATAAACATGTAAAGGTGGAGACAAATCATCACTTCAAGCTCCAGCGCCAGCACGCTGGGAGAGGAAAAATCCTTTTGCGCCTGTGCATCTGTCCAGCCTATCAGTCAATATGTGCTTTATTACAGATGTTATTGATCCAAAGCTCTACACCACAGTGCCAGTACAAGTTGTACTCTGGCACGGGACCACCTGCTCTTTCAGGCTTTCCTGAACTTATCTGCTGTAAACTTTTTTTCCCCCTTTGTGTGCTGTGGCTGAAGACTCTGCCTGGCTCCCTTAAGTAGCTGGGCCCTTTTCCAGAAGAGATCTGAGACGCTGTGGGCTCACCTTTAGCTTTGGCCGAGGGCAGAGATTCTGCTATGGTTGGCTGAATATTTGAGAAGCCGAGTAGTCTGGAACTGTGGTTTTGGCAGTTACGTAAGGAGACGTGTGCTCACTGCAGGATGTACCCGTTCCTCCTTCGGAGATACCAGATTATAGGCAGTTGGCACATTCACTTTGCCCCAGTACCCACACTTCCATGTGAAGAAAGGAACCTGCCTCAGATTGTCAAAGAAACATAAATGCACCATGCTTTAAAGGCATGTCTTGGATAAAAGAGAGAGAGAGATCCTTTTCTGACGTGTGCAATTTGAGGAGCAAACAGAGATGTTTACCCTCTGTCTAAATCTGCCCACACAAGCAGATCAGACTTTTTTTTTTTTTTTTATTTAAATGTTGTTCTGGAAGGTCAGAGACTGTTTTGTTTGCTGCAGGTTTTTTTTGCTTGGTGAAGCAAGTTCACAGAAGCCAGAGTAATGATTCAATTTCCAAGTCTTCTTCATTCTTCACCGTGTGCTTAGTTAAATATATCTGTAGCAGACTTGGCTTTGAAAAGATTCAAAGAAACTGTAATTTCTAAATAAGCAATAAGCTTCTTTGTCCATTTTTAAAAAAAATAAGTAACTTCAGAATTACTGTTAGAAATGGTATGAAATGACTCGTAGGCTATTTACATCCTCAGTGGCTGCATTGCTTACACTGAAAATTGACTGGGCAGCTGTTTGGGGTTCTGCTTTTGAATATCTTCTTGTGCAAAGACTCTGCTCCCTCCTGTAACTCTCACCGCTCTCCTAGAGCCTGGAAGAGAAACCTGGGGTTAGCCACATCCAGCGTGCAAGTGCAGCGTTAAGGACAGTTGACCTTTGGGATTGTCTATGTTTCAAACAGCACTGAAGGATTATGCTATTGTAATGTGTTAGGGCTGAATCATGAGATTGAGTCTCTTCGCTTTGCCGGGGGCAGTTTTTATTCGTATCTCTTTACCATTCTGCCTCAGTGTCTCATTTGCAAAAAGGAGAATAATTACCTGATAAGGGAAGGGTACTGTGGCTTGTGAATTTTTGAGTGGGTGTGTATTTCTGATAAGCTCTTTGCAAAGCAGAAGCCTAAGAGTGTGGACTGCGTTCCTTTGGGTACCTATTAATGTTGGCCAGATACAGAGATTGTCAGCTACGGCCACGTGTTGCAAGGTTACGTGGCCCATTGACATACAGGATAAACTGCCCTGTTTATCCCGTTCCCCCTCCCAACCCTTCTTCTTTGGGGGTGAAAGATGGAGGGAGGGAGGTTAAAGAAGACCTCAGCTTCTCCTAATGTGTCAACGTCCTTTTGTGCTGGATATTCTGAGCCTCTTGTTCCAAGTCCTGTTCGGTAGCGCTGAAACTCTGCATGTGTGTGTGTATATATATATATAAAAATAATATAAATAACAGTGAAATGGAAGTACATGAGGCAGTTTATATTCCACTTATGCTGATTAAAACTTTCTAAACTGCTTTTGTGTTTACTTACGCAGTGAAACTTGTAGAAAAGCTCAGCAATCAATATTACGATGACAAGAAGACATTTAATTTAGTTTTCGCAATCTTTTTTTCTATGTGTTAAACACTGAATAATTTTATTTCTAAAACATATAACTGGTAAAGTGAAACAGCTGAAGTAAAAAACAGTTACCTATTTGTTTGGCTAGAATCATAGAATGCCAGGTTGGAAGGGACCTCAGGGATCTTCTGGTCCAACCTCATAGGTGATCTATAGTTTAAATGAGATGGCCCAGAACCCTGTCAAGCTGAGCATTAAGTGTCCAGTGTAGAGGAATCTACCACTTCCCTGGGGATGTTCTTTATTTAGAAGTGATGGCTTTGTTACACCCTTGTTACCTTATACCTGTGTACTACTGAGCTAAAGTTACTATTATAATATTTGAAATTGTTTTCAGGACAACTGCATTTGAAATCAGTGGACCTCTAAATATTTAGGGGGGAAAATTGGCCCGTAGTCAAAATTATGACTGACACATCCCCTAAGGAGGATTTCAAGCATGAAACTGGTAAACTGAGGAGAGGGAGGTATACCTCTCGAGGATAAACAGAATATTTCCTCTGCACTGTAATTTCATAGCTGATCATCTTTTTGAAATTTAATCTTTTCTGACTCCTAAGGAACCAGATTTGAAGTTCGAAATTTTTTTTGCTTGTTTTTTGTTTGGGTTTTTTTAAGTAATTTTGGCACTAGGTTGCTACTGAAAAAAGAAACTGATTTTTGTTGTACTTCCCCAGGAAACTGGTACTACTACTCCACTTTTAGCAACAAGCTATCAGGATGCCCGCTGCAATCAGAAAATCTGTAATCAGATTCTTTTGAACTCTTCTACGAGCCTTGTCACAGCACCTTTCTTTCACTGTATAATTTCTGCCTGCACAAACACAATTTAATATTGAAGCTCATTTAGATTAGCCAGTGTAATGTTGCTTGATGAGCTGTCAGGTAGGCACGTGGATATAATTCAGCTGAGGTTTGATCTGTTGCTACTAAACTCTCACGTGTCTGAGGTTTTCACAATCCATTCTTCCTGTACTTGGGGTGTTGCTTTGGCTGCTGATTACTTCTCTCATGTGCCAAATTGCATTGTTTACCTTAAAGGTAACACTGTCATCCTGCTTAACTTCCAGACCCGCAAGTTAACTGCCTGCTTCTAGTTGTTCCCTTGAGGTCCTTGCTCTACTGGCTTCCCATCAGCTTCTGCTTTTCCGTTAGAATAATTTGGCAACACTTGCTTTTGGTAGCTGTACTTTGGCATTTGGTAATTTTTACCTGTTGGGCGTACCTGGGCCCACTTTGCTTTCAGATGGGTGTACAACGTCAGCAGTTGCATATTTGTGCTATCGTTGTTTGGCTTGTAAAAACATTTTACAGGATCTCTGTGTGAAATGTCGTGGAGATACACTTTGCACTGCGTTCTGTGCTACGGACCAGGCCAAAGGAGAGAATACGGTTTAATCATTAGAAACCTTGCCCTGAGAGGCATAACTTTAGGTTTCTATTCTTGGTTTTAATGCTGACTTAACATGTGACTCGTGCAAGTGATTTAACCTTTGTATGCCCCTGCCTACCCACACATAAAAGGAATATTATAATCTCTACTTCTCAGGTTTTGTCATTAGAAAGACTACAGTGGCTTCTCTCTTGCAAGCACCCTGTTTAATAGCATGTGAAATATAAAGTTCAGCTCTAAAGATTCATTTTCATCCCTTTCCATCCTCATCCCGTGATGGCACAGCTCCTACTTACTGGGGTACCAGCTGATATACCCAGTTAGTGACCTCTCACAACATCTACGTTTCAATAAAACAAAAGAACTGTAGAACATAAGAACGAGGCTCATAAGCACAGGAGAAAGCACATCTTTGGAGTCTGGCCTGTGAATCTGCAAGTCACTCCCAGGAGGAATCCTGGTAACTGTAAACCTCAGCTTCCGAATAAAAGGAGATGATGTGCTACCTAAACTTAGTCTTTTGTTCTCCCTAATCCAGATACACCAAAAGTCAGTGCTCATAGATAAAGAGAAGGAATAAAAATCCAGAGCACTGATTATTTTTTTTGTGCATCAATTGTGAAATGACTTGTTGCTATAAGAGATGTTTTTGTACTAGACAGAACTGTGACAACTGTGTTCCTCTATGGTCCGCACATAAGCTGTGTGAGCAAGTTTTATTTCTGCAGGAGTTAAAAATATGGCTCTTAGCAATTTTTAAGTGGTATAGATTTACATATGCATGAGTCAAAATCTTTTTTCCCCCTTGCTCATGGAAGTAAACCGATCTGAGACAAAATGGACCTAAACAAGATTTGGCCCAACTCTGCATCCGTCTTCTCTCTCGGCAACACGTACACCTCCCACAGGAGATGTGAAAGCTCTCTGGAAGTTCTTACTCCTGAAGATTAAGTACAAGCTAAAGTTTTGACAGTGCTGATTTGGAGCCGTGCTGTGTTATTCCCCACAAGTTTCTAATCTTCAAAATAAAGGAAGAGAAAATAGAAATCCTTAAAAACTGGAGCCAAAAGAGCAAAAGAACAATTTTGATTTCTAAGTGATACGTGGGCGAAGTTTAACAGTGCGGAGAAACTCAGCTTCATTAGCTGCACCTTCACATATGGAGACTTTATAAGAATTAGTGGAAAAGATTCTAAGTGTAAAAGAACTATTATTTGAATTATATTTAAAAAAAAAAAAAAGGAAGAAAGAAAGATAGAACTAAGTAAAAATACTTTAATGAAAGGCTGGAAAGAAAGTGCTGAAAAGCCACATATTCTTTCCTTGGCTTTGTGCATCTGCTCAGAAATAACAGTCCAGAGGGAAACATTAAGAAACTATACAAAAGGTCAAATAATTTAAATAGAATATAATATATGAGTGACTTTATCTGATGAAACAACTAGGACAAAGAACCAGAAGTTCTGTGTGTTAGTACAAAGCCTGACTCCAAACCTGACACCTATGGTCTGAGTGCTCCTGGACTGATACTGATCTAAAGATGACTGAGCGAGGCACAGAGTCTAAGGACGTCATTTGAGTAGAACAAAATGCCTGCTTTGCTGAGGGAGGAAATATCTCTTAGAGATCAAGGCTGAAATTCTGGCCTCACCGATGTCCATGGCCAAACATCCACTGGGGTTGTCTCTCACGGTTTTGGATCCTAATCTTTAGTCAGACTGTGGTCAAGTGTTTAACGCAGAATTAAGCTGAATTATTCTTCGCCCTGCGTGCCTTGTTTTTACCACCCTCCCCTGTGCCCCTGTAGGCAGCCTGCCTGCTCTGGCAGGTTGAGCGCGACACCGGATTTGTACAGGAGCAAGCAAGGATCACTCGTCCATTCCCATGTCTGAGCTGGTATTCTCAGTCAGGAGTCATAGTCGTGTCTTAAGCTGCTAAAGCTGACTCTGCAGTGAACAACTCATTGCTTTATTTAGATCATATCTGGGGCCTTTTTTTAGCGCTGTTTTGTATTAATGCTGCCAGTGCCTTACTCTCGCATGCTCTATTATATTCTTTCTGTTTGACCATAGCCGTATAAAACTTTATACCTGTAGTGCTGAAGTAGTACAGGACGTAACCTTTTCTGTGAAGTGTTTTCCAACGATTTCCAAAATTATTCTTCCAGCTACTGGCCCTTCCATTTTTCAGTGTTTCCTTTTAAAACGTGAGAGTCCATTATTCCAGAACAGTCTCAGTGACACACTGCACGCAGAGACAAAATAGCGCCTTTGTTCCAGTTGCGTTACCTTCCTCATAAAGACTGGACTAGCCGCTTTTACAGCGCAGAGGGCTCACATTTGATGAGTTTTCTACAGAAATTTAAATAGCATTTTTAATCCGTCCTTTCTAAAACACAGGCCGCCATTCTGCAGACATTCATGTTCTGTTCCTACATGTACGGCCCTGCATGACTTCCAAGAGAAATGTTTCCTAAAATACAAAACGTAACTTAAACTTGGTCTGTATAAGCAAAGAAAAACTACTTACAGGAAAAAAACCCAAAAATTACAGCCTCAAATCCAAGGAGTTTGAGACAGGAAAGGTTCTATCATTCCTTCTTAGAAATCAGAGCACATTTGCATTTTGGGTTTTCTCAGAAGCTGGTTCTGAACTTTCTGGTAAAGAATTCAGGAAAGTGGGACAAACAGCATTTCCTGTGGTTCTTCCGTCTATTACAATGGACAATATTTAAAAAAATAAAGCCATATTCATCCCAGAGAGGTGCCTATCTCTGTAAAGCGAATGCCAGCTGACAGCAGCTTTGCTAATCTTGATTGCTTTTTATGGTCTTATGAGGAATAGTCCATGATCTCTCAAGGGGCCTGCAGACCACTGAGTGGAAAACCTCTGACCTCATCTATTACGGGGTTTATACCACAGCTGTCTAGATAACACAGATCCTCAAAGTCTCCAGTCACTGGCTCCGTTGGCAGTATTGGAAATCGGCGCTTGGAGTGGGTTCCTGGAAGCTTGGGGTAAGATGATGGGCGTACAAATGTAATTCTGGCAATAAGCGGACTATTTATGGGATAATGTGATCTGGCGCGTGGCACAGATGATCGCAGGTGCCTGATGGCTGTACTGTGAATGGCACAAAGCTAGAGCCCCCATTCCAGGACTAGGAATGGCATCAGTGGAGCTACTTCTAACTAGGCTGCTTATGTGCGCTAAGCTACTCCGTTAGGTTTCTTTACAGGTCAGGACACCAAGGCAAGTGTGGGAGAACGTAGAGAATGTGTGTTTTCTTGGTTTTATGTAGATGAAAACAAGGGGAGTCAAAGTCTTAGGCTGTAAAATCTGAAGGTGCTCTGGGCTGTTCTAGGAATAAAACCACAAATGTCTTATTTTCACAGTGAAAAAATACTCTGGGGAGAGGGAAGGGATATTTTCGTAGTGAAGTACAACTTCTTGGATGTGTAGCAATGTAGGTACTGTTTCACTATTGGGTAGGCGTGTGGGCGAGACGGCGGGATAAATGACTCTGTTTGCATGGATGAGTAACGACCCAATTCCTCTGTGGAAGTAAGGTGCGATTCTTCGGCAGACTAATATTGCTGTGGAGGCTGCTTTAATTTGTATTTGCATACTATGGGGATTACTTTCCACTGATTGCCTTAATTCTGTGTCTGAGATGATGTTGAATTCTCTCAGCAGTGTTTTTTTGCCTCACGCTGCATTTGCTTAGGAATTCTGCTCCAGAGGGGGAGTTCTCCATCACTTGGGGAGCACAGGTGCAGGGCGTGAGGTAAAGCATTTTCCGTAGAAAATAAAGGAATCTGCATTCAAAACTACTTTTTTCGATAATGGGAAGTTTAGTATGTAATTTGGTGCCAATTTAAGATAATTTTGCTTCCTGCTAGAAAGATGTGAACTGAACCACAGTGTGTTAGCTCTTTCCAGGCTTTGAGAAATATCCAAGTTCAGAAGCTGGAGGGATAACGCTGGGGGCTGAGAACTGGGAGCCTGCGGTTTTATTCTCACCCTGGCAATTATGCGCCGTGCATGTGGCCACAGCGTTTAACTCTTGCGGGTCTCGGTGTCTCTACCTGAAAAACAGTGAATTCTGCGTTATCCACAGGGAACGTGCGCAGCCTTAAATTCCTGGTTGTGAAATGGGCTTAATTTTTTTGGAGAGAGAAGGTAATTGTGGTGGGGTAATGCCAGCAGTGCCAGCGGTGGGATCTGGGAGCAAACACGTGTTAATTCCCAGCCTCCTAGCACTGCTTGTCTATAGAATCATAGAATGGTTTGGGATGGAAGGGACCTTAAAGCCCATCCAGTTCCAGCCCCCCTGCCAAGGGCAGGGACACCTCCTGCTGGATCAGGCTGCTCAGATCCCCATCCAACCTGGCCTCGAACACCTCCAGGGAGGAGGCAGCCACAGCTTCCCTGGGCGACCTGTGCCAGGGCCTCACCACCCTCAACATGAAGAATTTCTTCCTAATGTCTAATCTAAACCTTCCCTTTCCAATTTAAAGCCACTGACCCCTTATCCTATCACTCCATGCTCCTGTAAACGGCTCCTTCAGGCACTGGAAGCTGCTCTAAGGTCCCCCTGGAGCCTTCTCTTCTCCAGGCTTAACAACCCCAGCTCTCCCAGCCTGTCCTCATAGCAGAGGTGCTCCAGCCCTCGGCTCATCTCCGTGGCCTCCTCTGCACCCGTCCCAACAGTCCCATCTCCTCCTTACGTGGGGGGTTCCAGAACTGGATGCAGTAATCCCGGCGGGCTCTCAGGAGAGCGCCCCGGCCCCGGGTCCCTGCGAGGGGGAGCGGGGAGTGCCAAGAGTTAACGCCTCCACGAGGATCATCCTCCCTCCTCCGTCTTTCCCTCGCCTTCCACTTTTGGCAGGGGATTAAAGTGGCTCCCCCCTGTGGCAGCAGTGACCCAGAAACGAGTTTGATTCACCGACTCCTTCCTCCATAACAAGTACAAACGTCAGTCAGAGGGACTGTGTGTGTGTGTGTGCGCGCAGGCAAAGCGGGTCTGTGGGTGTGCAGTCAGGAGTCTGTCTGTGTGTGCGTGTGCAGAGGGAGTCTCTCCTTCTGTGTAGTCAGAAAGGGTCTCTGCGTGTGTGTGTGTGCGCAGAGAGTCTGTGTGTGCAGTGACAGGGAGTCTCTGTGTGTGTGTGCGTGAAGTCAGAGGGAGTCTGTGTGTGTGGGTGTGCGCAGAGGGAGTCTCTCCATCCGCGTGTGCAGAGGGAGTCTCTCCCTCTGTGTGCGCGGGGGCAGAGGGAGTCTCTGTGTGTGTGCGCAGTGAGGGGGAGTCTCTCCCTCTGTGTCTGTGCAGGAGCCTGCGTCTGCAGAGGGAGTCTCTCCGTGTGTGTGTGTGCGCGGAGGGAGTCTCTCCCTGCCCGTGGGTGCCCGCGAGCAGCCCGTGTGCCCGTGCCCCCCCCGCCCGGGTGCCGCTCCCGCACTCATGCGGCGCCGAGCGGCGGGTGCAGGGGGAGCCCGGCCGCGCCGCCCGCCGCCCGCAGGTAACCGAGCCCACAGCCATCTTTGCGGGGTGGTTTTTTTTTTTTGTGTGTGTGTCGCTCCGGAGGCGGCGAGAGAGCGGCTCGGTGCCGAAGGTCGCTGCCTAGTGGAAATAAGCGAGTACGTCATTAACATGGCGCCAGGAGCTCGGTACGGGGCGCGGGGAGGCGGGCGAGCGGCGGCTCCGCTATCCCGCACGCAACTTGTGCGGCGCCGGCGGGAGGAGGAGGAGGACGAGGAGGGAGGGAGGAGGGTCGCGCTGCGGGTCGGGCTGGCGGCTGGGCGGCCAAAGGCGGCCGCCACCCTCCTTCCCCCCTTCCCCCCCCCCCCACCCCCCCAGCCTTGGCCGCAGCCTCCGCGGGAAGTCGGGAGCGCTCGGAGCAAGTTGGGAGGCAGATGGCAGCGGCAGGTCGCGCCCCCGCACCGATGGGAAGGGGGCGGCTGTCACCGTGTCGCCCGCGTTGCCCACCGGCCCCGAGGCGGGGAGCGGCGGGGAGGAGGCGTTCGCCTGCGGGAGCAGCTTTGTACTTACACCGACACCCCCCGGGCGCTCTTGGCTTTCGCTCGTAGGGAAAGGGGAGGGGGGGCGGGGGAAGAAATGCTCGGGAAGCGTAAAAACTGCTCATCGGTGAAATTGAGCGCAAGTTGCCTTGCGGAGCGGGAGAGCGGTCAGTGGGGCGCGATGGGCGCCCGGGGGCGGCAGGTGCAGGGCGGCAGGTGCAAGGGAGGCAGCCCGGTCGCTCGGGGGAAACATCCCGGGGAGCCCGAGCTGCGGGGGGAGCCGGGATCGGGCGCCCCGGGGCGGAGCGCGGTGCCCGCCGGAGTTGGGGAGCGGGGAGCGGCTCGGGGCGCTCGCCCTGCCCGGGGGCTGCGGCGCGGCCGGGGAGCTGCTTCATCCCCGCTCCCCTCCCCGCTCCCCTCCCCGCCTCCCGCAGGAGGCGAGCGCGGCCCCGGCGATTATCGCACTTGCTGAAATTAGACAAAGCCGCCCTCGCGCCGCCGCCGCGGGGTTGCCTGCTCGGAGGAGGGTTTTCCTTTCTATTTTTCGGCTTTTCCCTCCCCGTTCGCGCCCGCCGGTTCATTAGCGACAACCACCGCGCGATCGGGGGTATGGGGGGGGGGAGCTGCCTGCTCGGCGGATAATTTTCCTTTATATTTTTGGCTTTTCCCGTTCGCGCCCGCCGGTTCATTAAGGAATGGGGGGGGGGGGGGGGTGTCGGTAATTTTGGGGAGGGCGGAGGCAAAGGGTGTTTGTTTGTTTGCACCGCCTGCTGGTTGGTTTCCTGTGACAAGAGGTGATACACAGTTTCCAGAACTGTCTGGGAGTGGGAGGAGAGACAGACACAGAAAATGAGCTCAAGTCTCCTCCGTGCTGCCGCCAAACCGCGTCCCGTCCCCTCCCTCCCTCCGTCCGTCCCTCCCCCCCTCCCGGAGCCGGGGCTGCGAGCACCGAGCGGGGCTGCGAGCACCGAGCAGTTGGCTTGGCGGCCGCGGGGGCGGCTGCCCGGGGGGGGCGGCTCCCGCTCGTGTCCCCGGGAGCCGGGACGGGGTCCCTGCCGGCGGCGGGAGGCGCCGCGTTCCCATCTCCGGAGCCGGGGTGGGCACCGCTCCTCCCGAAAAGCCGCGGTCCCCCCTCCGGAGCTTCTCCTTCCCCTCGGCTTTGTTCTCCTCAAGTTCCCAAGGCTCCGCGGTCCGAGGGGTCGGTGGGATCCCGGGAGCCGCCGTGGGGCCGGGGGCGTTACAGAGAGGTGGCGGCTCCTTTGGTGTCTGGTCTATTCTATCAAAAACCGCGGAAAGGTTTAACGACGTGTTTTAGTTGACATTTTAGCGTTAAGGCGGGAAGATGCTTTCCTGCTAGCCCCCTCGCTTCTTTGTAGAGAAAGATCTAGCTGTGGTTTGGAATAATTTTCTTTTTTAAGCAGGTGCCGTCTTTTAAGTAAGTCAAAAGCTTCCCACGCTTAGAAACCTCTGTAAAAGTTATGCCAAAATAGGCTTGTTATGATTCTATTTCTAGAGGGTTCTCGCACTCAGTGGGATATTGTTGAAACAGCAAGGGTTGTACGTTTTAGTGGTAGGATTTTCCCTCTGGCTTCAGATACCACTTGCTCCCTGCGCTTGAGCTGTTTAATACATATGTTTAAAATAAAAGAATAATAATAAACTCCCCCTTTCCCTCACAGCTGCAGATTTCCCTTCCAGCTTCTCTCGTTTCATTCCCAATTCACAGAATATACTAAAAAAAAACTTCTAGTCTTTCCTCAAATGTTTTCTCCATGTGGTTAGTGCCGCTGCTTCACGCTCCCGTTTTCAGCTGGAGCTGACCAAGCTGACAGCTTCTTCTAAGTGAAAGAGATGAACTGCAGTGGCTGCAGGGTGGGTTGAATTCATTCGTGGAGCCCAATTTGTCATTGCTCAAGGTTTTGGGCAGCTGGTTTCGCCAGCACAGTTCGGGAGTAATTTGCTGCCGCTGCCCAGATTGTAAAGGAACGTCAGGAGCTGCCTCGCGCAGGTGCATGAATGAGCATGTGGATGGCTGAGAAGTGTTGGGCTAATGTGTCCAAATTGGGCTTCTGCCTTTCCTTGTGAAATTTGGAATAGGTGCGCTGACATCAGTAGAAATATTCCTTGTGGAGACCGCTCTTGGCCTTAGAACGTAGTTTGTTTTTTCCTGTTTCATGAGTCTTGGAGGATTATTTTTCTCCAAGTTTCAGGTCTGTAGCTTTTTGTGCTGTGCTATGTAACGCTAAAGTATTGCATTTAAGAACTCTTTTTGTATCTTCGTGACCATAAAATGTTGCTATCAAAGTTTCTGTAGGCGATAAAGAGAAACGATAAAGTTTTAGGTGGATTTCAACAGTATAACTTATTTCTGGTGTAGCTCCATTTTTTTGTCTGAGCACAGGAAGAAAAAACCCAGATTTTTTTTCTTGCTGTGCCAGTTGTTGGTTGGTGCAGACTGGGATGGTGTCAGAAACAAGCGGTTTAAAGTAGAAGCCGCATGTCTTCATCTACAATCCCATTTCCTTAGGACTATGTCACGCTTTACTTCCGTTTGTACAGTAAGTGTTTTGAAGCTATTTCTCATGTACAAGAGATAACGAGGTCTGCGTCTCATTGCAGTTAGTGGGTTACTTTCAGGGGAAACCAGTTTTTCAGTTTGTCTTCAGGGTGTACATCTGTCATAATTCTGCTTTTCTCCCGGTCTGTCTCCGCAGCTGTTCAGTGCAGTTTATTACTGTGATACCCGTTAACACGGTTGGAGTTAATTGTCTGTCAGGGTTTGAATTATACACTCCTTTTACCCAGAGGTTTATACAGCCCTTAAAAATACTGTAGTAAGAGTTGTGCTGTGTAAAACTTTTGACCTGAGGATGTGGATTTTTTCATGTATAATTATTTTTAAAAACTTGGTTCTGTTTAGCTATTTGAATAACAAAGTCTAACACACTTCACATCTTTCTCTTTGATCGTCTTTCTACTTGGGGTCAAAGTGAGTAGAAAAGGATATGGTGTTCTTAACTGCCTAGCAGTAGCATAAAGCGTTCCGTGGTGTTTTGCGCATGGGTGTAAATGTGTGCACACTGCTGTGCCAGTTTTATGGTTGTGCCTGGATTTCTGCTCTGAGGAAGCTAGGAAAAAGGATTTGGGTTTTTTTTCACTCTTTTTCTCTTACAAGTCCTATGACTTAAGTGTGGGAGAATGGAAGTAAAAGGAGAGATCTTGACGTTGCGGTCCAGTGTGGTCTTCGGGTTTTATTGATTCATTTAAATTAATCTTTTGTAGACCCTAGGGATGGGGGAGCGTGATAGTGCATACTGGTAAAAAGAGTGAATTTGCTGTAATGTGTCTTGTTGCAGATTCCAACCCATCGCACTGCATCTGCCAGCAACTACTGGGAACCAGGCAGAAGTGTCTGTATTCCCGACTTTATGTAGTTGTTTGTGTAGAGGTAGATGTTTGTTACTCACCTCTACAAGGCTATGTAAATCCAAATGTTGTCTTATGGCCCAACATTGATTATATTGGATTATCATCCAGTGATTTAATTTGCATAGCGTTTCACAAGCCTTTGGAAAAACGGCTTAGTGCTCTCTGCCACATACAGTAGCCAGAAGAAACATTTCAGGCATCGTAATCTTGCCTTTAAAAGCAATCTGAGCAATTGTACTGTGTAAGCCTGGAGTTACATTTCTGTGTTTTAAGTTTGTACCTAATCAATGAGTAAAACCCAAAGCTTAACTTTCAGAGCTAGCATGATGGAAAAGCCGCTGGTGACTCGTCTCTGTAAAGCACAGCACCTTCAGCCTCTGGAGCGGTGCGGTAGAGCGTGTTGCAAGCTGTGCCAGCCACACTAGTGCGGCCCTGGCACGGCTGGCTCATCTTGGGGTGCTTGGTGGCTAAGAGGGCATCACCTCTGCCCTATCCATGCCGTTTATTGCAGTGGTGTGTTTACACATAACACTCTTAGATGCATTGTCCACCCTTGGAAATGGGGTGATGCTGCCAACAGTCATGGCTGTTTCTGTAAAACTGTGTTTAGTTGAAGGCTGGCATTTCCCGGCATCCACTTTTATTCCTACCCCCAATAAATGGGTAGATGTTATAGAATCATTAGTTTGGAAAAGACTGTTACAACAAAGTCTTGAGGAGGAATAACTGTCAGCATGCTCTGTGTTGGTCTGTCTGATTTCTGACAAGATGATTTTAACAAGAATCATAGAATTGCTTGGTTGTAAAAGACCTTTGAGATAGAGTCCAACCGTACCTGTCCACTACTAAACTGTACCCCTGAGCACTTAATTTACCCGTCTTTTAAACACCTCCGGGGATGGTGACTCAGCCACCTCCATGGGTAGCCTCTGCCAGTGCCTGACAACGCTTTTGGTGAAGAATTTTTTCTTAATGTCTGATCTGAACCTCCCTGAAGAAGAAAGGGTCATCTTTGAAGGAATGGGGACTGAAACGAAGTACAAAAATTGCTGGGATATTAGGAATTCACATGTACCACTGAAAACCCGAGAGATGTTTGGTTTGGTGGTGTAGCAGCCTTTGTTATGTGAGGGGTGATGGACTCCCATATCGGATGGTGCAGAATAGTTGCTGGTTTTGTCATTGTAAACTGATGCTTATTTTGGTTGAAACTTTTATTCAACTGTGTTCGTGTAGCATACCCTTTTAAAGTGCAAAATTCACTCTGCTTATTTATGCTAATGGTTTTGTTTTCACTGATTATTCTGTTTTATATTTCTCCGTCAAATTGAAGATGGAAAATAAAACAAATTTAGTTGATTTTGTTGTATGAATTCAAAAGGGGATATAAAGCAATGAAACTGCCAGCCTTATCAACAAAGCATTTGGCCAGGGAACTGACAACAAACGTACTGCTTGACGTTGGTTCCAAAAATTTCATAATGGGAATGAGAGCCTTGAAGATGAGGAGGGTCCGAATGTCCTTCTGCAAGAGGACAACCAGCTGAGGGCCAGTATTGAAGCAGACGCATGCAAAACAACTCAAGAGCCTGCAGATGAACAGAACATTCGCAATACAACAGTTGTTCAACACTTGCACCAAATTGGAAAATCAGAAAAACTCAACAAATGGGTGCTGCGCAAGCTGAATGAAAAGAAAAAGAATTACTATTATGAAATCTGCTTTGTGCTGCTTTTGTGCAGGAAAACTGATCCGCTTCTTGATTGCATTGTGACATACGTTGAAAAATGGGTTCTGTATGACAACTGAGTGCATTCAGCGCAGTAGCTGAAGTGAAGTGAAGCACCAGAACACTTCCCCAAACCAAAACTGCATCAAAAGGTGGCTATGGTCACTATTTAGTGGTTGGCAAGTGGAATCATCCTCTACAATTTCTTGAAACCTGGCAGAACTGTCACAGCAGAGAAATATTGCCAAAAATGGACAAAACGCACCAAGAACTGTGACGTTTCCTTCCAGCAGTGGTCAGTTGTAAAGGACCAGTTCTTCTCCGTGACAACACCCAACTGCGTGTTTCACAAACGACTCCGCAGAAGCTGCACGAACTGGGCTATGAAGTCCACCTCACCCAGCTTACTCACCAGAGCTCTCCCCAACAATTACCACATTTTCAACCAACTTCACAACTTCCTGCCAGAGAAGGTTTTCTACAACCAAGCAGCAGCTCAAAAGACATTTAAAGAATTTATCAGTTCCAGGACTTTGGAATTCTAATGCTACCAAAATATTCAGACTTGTTCCTTGTTAGCAAAGATGTGTAGATTCTAAGGGTTCTCATTTTGGTTGATACATTTTATTCTAAGCTGAGATAAACTGCTTTCAGGTTGATGGTTAAAAATGATGTAAGAGTTTGGGAGAAACACTTGTAGAAACATATGTAATAGAAGGTACAGGATTCAGGGGTGCTGCTTGGTCAGCTGCTTCCTGGCATCAGAGAAGTGTTCTTTTTGCAAAGGGGTTTGGGAAGTTGTTCTGTGGCACGTGTGGGTGCAGGGAACGTTTTGTGGAAACTTCTGAGCTAAACAGCAATTATGTGGTTGCATGCAGTTGTTGGGAATTGAACTCGGTAACCTGGGTGGTCTTTTCCTGCCCTGCAAGCGCTGCTGGCTGAGTGCTTAGTTTATACTTAACTGCTGGTAGGAATCTTAAAGCTTGGCTTAAATGTTGCAGCCTTTTTATGCTGACACATGAATCGCTTTGCTTACAGGCATAGTGATCATAGGCAATTCATGCTGGTAAATGAGCTGCGGTACAATCAGGCTTGGTGAACCTGCCTTTACTTCTGACCTGTTGGAACTGGCACGCCTCCTTCCGTTTCAGAATGTTTTAATGAGATCAGAGCTGGATCAGATGCACTGGGATGTGCGCCTGAGTTGAAGTGTATGTCAAAACAAAGCCAAATGAAAAATAATAACATTTTTGTGACTGAAGAGTGAAAATTTCAAAGGAAAGTAGTATAGCTGGCATTCAACTCTCAGATTAGGAAAGGAGAGACGATAAGTAATTTTACTGAAAGGTTTGAGTTTTTCCGTTCTGTCTTTTTCGGTGTAAAAATACCTCTTTATTTTTACGTAAGGGTGTTCCCTGAAGGATAAGTTATAGCATTTTTAATTGAAGATGAAAAAAAACGTTGCTTGAATTCACAAGGTTCTCTACATGTGCTGGGAAATTGCGTATGTCTGTGGTTGAAGAGGGAAAGCCTGCACTTTGAATCTGCACCTAACCATCACTATCCATAATCCGTGTTTATTTTTAATGCAGTTCTTGCATGACTTTGAGGTCACCATCACCTGATAGAAATTGATAGTCTTCGAGGCACGGGCACTGTGATACCCATAAAAGCAGTGGCACTTCAATCTGTGCAGTTGTGATTCTTAGTAGTGGTCTCAGTGTTATCTCTAGAGCATGTGTTCTGAACTGTGGGTATGAACATCTGCTGGAAACAGTTTAAAATAATTTTAGAAGTTGAAAAATGCTGTTTTATTGCTTCTGATGATAAAAGCTCTAGGGGGTTAATCTTATGAGCTTTGAGACTTGCTCCAAGAAGCCAAATGCTGCTTTTCCATCTGTGATTTAGCTCCCTGTGAACTTGGGCTAGGTTCAAAGATGGAAAAATGTGATCTCTGCATTTTAACTCTCCTTCCCCCCCCCGACCCCAATGCATCTGTAAAGGAATCTCAGAGAGTCATAGAATCACCAGATTGGAAAAGACCTCTTGGATCATCGAGTCCAACCATTCCTATCTGCCACTAAAAAGAGGCTTCATCAAATGGGTGATTTCTTTTAATGTGACTTGAGACCGTGGGTCTTCAGCGTGGCCAGCTTCAGACACCTGATTAGAGTGGACGAGGAAATTAATTGCCTTATCTAATACTTTCTACTCCAGGAAAGTGGCTTCTGTTCTGGTTTCTCTAATTTTCTGAAGAACCATGGAGCGTGTTTGAATTGGGAGGTGTGAATACAACTCTCCTTTAAACAACAACCACCAAGATGTTTAGTTTGCTCTTTAACAGTGTGTATATGTTGTGTTATTTTGCTTTATGGTGCATAGTACTTTTTAGGCTGTGGGAATTAATCAAACAGTGAGGGTTTTGACTGGGTATATACAAGTTAGATTTCTGAGCTAACTTAATTTTTCTCATTTCTTCCCTATTGTCTTTAGTTTGTTTATGGGAGGTATTCCCGTTGTAAGCGAGTATGTTCTTTTACATTGCTGTTGTTACTTTTCTTGTAATTGAAAGAAATAGTATGTGAACTACTAGAAAAAATACCTTACAAATAGATACTTATCCCCTAGTTTTGGCCTTGTAGTGGCTAACCAAGGATATGGTTCAGTAGTGGACAAGTATGACTGGACTTGATGATCTCAAAGATCTTTTCCAACCAAGAGATTGTATGATTCTAATTGATTTTCCAGTTCTGTCTTAGCCTGTTTTGGATCTGAATGTTGACTTTCTGTCCTTGAGTGGCGTATCAGGACTTGACTCTGGATCTACTACATTTTTATTCCAGGTCTGTATTCAGATGAATTTGTTGGTCCAGGCTGGTCTGCGTGTTTATCCATTGGCAGTGTTTCCTTTTGTCATGAAAGGCGATTCTTTTGGAGAGAATTCTAGCACTGCAAGAGGTTGTCATTTATGATTCTGGTATCGGACCCTATATGTGAATTTCTGCTCTGTGAAATGCTGACAAAAGATCTTGATGAAGTGAACCATTCAGTTTGTCTTTACCTTTGGTGAATGAAGGTTGCAGCTCAAAGACACCCATGTTAAATCCCACTCTGAAAAGTCGCTCCGTGGAAGGGAGGCTTGTCCCCAGTTCTTTTTGTGTATATAATGGGAAAAAGGAGGTGATCCTTCTGTGCTCGCTTAGAACTGTATGAAATCCACTGGAATTGTAAAGTAGAGTCTCAGGTTCAGTTGCTTATGATTTGCTAGTGATGATAATACTAATTCCCTGAAAAAAGTGCTTATTTCTTCTTCTGTGAGTCACTTGTAGAAGACTTGGGTTTTGTGCTTTTTTGGAAATACCGTCATGCTTCAGTTAGACTTTTTGGGCTTCCTTATTTGGGGAACTGGTCTTATAAAAGTTGAAAGCATTATTGAGTTTGCTACTGTGAGATGTGTTCTCTAGGCATAGTTCCCTGTACACCAAAGGGTCAATGAAGAGTTTTGTTACAAGGTTTCTAGGAAATCCCAGCTCCCCTGAAAACGAGGAGGTTAGATTTCCTGCGCCTACCTAGAAGCAAAAAAAGTAGTTTGGTATCTGCTTTCCAAATCCGTGACCCAGAGCTGTGTCTGAGGGCTTTGCTGCTAGCACAGTGCTCAGACCTTGTTGATATCACGATTGATCTGTGGTAAGCAAAGGCTCAGGGGATTTGATGTGCAGCCAGAGTCCTTGTCAGTTTAACTTATGGTGGATGTGCCTTTCTGCACTTGTCTTGTCATGTCTTTTCTGCTCTTCAGCTTACACTTTTTAATAGCTTTTTACATGTAAATGCTGAGTAGCTATTTACAGCTTCCATAAGTATTTGAATTTGGTTTCATTCCACAGAGAATGCAAAAATACCAACGCCCAGTGAACAGCAGTTAAAGAGAACAGAACTTTTTGCCTTTACTTCACTGATTCATGTGCAGTTCAACTCAGTATTGGTAGAAGTCTGGCAGTTTGGAGGAGCTCCTGTGTAATTAATTGGTGGCCTGGTTCCTGAAAACCAGTTAGAGTTGGGCATGACGTTAGGAATGTGCCTGCGTGAGGAGGTAACTCTTCCATTAGAGGGTGGTGCTTTCCAGGGCATAGAGGATGCAGGTTGAATTAATCTGGGAAAACTTGGCTTGCTGCTGCTCATGTTTCTCTTTTTTATATGTGAGGGGATGGCTTTAATCTTTGAATTGAATCTGGTACTTTAAACAGGAATAAAATGATTCCAAAACTCTATTTGCCAAAGTAAATATTTACACAAGGAGTAAAAATGTTATTGTGTTGGAAATCTAGTGTCAGAAGGGGCAGGGGAAGTTAAGCACATCGACTGCGCTCGATTTTAAGACCTCTCAGAGCAAAATACGCTTTTGTTTTGGGGTGAAAGTGTTGGTGGGGTTGTCATTGATGCTCTTCAGTCTTGCTCACCTGCTCCTACGATGACTGCTTAATTAAGCATCCTTGAGATACTCCCTGTTCATATTTGAGATGCTAGTTAAAGTTGTTTGTTTTCCTTTGTGTGCTGTAAATCCTTGAATGCCATCAGAAACACAACTTGATGACTGTGTATTATCATCTTGGGTTAAGTGCTGTCTCATTGCTTTGCAGGCTGCCTGCTGTTTTCCGTGGAGATCATGAAACGACGTCGGCTTCCTAGCAGCAGTGAGGATTCTGACGACAATGGCAGTAAGTGCTCCTTTGTTGTAGAGTGCAGTAGCTTATGCGTTTGAAAACACATATTAATGCAGTGTTTTATGTGACAGAGGCATTTTACATATTGGTTGGACTGGTAGAAATGTGTATTATAAGGATGTAGTTTTGCACTCGTCCGTTCTGAGCACAGGTGAGCAGGCGATGCATGTTTCCCCCACTGTATTGACGATACAGTGTTAATAGGATAAAATGAGAAAAAGTTGGTTGTCATCTTTAAAATCTTCACAAACAGCATCATTTACCATTACTAGGACAGAATGTGCATGGAGACATCTGCTAACATCATCGACAGCTTAGTTTACAGTAGAAGTTTGCATCAGGATTTTATATTTGCTTCAGTGTTTTCGTACTCTCTTTTGCAATGGAAATGTATATTGCTTCAAACTTCAGTAGAAAAGATGGATGGTGCCTAAAAGTTGTTCCTTTATTTGAAGATTGTCTTATTCAAGGAATAACTTTAGAAAATTTCAGTTCAGTAGGTCAATAATTTGCATACAGAATGTATTAATTTCCTTTAACTGTTTCTGTGCTGACACAACTGACACCGAGCTCTGTATGGTGTATCTCTGCATGCCAGGGACTGATGATCTTTTGTTTAAGCAGGAAAAGGAGTGGGGAGGAGGAGATGAAATGGCAGTTTGGGAAATATGCCCAGGTGTTTCATTTGGCCAAACAAGCAAGTTGGTTCTACTTGACATAGTGCAGTTTAGCCAGTTGTCAGAGAAGTTTTCCTGGTTTTAATTTCATCTGCCTGGGTGCAGATCTTCAAATCCAAAGTCCTCTGTGCGACTTCAGTCTGAAATGTAAGAGAAAAGTGATCGGGGAGGTTTTCCAGGTGCTTTCAAAAGCTTTACTCTGAGAAGGTAGCCCTGTGCTGCACGGTGGCCCTGCGTAGGTGTCTGCTTTGCCCACGTGCATTTCTTACGTGTGTCTGTGCTGCATGGGAGTCTGCTCAGGTTCGGCTGCATCGGCACCTTAGACCACCTTAGGTAAACTATTGCTGAAATGAAGGGGTGGCAAAAGAATCGGTGTAGGTGAGAACTAGCAAACTGGTTAAGAACTGGTCCAAAGGAGGATTGAGTAAAGAGGTGTGGGGTTTGTCTTGGTTTTGGAGCACTTATCTGCAGCTTGAGCATTTTGGGAGAAAAAAATCCCTGATTTTTCTTGGTCAGAAGTTTACTTGGGGTTGTAAAAAAAAGTCAGTGTATTTCCTTAAAGGTGACCTGTATTTCCCCGAAATAAAGATTTATTTTCACTTGTAAAACAGACAAGTAGCAGCAAATGTGATGTCTTTCATTAGAATTTTGCTTTACCCTTTTTTTATACTGTAACAACTTTATGTAATAGTGTTTAATTTTAATAATAAGTGTTTATTTTCGCTCTCATCTGGGTTTTTTTTTCACTCTTTGATGCCTTCGTGTGCCTTGTGTTAACAGGCTTTACCAAATAAAATATGAAGCAGAGAATTTTGGAGTTGAAGTTCTGAAATAGATACAGTTGACTGATCTGTTGCTGATTATAATGCTTATTTGTAATGGCGTTTGATATATAGCTACCTGGAATAGAGCTGTTGACTTACTGAGTTATGTTTTCCGAAAAACTGTATTTTCATCTTTTCCATAGATCAAGATCTGAGAAAAGGAGTTAGGAAAAGAAAAACAAACCCTTGCCCTTTTATGATCTCTCTTTGCTTTAAAGACTAATTAATCTGAATGACTGTTTGTTGAATAAATTACATGGCAAAAGGTAGTAAAATTCTAAAAGGATTTTCAGGTATTGTCTGAAATACACCCCACTTTCCTTCCTTTTTCCTTCCCCCCCTCTCCTTTACTGGGCAAATTTGGATACAGGTTCCTGCATATTCATTCTATTACACACGTTCAAAGAGATGAAGGGTTCATAATCAGGAGCTGAGATCATGTTTAATGTAGGGTAAGCATCTCTGAGGCTTTTTGTCATTCACGCTTCCCCAGGACGATGTCTGACACTCGGGCTCTTTCTCTCCACTTTTCCTGTTATGGGAGATACTGGTAGTTCCTCGTTTGAATGTCAAGGGTCTCCCCTTACAGGTCTCACCTTCATTTCATCTTTTCTTGTCCTTAGTAGAGATACTGATTACTCTCGCTGTGTTAATTTCTGTGTTATTACTTTGTCAGTAGTATCCGATTCACTGTACTGGTGTTAGAAGGGAAATCAAATGTTATTGTTTAAGAACATAAAACGTAAAAAATTCTGTGAAATTCTGGGCTCCACGTTGAAGGCTTTAAGTTTTCCACTAGCTATTTTTCCTGCTTGGAGTTCCCAGAGGCAAAAAACAATTAAATAGACTGTTCAGAGCACTTCAAACAGCCGTCTTCTAATTGAAAAGTTGAAATTTTAATCAACACTTAGTTGGAGTCCTATTGCCAAACATCTGCTTCCCTTCAGTCGGTGGCACCTCTTGACCCTCCAGTGCATTTTGTGCATTCCCATTGCACTGAACTCAACAGTCCTTCAGCTTGGAGCTCAGCACTGCTCTCCCTTATCTTGCAAGGTGAGGACTGGGCCTCCAGCCATTGAGTTTCTTCAGTTCTGAAGTGGAGTTTTCATACTGTGCCTCAGTAGGCTGGGGGATCAGGTGTCTCGGACGTGTCATGTCTCTGGAAAAATGCTGTCGGAGTAACCTGAATGATGACACTTGCATGGGCCAGACTCCAGTGCCACTTGGAAAACATTTTGATGTGGAGAAATACACATTTTATTTTATTGGACTCAGGAACCTGAGTGTCTATAAAAGTAATAATAACAATCCTGCTAGTAATGGGAATTATCTAAAACAAAATAAATGAACATAGAAAGATTGTTTTCTTTTAGGTCACTGAACGGAATCAGTTTCCTTGGTAGTTATAAGGTGATAGAAAAATAAACACCATACCCCAAGCACTGGAATTTTCTTACACTGAAGATACAAGCCTTTCTGTAGTTCTTCAGGTGAAGAAAGAGGTGCTTTTCTTTTGTGAGATGAAAGAAGGGCGAATTGTTTCCATTTAGGAGTTAAATACAGAGCAGAAAAACATTTAACACCACAGCTGCAGTCCTAGAGCATGTGCGTGTATTTACTGACTTACGTAGGGTGTTTTAGTGTGGGCGGTTAGATACTATTTAGTGACTTTAAATTGTATGGGGAAGATTTAGATTAGACATTAGGAAGAAATTCTTAACGCCGAGGGTGGTGAGACACTGGCCCAGGTTGCCCAGGGAAGGTGTGGCTGCCCCATCCCTGGACGTGTTCAAGGGCAGGTTGGATGGGGCTGTGAGCAACCTGGTCTGGTGGGAGGTGTCCCTGCCCATGGCATGGTTAGAACGGGATGATCTTTAAGGTTTCTTCCAACCCAAATCATTCTGTGATTCCGTTTGCAGTATTTTAAAGCCTTGTAGCCTAAACAGAGGACCTTTGGTTTTCTCATTGATTCTTTTTTGCCCTCCGACTTGGTTCTTTCCCAAAAGCTTTGAGTGTTTATTCCGTGTCCTTCAACCTACCTACTGAAAATCGTTGAGCTGTGTCCCCTTGAAATCGGAGTTCTACATCCTCATTTAGAGGTGAGGCCAAAAGAGCATATTGGAAGCACTGAGCAAGGGCTGTCAGTGACAGGTGTGCACAGCATTTCTGCAGGTGGTCCCTGGGTATCTGAGTGTATCCTCAGAGATTTTGCTCATAAGTCACTTTTGAATGTTTTATCCCTGAGATATAATTGAATGAAAAATGGTTGCAGACTTAGTTCTGGATTTCAAACTTCAGTCGAAATACAGAGGAGAGACTTGGAGAAGGGTTTAAGGTTACTGGCGCTTCATAGTAATCCTACTTCTGTCATCTGGCAGCCGGTTACCTTCTGTTCCTTCCCGTGTAATGTTCTGCAGCAACTAGAGTAGGCGTTAGCGATCACCAGGGCCGTCATGAAAGCTGTGTGATGTACAAGCCATCTTCTTCAAAACCTCTGTTAAATAAATTAGTGACGTTTACCTCAATCTTAATTGCGTCCTGGTTGTCCGATGGCTGGCTGGGGCTTTGATAGTTTTGAAGTGATCTCTGTCACTTTGCATTGCAGCTTGCTCCTCCCTTGCAGTAACTCCTCTTGAGGATTCCAGGTCTTGCTCCAATGAAATGTTAGATACCGACTGTTTTATCTTTCCTGCTTAGTGTTTGACCTGACTTCTTAGCCTCCTTAAGTATGTAAATCTGGAAAGGCGGTTTGTGCTAAATATTCCGTGTGCTGTTTCCTGGTGAGATAAAGTTGTGCAACGGAGTAGTTTCCATTAATAGCTTTAGGGCGTTCCTTTTGCACGAGTTGCTTGGACACGTGGACAGATTGTGTTTGAGGTAAGATCTGAAGCTCAGACAGTTGTGTTGTAGGAAGCTTGGGTGAAATCCAGGCTCACCTTGATGTCAAAGAGATTTTGGTCATCGTTTTCCTTGAGCAAGAAATTCAGGGCATGATTTTCTTCATGTTTTACTTGCTTCCATGATGCCCCTTCATTTATTCTTGGAGGGGTTATCAATTCCCTGTGCTGCTACATGTAGAGGATATGAGAGAAGAACTGAAGACACTTGCAGATGAGAAATACTGATAAGATTTACAAGGTTTCACATAATTTCTTTGAAATGAAAGATTTAATACTTGTGGAACATAGTTCTGTAATTTAGACGAACCCATATTGTATCACTGCTAAGCAAATGTTATTTTAAAGTTAAATATACTTTGCCAATATCCATGATGGGAATCTTGCATTTAGAAAGGGCTTTTCATCCCAGTGGATTCCCGTTGTGTTTGAGGTGGATCCCAGAGTGCCTTCACAAAGGTTGCCACGTACATAACCTGAGGTTTGTACATCACCTGCCACAGAGGAATGCGGCAATTACCTAGTGGCGTGCGCAGTGCTGTATGGAGCTTTAGAAAAAGGCAGTTTCAGTTGAACTTGCTGGTAGGCGAGGGATGGTGATTAACCAGCAGGCTGGAATGTAATTGCAGGGCTGTGATTTGGGCAAAGCAGCCTGTAATAAAACTGGTGCTAGAACTTCTGTATATACTCGTGGTAAGGCATTGCTACAGTGGGAAGCCTGGGGCTGGGGGGTTGGAGCCACACTTGGGTCTTGTGATGAAAAATAAGACGGGTCTAGGAATTCCTCGCTGTTTGAAGAGTGACGTGGGCCTGTGCATCGTTACGTCTGTGTTCTTCGGAATTGTAAAACTCAAATGTGCGCTACTGAGAAGAGGGATGATAGAAGGGAACTGGTATTGAACTGCTGTGGCAGGGAGCTGCGAAGACTGTTCATTATGTGTGTCAGATACTGAGCAATTTTGCAGTGTTGTTGTAAAGCACTGCAAAGATTGTATGGATCCATGCATTGTTCGCAGCTGCAATTGGGTAGTTGTCAAATGACACTAGATTTTGAGTAGGATCAGTGTTGACAAGAGATAATAAAGGCTGTTGCTTTTTCTGTTTTGATATTGAATGAGATTATTGTGTAATAATATGGTAGTATATAAAGATAAGGAAGTTAGATGGGCAAATCCTCCAGCAGCAGAAACATGAGAAGGGGAATTTATTTGGTTATGTGAAACGGTGTCATAGGTTGTGTTTGCATACATGGTGCTTCCTCTGTGATAAGGCTGAAGAGTGCTGTGCAGACAGCTCTTTCTGTACCTAACACAAAGGAAAACTGCCCTAGTCTGCTTCGGCTTCCTTGGTGCTGGAATTTGGGTCTAGATCTGGAGTTACGTCTAACTGACGCGAAGCCTTACTGTAAAGTGTTGTGCCCAGGCACTAAATGGGGAGACTGAGCATCTCTGTTTTCTCTTCAGGCTGCAGATCTTTCTGACAGAGCGTTGGCAGAAGCACCAAGCCGGTCTCGCAGTCAGCTGAGGAGCAGTACAGGCATCTGGAAATGGCAGCGTTAAGCAGAAGTGACAGCCAGACATAGATCCGTGTCAGGGATGTTTTGCTCTGTTGTGCTGCCTGGTGTGATGGTGTAGCGGGAGTGTATTTACGGGGAGAGAAGTGCTTTCAGACGCCCGGCGATCTGAGGCTTTGAAGTGTTCAGAGGCTGTAGCAGCAGGTAGTTCTCCAGGGACACAGCTGGGTGTCTCTCAGGTGGCTTTGCAACAGCCTCGTGTGTGATACTGAGAGTAGCTGAGCTTTTTTGTACTCATGCTGAGTTGTATATTAGTTGTGGGGTAGAATTCCCCAAGGGCTTAAAATGCTTTATTGGTCCTGAGGAATTTTCTGTTTTGATGGGCTTGTTTGGAAGCAAAACATGTTCTTGACAGATCATTTAATAAATTGATAGAGTTAAAATTGATTATGTTTTTCATTTTGGGAAACACGTGTTCTTCACGAATACCGAAAAAGAATTCACACTCCTTGACTGCTTTCTTTTATTATCGGGAGGTGTATGTGTTACATACACCCTGCAGGGGTATTACAAAACCCCTGTATTGACACAGCAAGGTGTGTGTCAAAACCATGGGGAACAGGAAGCTTTCATACCTGAGTCTTAGAAGTCGCCTGTCCAGCAGCAGTGGTGTGTTAGAGCTTTGCCTTTTATCAGGTGAATTACACCTCATTTGTTGTTTGAGGCTTCTTTGTGCTTTTTGTCTGTAAGTGGGTTGAACACAAAGGGAAAACTGAGACCTGTGGTAAGGGTATGATACTCTTCCCTTGACTCTCAAGGGATGGAAAACTTTCTAGAACATAAGAACGCCAAGGCTGCTTGAAAGTATCCTGACTGTAAAAGAATTAGAATGGTCTTGGTGTGTGTCCTAGAGCAATGGTGCCAGCTAGGCTATTGTGTTCATCCTTGCTCAATCGTACAGCAGGATGGGTGCTTAATGAGACACCTCTTCTCTCTGATGGCTAACGATGGTAGAGAAAGCATATTTTGGATGTGTTTATTCAGCTTCTTGCTATGGAGTTGTGTATTTTTCATATCCACTGTTACTCACATGGCTTTTCAGTCGTATGGGCTCTCTTAACATCTCATTAATTTTCCACCTGCTCAGTTCTCCCATAAGGTATATAATGTCACCTTACAAAAGTTTTACATCTTCCAGATACCAGTGATTCAGACTTTCTTTGTGTTTGTTTTTTTTTTACCTTTTTCTTGTTCTTATTTTACCAAAACTGGGTTTAACTGTCTTTATCTTTAGGGTTTTTTCTTGTCTTGGAGATCCTAATCCAGGTTGGGACTACGGCTGGTATTCAGGAAACAGTTGATTAACATTGTCAGCCTGGCTACTTAAAGAGGATAATTTGGGTGGAAAGTATCTGGAAGCTCTCTACAATAACTCAATTAGGCTCATGTGCTTTTATAACGCAGACAAGCTGTTTTGAATCCTGTGTTTGCTTTAACCACAGTAGATTGTTCCTTCCGGATAATCCAGGAGTGGGTCTTACTTCATATATTTAAGTGCAAAAAAACAGATTGTTAATCACTGAAGTAGCTGCAATTGCCTGTGGACTTTTTCTTTCAGTGAAGTCCCTTTTCTGGATTAGGTATGAAAATATGGAAAGGATACTTGAAAGGCAAATAGCCTCCTTCATTTCCCTCCTCCTGTTGGTATGTTCAGGGTGGGTGGATTGCTTATTAATGAAAGCAGCATTGGGTAACTCAGTGAGCTGGCCTTGGCGCTGTTGCAGGCAGTAATATTTTGCCATTAACTTTAATGGACGCAGAGTTGAAACTCTTATTGGAGATTTCAACAGTAGTTAAATTTAATACTGCTCTGGGCTGAATATTTTACTATCATTTGCCTGGCTCCTTCAATTTCTTGCCCTTTTGTGCCTGAGCGGTGGTGGTGGTTTGAGTCTGTGAATGCAGCCTTATAATCGGGTTTTGTTTATTCAGTGAGTAAATGTTTTCCTTACTGAAGTGAAGCCCTTGCCAAAGGTCACCTGTTAGCGACAGTTACAGGTTTTAGTGGGCAGTATAATCTCTGTGCCATGAGAAATTCTTGCACCTTTTTCTTATAGTCTTATGTACAATCAGTTTACACTGCTCAGAGAAATACAACAGCCTACTCAGAAACTTACTAAAAACATCATGTGTTTTCACCTTGCAATTTGATGTGTAAGGAAATGGCTATTACAAAACTACGTAAGAAACTATTTTCCCCTTATTTGTTGTAGGAAGTTAGTTAGCATGGAAAAAATACTCATATATCCTGAGGAAGGCTGGCAGGGTTTGAGTTGTCCCTTATGCATGGAAATCTTACGTCGTGTACTTTCATATAGCGCTTTTAAAAAATAATTGAAAGTGAAGATTTTTGAGTTTTGATGCTAAGAGTTGACCTTTCATGTTGTGTGGAATAGTTAATGCAGTGACCTAGCCCATGTGCACACAGACTGTGCCTGGAATCAAAAGTACACATTTAAGGTGCTGTTTGTGTGTGTAGAATCAGTAGATGACACAGGAAAGAAATGGAGATGGGAGGTACGGTAGGGATCATTTTACTTGTAACCTTTGTAGCTCTTCTGCGGCATGAGACAGACCTGGAAATCCATATTTTAATACCCTCATGAAAAAAAATAGAAGCCCATGTGCTTGCTTACTTGTCTTCAGTTTATGGTAAGTTATCAGCAGACCTGAATTACAGCACGTGGGTAAGGATCCAGATCAACTGTAGTAAGACCTTCAGACTCACAACCTCATCTCCCACAGAAACGTCAGAATCAAACACCACTCTGCCCATACAACTTGTTCTTAATTCCTCATCTTGTGTACAAACTTTATCCCCCGAGCCCGACAGTGTCAAACCACTCAGATCCACAAAGGAATTGGGCATTTCAGCAGTGGTCTAACCAGCTGAATACCTCAGGGCAGGCTGTTGATCAGATATTAATGTCTCCCTGATGGAAAATACCAGAACCCACAAGAACTGAATAGTCATCTGTGTGGGTTCTTATGTGGTCTGCGTCTTCTAGTGAGTGTGTTGATTAAAGAGTATAAAATATTAGTAATCACTTTGTTAGATTGCAGGAAAATTATGTTTTTCTGTCATGAGTTTTAGCTGTGCATCTGCCACTTTTTGAGAGGTTTCAGTTATTCCCCTCTGACTTATTTAGGCTGAGTTTGGATCGAGGCTGATAGGAGTCTCAGAAGAAGTTTATACTGCTGCTTGTGGGTTTTTTGCCTCAGTTTTCAAGAGAACATTTAAATGGAGTGGTAGTTAAATGATCCTAAGAGCTTGGCTTTCCCCACACATCAGTAAATGGCAGTCAGTCGTGTTTTCCCTTTGTTTTTGCCTTTCACAGAAACAGAAAATTGTAATTGTAAAATAGAGGGGTGTAGAAACAGTGCCCATGACTTTTAAAAAACCTTTCAGATCACCAAATTTTGTATTAAAACATTAATATTTGCTTAAAGTGATCTTTCCTGTGTTCTTATCTCAGAAGATAAGATCTTTAGCTGTTTCCTGTGTACCTTGTTTTTATTTTGACCATTGAGCGTGTTCTGGGTAGTGTCTGTTGTTCACTGTTGTGAACAGAGTGGGTTGTGCTCCGGCAGGTTCCTTGGTGTATTACTAACTGAAAAGAGAAGACAAAAGCATAACTACAGCGTAATTAATTCTCCTGATGACTTGTTGTTCAGTTGTATCTTTACAGTAACGGTCTTGGGTGGTCACTTCACTTTGAAAACAGTTTTTGGTTTTAATAGAGAACTTGTCCCATCTTGTGCAGTCTGGTTTTGCGCTTTCTGATCCCAGGGAGGCTTCTTCTGCATGATGAGAGGCGATGTTGCTCTTACGGTCTGTAGGCTTCTACTTTTTACCCCTGGCATCTGTATGCACAGGCAGTCAAGAAGTTAAGTGGTGTGGGAAGGTCTTTGCGTTGGTTCTGTTTTATTTGTCTACAATTAATGCCTCAAGTGGCGAAATCTGTGTTCATCCATCACAGTTGACTGTGTAGGTCCTAGCTTCCCTGTCATATTGACGTTATTACAAGTCCTCTGACCCCTGAGAATTTATTGGCCTTTTTTTTTTCATTACTGCTGTGAAAAATACCTGCTGTCCCTGTAAATCTTACTGAATTCAAAGGAATTGATTTGCACAGGTATAATATACTCTGGTGTCCAAGCACTGCCTTGTCAGTGGAGGGTAGATTCTCTCTTCTTTTCCTGTTCTCCTGTTGTAATATTTCTGCAAGCTGACAGTCGTTGTCAAAAAGTTTTTGAGGCAAAAAAGGTCTGATTTCTTTGGGATATAATGAATAATTATGCAGACAAAAATTGTACAACCACACAGAGATATTTGCTCAGGAGAGGCAACAACAGCTTGTTCTGTGGGCTCCGCTCTGCGTGCGTGGCACTGTGCTTTGTTTTGAGAGAGTAAAAATCGGGTATCTGATACAGATGCTTAAGGCATCAATACATTAGCTTCAAAGGGTACATCTCAGGCTGTTGGTAGACCTCCTGGTCAGTTACTAATCTGCAGAAAGTGGTTTACTGATTCTCAAAGGGAAGCATGTTATAAGGCAGTGATCTTCAAATGCCAAGTGGAAGGTCGATTAATGCAGTGAAGCCAATACAGGCCTGTATCAGTGGAAAATTGTAAACAAAAAGCCAGGAGAGTGATTGCAGAAGTTTACAACTGAGTAACTTCGTATTTTCTAGTTAGTTTTGAAAAGAGTCTTCTGGAGGTTTGGCATAGAAGCCTGTTTTCTGGCTTGCCTCACTCGTGTAGTCCCACTGAAGTCAACTGGCTGTCTTGAGCGTTTGAGGGGAGCAAAAGCTTCCATTGACAGATGGCAGCGGGGTCTGTAAATGATCATTTCTGTGTCCTAGGTCTGTCCACCTGGTCCCAGCATTCCAGATCTCGACATCGGAGAACTTCGTGTTCCAGACATGAAGATCGAAAGCCTTCTGAGGTACTTCTGGAATTCAATTCGCATTTGGTTACGTCTATCAAACACAAAGCTGTATACATGTTATGCTAGTGGATCCTTGTCTTCTGATTTACATTTTCTTCCCTTTTTGCTGCCTTTTAGCTGGCACTTGCCCCCCCCTTCCCCTTTTTTGTTATTTGCCAGGAGATTAGGGAGTTCAGCAGTTGGCACAGCCGCTGTCAGCACCAGTTTTGATCTGTGGATTTTGCTATAGTCTGACGCCCATTCAACATAGCTGCGGGGTCTTTCTTCTAGTATTTTAGGCATCAGGGTTTATTTGTAGCTTGATTTGTGAACAGTCAAAATTTATATTAGGTGCATTTATTTCATGGTTGGTATTGGGTCTTGGCATGTGATCTTTTGTTAAAGTGCTTGTCAAACTAGAAATCTTCTTCCTGACAGTTCTGTTTTGCTTAGTGCTTTGAGGAAACCCTATCAAGGGAGACATAAATCTTTATACTTTCCAGGACGGATCAACTGTTGGTAACACATAAATGCGATCCAGTTCTTTGGAAATAGTCTTGCTGAGTCTCCCTTTCTTCAGGCGAATACTGCACTGCGGACTTTGTAGAGGCTGCAAAGAAAGGATTTGCTTTGGGAGGTGGAATATCTAACGTTCTTTCCCAATACACATGTTTCTGATGCATTAGTGAGTGATTGATGTTAAGGAAAAAAACCACGCTTTATGAATCCCCCCAGTGACAGTAAATAAACCTGGGTCCCAGAGAAGAGTTTTTACAAAAAGAAATCCATTTATTATTCAGTGTGAACTACACCTGGTACTGGTGCTTTCCATTCTTCTTTTTAGATTGTTGGGTGCTAAAGACCTTTTTTTAGGTGAACGTGGAGACCCCTGGTGAATTTATTCTTGCTGATGATAAGCTTGCTTTCCTTAGTTATCTGTAGTACCTACCTTAGAAGCAGCCCCTTAATCCCCGTTTTGAGAGCTACTTCATAAAAGGCATTAAGAAATAATCTGAGATGATTATGAATCTTGCTGTTTTATGCTTCTGTTTCTCCTCTCTCTTTCCTTGCATTTGTTGTCAGAATCTTGGCAGTTTTGTGCTGTTCTGTCTCGTTTCCTCAGCCTGGATGGACTTCACATATACTTCCCTTTAGCTGTGTTCCAGTGTCTTTTCCCTTTCTCCCTCCCTCCCTCTGTTTGCGTTGTCTCTGCTCACCCCAGCTCAGTGTTGTGATGATCAGTGTGCTGGCAGAAAAGTGACACTTGCTAAACTCCCCGGGTGAAATCCTGGTCTCATTGAAGTTGGTGGCAAAATTCCCATTGACTTCAGCGTGGCCAGGGTTTCACCCTTTAGCTTTGAAGTGTTCAGTGCTTCTGAGAGCCAGCACTTCTGTAAGCTCCGCTTTGCTCCGGGCAGTCTAATTGCATCAGAAATTAGAGCAGAAAGAATGGTGTCACAGGGCCACTGGCCTGGGAAGGAGTTGCTTGCCTGTCAGGTGCTGCGTTAGCTTGGCTTTTGAGGGAGTGCTGTGACAAATTTATCCGAGAGCCTGAGTTACTTTGGCTTTCAGACTGAGAAAGTTTTGCATCCCATTTTATATTATCAGTCTCCTTTTCATTTGGCATTTGATCACTTTAATTCAGATCACTTAGAAGTGCAGAATCCCCCAGCCAGCTGTGCTTGCTCGGTTTGTGAGCCAGTTTACTTTGTGGCTTATTTTTTAATTTTTGATTGGAGCCTCACAGGACTTGTAATTGGATTGTTTAAAACATTTCATTATATTTCATTACCTGCATTTGCGCTTTCCTTCGTATGGTAATGATATTCGTTATTTTTTTTAACGCGGGCAGTTTTTCTGAACATGTCAAGGCAAGAGTTAAGAAAAAAAACAAGCGTTCAAGGCCAGGCAGAATGGGTCTTTGAGCAGCCTGGTCTGGTGGGAGGTGTCCCTGCCCATGGCAGGGGGTTGGAATTGGTTGAGCTTTAAGGTTTTTTCCCAACCAAAACCATTCTATGAAGAAAAGTAATGATTTTATGCTATTTTTATGACAGAACCAGAGTGGAGCCAGAAACGTACTGAGTCAGAAAAGGGATAGTATGCGTTTGTTGGGAGAGAGGAGAGATTTCAAGATGTGAAATATTCTCAGAAGTACAACTCTGAAATGTTCTCAGAAGCACAGTTAACTGTCGGGTTCACTGCTTCCCTAAAGTACTTCCCCAAATTTGTAAGGAATTGACTGAGATATCAGGGATGTGAGCAGCGTGTGACCGAAATGGTTGTCATGTTTAGCACTCGGTGTAGATCTGGTTCTTCCTCAGCCAGGTGCAACAACTGGCTGGGGCAAACACAGACCAGCATGGGTGGCCACTAGTTTAGGACTGGGAGGTTGTGTCCCTCTGCTCCTTAGCAGCCTAGTAAGAGAATTTGGGAGCACTGCCCTCATCATCTGTCTTTTCCTTTGTCGCTGTGCACCGTTGGTGGGGAGTGGGTGTTGACTGCCAACCACAAACAAAGAAGTCCACAGGGGAACTTCTCTTAAGATGTTACCTGTCTTGTGCTGGTGGTGTTTATTTTTTGTCACTTGGTTACTTTTTAACCCTTTATTTCAACGTGGCATCGAGTAGTTGAAAACCTGTGGCTGTGGAGGTGAGGTGTGCCAAGTGCATTTGCCATAATCTCCAGCAGCCTTGGCCTTCCAGGGAGAGCAGGGTGGGGAGAGCTGGAAGCTGTATAAACAAGTGCAGGCTTGTCATTCTGATGCCTGCGATAGCGCCCTTTGCCTTCTGCCACGCTGACAGGCAGCGGCAAACCGAGCTGAAGCTGCCACAGCAGTACCACAGCATGCCTGCTACATGAATCCCTCTTTATTTCCTTCTGTAGCATGTTGAAAAACAGCATCACTGTTGTTTATGGCTGCCAACCCCAAAATTGCCAAACATCCTGCTCGTTTTAGAGGTGGATGCCTTTGCAAAGGCGAAGTAAAATTACAGCTGAGATACAGAAGTGTCTGTAGCTGATGGAATAACAAGCACCTGCGGTCAACAGGGAGCTGCCACCAGAATCCCAGTTTGGGTCTTATTTTATTTGATCTTTTGTGTTGTGTTTTTAAATACTTGCACGAAGAGTCATCTCCTTAGAATTTCCTCTTGCAGCTGGTCATGGTAGTCACACCTTGTTTTCTACCACAGGGAATTTCTAGAATGCCTTTGGATTAGTCAGAGCTCCAGTAATTAAAAAAAAAAAAAAAAAAAAAGAGAAAAAGAAAAAAACAACCAAAAATCTTGGAACAAAAATGAGTCTTCCTTGTGCTGCTGTTTTAAGACTCAAGCCTCCCACAGCTTTTATTGCAGCCAAGAGGGAAGTAAAAGGGGGTAATGCCTTTAGCACGATGTCTCCCATGCAGGGGGAGTGCCAGGACTTGTAGTAGAGTAAGCTGGAAGCCATTCTCAGTATCTGCACCTTCAGCCACCTCTTTCCTTGCGATGAAGCTCAACCTCTGTCCTGCAGTGGGCTGGGTTAGTTCGCTGTTGGTACAGTGACCTCGTTACACGCTGTGCTCCATGGTTACCCTGAAGCTGTGAATCATAGAGTGTAAATATCGAATGTCAGTGTCTCTATTTTTTTTCTCTTGGTCGCTCTCTTTGCAGGTGTTCAGAACGGACCTGATCACTGCCATGAAGTTACATGACTCCTTCCAGCTGAACCCTGATGAATACTATGTGCTGGCAGACCCCTGGAGGCAGGAGTGGGAAAAGGGAGTTCAGGTGCCAGTTAGCCCAGGGACCATCCCAGAACCAGTAGCCAGGTATAGTTTGGAGGAATGCAAACAAATACACGTGCGTTTGTGCTAGCAGCTTGTGTCCACATTGCCTTGACTTCTTGAGCTTTATTCCACAGTGTCTAGCTAGAAAGGTCTGGGTTCTCAGAGACACAACCTGCCTCAGCTTTTTGAATGGTCGGAGAGGTCAAGAGTCAGGCCTGTTCTGCTTGTGTGTTGAAATATGAATGTTAGAGAATCATTTTTGGCTTTATATTAGGATGGCATGTGATGACAGAAACTTAAAAATAGATTCTATTTTAAGCCCAGACTTGACCTCATTCAGTGTCGCTGGAAGAGCCCTTCTCTGATGCTTTGTGTGCTTAGTTCCAAGCTGTAGGTTCCTTTCCAGGAACAGTTAGAGAAGCCAGACTTAAGGGCTAAAGCAAATGCTGCGTTTATTTTGGTTTCATGTTATTTCTTTGGTTGTTTCATTTACTTAGGAAATTGTTTGTTGTACTACATTTCAACTGTTTTTAGAACCATCGGGACGTGCATGTGACTCAATACATGAATGTGAGGTTTTCTAGCTCGAATCCAAGAAAGTCTTGTTTTCCTTAGCTTGTTTCTTACACTTGGATGCTGTTATCTGTTTCAAATTAAGCAATACAGTTAGTTTCAAGGGCAGGAGTGTGCTGCAGCCTGTGTATCTATTTTGTCCTGTGTTGGAATAGGGGTTGGAAAAAGTTGAGGAGAGCAAGGATTATTGCCATTTAATCATACTAGATGTCTTTATTTAAGTCCAGGCTGGCCCATAAGGCATTACCAAATGACTCACCATTGCTTGTGGGGCCACAATAGCCCAATCTCTGATATACAGCAAACAATTCTGAGTGATGCTGCACTGCTTCTGTTAGGTCTGCATCTGCCAGCTCTAACCTTGGAGTAGGGGGGGAACACAGGAATGTTTGTTAGTGCTTTTTGTGTTCTGTGTAGCAAACTGCAGCTCCCCGAGGTCTGTACAATGAGGAACTTACTGCACAGCAGGTGAACTCTTTCCTTCCTTCTTCTGAAGGATTGGAGCTGGAGCTCCAAGGAACACTTGGCATTTTCTCCTCTGCTGTGCGGTTTAGAACATGGGAGCCCACTGTTCACCTGCAATGCTTATGGCCTGCTCCACACTGACCTCACCCAGTTCCTACACACACACACACACACATATGGTACACGTGTGCTTACATTGTCTTCTCTTCACTATGTCTCTTTCAAGCATCTCCCAGGGCTGCAGGAGAGCCAGGAGCCCTGTGGGCTTTAGCAGAAGGAGACTTTCCGTGGTGTCTCTGTCCCAGGGAGGTGGTTTGGTGGCTCAGTCAGCTCCAGGTAGTCACGTAGGAGAGAGTTTCGCTCTGCTTATGGCCCACGGAGATATTGCTCTAAATTTAAGATGTTAAAGGCGTTAGGGAAAGAAGGCACTCACAGTTGTAGATATCGGCACAGGAGGCACTGCTCTTTTTAAGTAGCTGAGCTGTCTTGTGTGGTCTTACTGGTGAGCACCTGCTGGTCAGAGGGGCCCTGACACCCAGTTATTATCCTGTTTGCCCCCTCACAAAACACTTGGAGAGCCGTGGTGGGGCTGGAGTGTTGGAACTGTTCTGTGCCAAACTTTGTGAGGGGAGGGAGGTGTTCTGTAAACTGAGTCAGCAAGAGTCAAACAGTAGCTGGCGTAGAGCAGAAGGAAAATACAGTGCAGAGAGCTGATGCTAATGAGATACAGAATAAAGGGGTTTGGCTTTGTAGGGACCGATCAGGGCAGCAGGAGTAGGTCCAGAGGGGTGGAGCCTGCAGGTCTGTGTGATGATAACGTAAGCATGTAGTCACAGGTGGACAATGCAATGGAATGAAGTTTTTGGTATGTAGTAAGCCTAAGGGTTTTTTCTAATTTCTTCCTATTACAAAAAAATTAAGAGACAAAGGTGATTTGTTTTGAAGCCAAACTACCCGTGCTTATTCCTTCTGTGCCACTACAGTGGCGTTTAGACAGCACGTGCAGGCAGCTGCCCAAAGGCTGTGATTTCTGCATGGAGAGGGACTCTGGAAGGAGTTTATAGTACGGAAGATTGGGAGAGCGGTGCCCAGTTTAAAGTAGATTCTCTGTGAGATGTAGTAGTTTGTAATATTTTAATGCCCTGCAGTCTGACCAGGAACAGTTTGGGCAGTGCAGTTAGCCTGGCAAGGTTATTCAGGTTTGTATTGTTCCACAGTCTCCTCTTGCACCTCCAAAGACCCAAGTTCAGCGATTGAGCCTTACCCACTGTTTCTCATATTGCTGTCTGACATGAGCCAGGTGAGGGGAAGATTTAGAGCTGTGCAGGAAACTAAAACAGGTGGAGGGTCTTCTGAGGTCTGTGTGTGCAGATACGATAGCGGCAGCTCAGGGTCTTCTGGCAGGAGGAGGAGGAGTTAGCACGGAGCTTAGGGTGGAGGATATCCTGCTTGTTGTGGAGCTTCAGCTATTCCCAGCAGAAAGTTAGGTCTACATGAAGTGATGTTATCTCCTCACTTGCAGCACAGAAAAATCCTCAGCACTGGTGCTGCAGGAGCAGTCATTTGGCAGCATGGCCACTTGCTCCTGGAGGTACCAGTGATATATTGTGAAGAGGGTTTCATCCACAGTGAATTTCCGGGAGTGCAGATAGATAAGAGAAGATATGGAGTCCTCTGCTGAGAGCACCACTCTGCAGGTGGACTGACAGAGTTATCTCGCTGTTAAGAGGCAAGTCACCAGCCTGCTGGTGGAATGGCTGCCGTCCTTTGTGAACTGGGCAGGTTTGCCCCCAGCTCCTGGCTTTGCAAAGTTGCAGCATGGCAGGAATCTGACCTAGAACAAGTTATGTGCTGTAGGTACTTACCCATTTCCTGAACCAGTGCCTGTGGTCAAACAAAATTCCAGTTGGCTTGCAGTTAAAATGTGCTTTCATAGTTGGTTGTTGGCCAGCTGGAGCCTTAGAAAGCTGAGAGAAGGTAGTTTCAGCTGCAGCTGATCAATATTTGCGCTTGGCCCAGTGTGACATTAGTGATTGTGAAAGAGAAAATCCAGACCCAGGATGCCAGAGCTTGGATCTGTTTGGGTAAGTGAAGGTGAAGCTAGTGCAAATCACTGATTCTCTGGGAAAAGATCTTCTGAATTTCATGACAGTGGCAATTCTGTGCTGCACACACACACATAAAATCAAAAGAAACATTCTGTAAGAAAGAAAACCCCAAATGTCGTGGGAAATACTACTTAATTTCCTTGAATTTTCTTGATCCTGGGATTGTAGTTAAACAGAGCAACTTTAGAAAGTCTTTAAACAGAATTTAACATCTGTGTATGGCAGCCATCACTATATCAATGCTACTCTAACCTTATTTCCTACTCTAACCTTAAACAAGTGTGAATTACAGGTAAGAGTCAGCCCGGCTCTGTCCTCTTAATATTTTGTTTAGAATTCTGGTAATAAGTTGGGTTGCTAGACAACTCCAGTTAATTTCTTACAATACTGCCAGTCTGTTACAGAAATGCACCGTGCTGTTTTCTCTTCCCATCTCAGTGGTGCAAGGTGGTTGCTTTAGATGATTGTTGATGATTGTTGTCCACTTCCAGTGAGGCATTTTGGGTTCTCTAGAAACAAAGTGTGTCAGCAACCCAGTGAACCTGACGCCTGCTTGTCTGTCTGTTTTAGGATTGTCTCTGAGACGAAAGCCATCACGTTTACACGTCCCAGGAAGTACATTGTTTCATCAGGTTCGGAGCCTCCAGAGCTGGGCTACGTTGACATTCGAACCTTAGCAGACAGTGTCTGTCGTTACGATCTCAATGACGTGGACGTAGCGTGGTTGCAACTTGCCAATGAAGAATTCAAAGAAATGGGTGAGCAATGAGTGCTTATGGTTTTGTTCTTTTTGGTTTTTTAAAGCTAGCAACCTTAAGAATAATTTTAGGGAGGGCAGCAGTGGGCAGAGATGATAGAGGTACAATGAGATGGCAGTCATGTAGTTGGGATAGCCATGGGAAACCAGACAGGATGAGAATAAGCACGAAGATACATCCTTTCATAACTGCTGACGTGTTTCCTCTTAGACCGGGTCAGAATAGGACTGTGCAGGAGACTGAAAGAGGCAGATAGAATAGCGACAGGTCAGGGTCTTTTGACAGGAGGAGTTAACACGTTGGAACTTAGATGGGGCTTTTTTTATTGTGCTGCTTTGCGTTTCACAAGGGAATTATCCCAAAGCTCCCATCAGGGTCCTTAAAGGGAACATCAGAAAGACCATTCAGGAGGTTTTTTCAGCTAGTCCTTTGTTTATTTATTTTTCTCAGTGTCACCTACCTGTATTATCTTTATAGCTACTGGCGGTCAGTGCAGAGAAGGTGGGCAGGGAGTCTTGGGAGGTTTAGAACAGCCATGCCAGCTGAATTGTGCAGGGAGTGAGAGAGCAAGGAATTCTTGCAGTGACGTACTGGAGGAACCTCCTGGCCTTACTGTGACCGTGTGCTCCATTTCCAAAGCAGAAGGAGGAGCTGCTGCAAGGGGAGCAACTACAGGAAGGCATTTGTGTGGGAAGGGGCAGGGCAGCAGAGCAAGAACAAGAGTACTTCTTTGGTAAGGTGTGTGCTTCAGGACAGGATTTCAGTGGAACTGAAGTTCTGTGGAAAAGGGAAAAGATGTTGTGCCAGATGGAAGAGGTTTAGACATGTTGGTGAACACTGTTTTTTGTTTTAGCATTGTGGCAGTTCCCTGCTTTGGCTTGCACTTTAGCTGTACAGGTTTTACTTGGCTGTGGCCTGATGTGGTCTTGCTCAAGACCTAGTAGACTACAAACAGACGGTTTATAACACTTGTTACACATTTATAACACATTTGTTCCACTGGAGTGTGAATAGCCTTAGCGATAAAGTGCACAAGAGGGGCTGTTGATCATGCAGGGTTGTATGTGTGCACGAAGCTCAGCCTGTGGGAGCCATTCTCCTGCACCAGCATAACCTTCCCACGTTGTACACGAAACACTGAACAGCTGGAGTTTGGCAGATCTGACCTTTGATGTTGTGTTTTGGTGTAGTTTCTTGTTGTTAGTTTGCTCTAAATCTTTATCCATTCGGTTTTATTGTGCAGAGGGAAGGAGATGCTCCTGTCAGTACAAGGCAGTGCATTGTGGGTTTTGAAATGCATACCAGGGTGCTCTGTCAGAAGCTGCGCTCTACAGGTACTGTGAATGGACATTGGAAAAGTGAAATATTTCCTGATCTGCAGCTGTAGCACTTCCTTTAAGGTGTCCCTGCAGCTGTGAATTCCCCATGTTTTCTTTGATACCTGTGGGAGTGTTTCAGGTACTTGAAAATGTATGTTCTGTCTTCAAAAGAATCAATGTAGATGTTTGCACTGAAGCTGCAGCCCCTTGATTCCCTTTTTTTGTTCCTTATAAATGCAGTCAGTGAGGTATCTGTAAGAGTTTCTTATGAAGTGGTAGCAATCGCGAGGTTAGAATTTAGTTGCAAACCGGTCTAAAACCTGGCATCATCTCCCTCACCAGTGCAGCATTTCTGGGCTGCAGGGCAAATTGCACACTCCTTCATCAGAAGGAGTTTGGATGTTCCCTCTTGCTGCCTTTCAGCTGCTCAGGGTTGGGTCGTATGGGGGTGTGTTGATCTCTGCCGCAAGGATTTACCTGTCAGTAAGGAAAGCTGGAAGTGCTTTTGTGGAGTGGTTGCCTGCTGATCTGGGAGAGCTGGAGAGGTTTTTTTCTTCTTAATTTTGTGGAATTTGTGGCTCAGTTGTTCACAGGCAGAGCCAAAGGGAGGATTTTCTTTTTAAAACACACATCGTGATGTTGCCATCCTCTGTGTGTCACTGTAAACATTAGGGTTTGGGAATTGGAGCAAAAGCAGGACATCCTAAGCCTAATCTTTGTTGTAGTGATTTAAATATATGGAAACTCTTGTGCTGGACTGACTTCACGAGAGGCTGACTGTTTGCAGTAGCTTACTTAGTTTCACAGATGTTTGTGGCAGGATTTTGTGGTGAAGGTTGCTGCAGTACCAGCTTAGAAATGTTGCAGCCGGCTCAGTGTCACGGCAAGTGAGAGGTGGAACCCAGAGGGGGACACACTGTGCTCGTTTGGTATTTTTTCTGCTGCTTCCATGATAGATCCTTTTTCAGGTCTATATAGAATATTATATTCTATTATAGAATATAATAACAGAATCAGTCTGTAGCTGTGATGTCATGAGTAGTTTTCTGGTGGATGCTGTTTGAAACAATCAAATCCCAGATTAGTTGTTGCATTTATTTATTGACCCAGCTTTGATGTTGCATTTATTACAGCTCTGTTTTTCGCTTCTTACTACAAAGGAATTTATTGGTGTAGCAGGGGCTGGTGGAGATCTTAGTTGGGGCTGTAAAAAAACCAACAGCTGTTGTTAGAAATGGCGAGTTTGCTATGAGTATCAGAGCAGATTTTGTCATTGATTTCTCCCGTTTGCCCCCATCACTTTGGGTTCAAAACACTCTCAGATCTATCACCGAAGAGTCCCCATCTGGGCTGCAGAACTGACACAGAAGCCATAGACAGCACTGTCCCAGAGGGAAAAATAAGAGCAAGACAGGGAAGCCAAAATCAGTTCATAAAAGTTATTCTCAGGATTTTGAAAGGTTTGTTTGGATGCTCCACTTCCCATTAGTTCAATATAGTTGTAAGACTGCTTTGACTTTTTTTGAGGGTGGTTATCCCTCTTTCCTTTAAATAAGTAATGACTTCTCTTTCCCAGGGATGCCTGAGCTGGATGAGTACACGATGGAAAGGGTCATGGAGGAGTTTGAACAACGATGCTATGATAACATGAATCACGCCATCGAGACGGAAGAAGGACTTGGGATTGAGTACGATGAAGATGTTGTCTGTGACGTCTGTCAGTCTCCAGATGGAGAAGATGGCAACGAAATGGTGTTCTGTGACAAATGCAACATTTGCGTGCACCAGGTACGGAGGCCAGGGCACAGCAGGTGGTGTGGGGATGGTGACAGGAACTTTTCCAAACCATTAAAGATAAAAGGTTGGATTTATTCCAGTGACAGACATTGATCCTGTTAAGTTCTTGCAGAGTTCGCCACTGAGCGGTGGAATGAATTCAGATTGTGTAATTGTGGAGAATTGTTACATGTAGCTGGAGAAATGTCATGCTAAGAGGGTTAAAAGTGGGATTGTGTCAGTGTAGCAGAAGTTACAAGGTGAGGAGGAGCCTCCCCAAAGCAAACTGTGTACACTGTGGTGCGGTCTCACCTGCTCACCTCTCTCGCTGTATCCTTTTCCTCTCTCTCTGCACACCCTGGGGCTGATGCACCCCTGCTATCGGTAGCTTAGCCCCAGCAGAGAGAGGAAAAAAGAACTTCCAGGCAGCCAGTAGGGACACAGGCAGGGCTTATTCTAGTTATTTTAATTTAATAGAGAACCCCCTGACCTGACCTGAGCTACTGAAGCGCTATCGTGTGCCACATTTTTTGGGGCAGTCTTCTTAGCATGAAAGAACAGATACAATTTTAGTGTGTCTGTTTCTGCAGAGGCTTCTTAGTGTGGCAGATGCCTTCCTGTCAGCCTGTCCTTCCTTCCCAGCTTTGAGAAGTTCGCTTTGTCATTCAGTGTTCCAAAAACTGTGTTGTCTGATGAGCAAGAATGGCATTTTCTTGCATGTGTTACTTAAAGGCATTTGTACTAATGACAAGGACACGCGCCTGTGACAGCTCTAAAGTATGCGTGGCTGTCTTGAGGATACTCAGTAAAGTGGAGACTTGTAGACCTGCAGTGGTTTTCTGATCCTTAGTCTCTGATCACATAAAATCTGAAACTTAAGAGGTTAAAATCAACATTAATTTAGAAGGAGGTCTCCATAAAGATGCAGTCTCCTGAAAAAAGTGATCTTAATTAGTTGCTGTTCTGCACTTTTCTCTCTGAATAAGAAGTAAACCCTAATGCTTTGGAATAACAGTGAGTGTTGCACAGCAGAGCTCTAGAATTGATGAGTACAGCCCAGTTCCTGCTGCTTGTCGTCATTGTGATCCTGAGCTCGCTGCCGAGCTCACTGCTGGCAGGGCTGTCTGTCGGGAGTCCCCTCGCTCTCTGCACTGGCAAACACATTCTTCGTTTTCCCAGTGGAAGTGGGCAGTGGATTTTTTCCCTGACAGCTGGTTGTGACTTCTGCTGCTTTCACTGGAAGATCTTTTGAGGGATTGAATGGAAAATGTGGTTGGCTGAGTTTATTGAAAGCATCTTGAGATACCTCCCCGAGCTCATGTTTCCGTAATGTTAGGAATTCCATGAAGAACACTTTGGAAGTTGTGAAAGTTGCAAACAGCTAAAAAGTAACAGAAATGCGCGTTGTTTCCTTTGTTTCCTTTCCCTTTTCTGTAAATGGGAACACAGGCATGTTACGGGATCCTGAAGGTGCCGGAGGGCAGCTGGCTGTGCCGGACCTGTGCGCTCGGCGTTCAGCCCAAGTGTTTGCTGTGTCCCAAGAAGGGTGGTGCCATGAAGCCGACCCGGAGTGGGACCAAGTGGGTCCACGTTAGCTGTGCCCTGTGGATTCCCGAGGTAGGTGCTGATCCTCTGGGAGTTCAGGGCCACAGTGATTCTGGGAGAGAAGAAATTCATGAAGAACATTGTTCAGCCTTATGCATGTTGCTGCGCTGAGGGTAGCATGTTCATGATACTTCTTAGGCAGAAGGTGTTCAATCACATACAAAGGCTGAAGAAGATGAAGTGTCATCTATAAAGGAAGTAATTATGTTACCTTTGTCAATCAAAATTAGGCCTTTTCTGCTGGCAAAGCTAACTTAACAAGCACAGTGCTGTATTATTTGGTAAACAGGACATTAAAGGTGAACCAGGAGGGTTTGGATGTGACACTGAGAATTCCTCTGGGTTCTCATAACCAGAATATTCATCCTGCATGACTTCTAATTGGAGGACTTCACCTTGAAACTGCTGTGTTCATGCAGTGAGGAGCTGAGTGTTTTAAAAAAGGAATTTTAATTTTTTATGTTCCTTATAAACTGAGAAACTTGGACTGTGTTAATTTTGCATGGACACCCAGGATATTTGATTTCTTTGATGAAATTGTTTCCTTTCTCAGTTAACAGTGTAACAGTTACGCTGCGGTTTTTAACCTTTGTTCTTTAAGGTGAGCATTGGAAGCCCAGAAAAGATGGAGCCCATTACGAAGGTTTCCCACATTCCCAGCAGTAGATGGGCACTGGTGTGCAGCCTTTGCAATGAGAAAGTCGGAGCGTCTATCCAGGTAATTTAATTGCTAAAACGTCCTTCTGTTTGGTTTTGTCAGCTTTTAGTGGATATACCCAATGCGTATTCGCGTTAAACTTTCTTTGATTTCCTGTTTGTTACTATTATGGACTTAGTTGCACACAAAGTGATTTTGACTCTTCATGTGCTCTTACTTTCTAGTAAAATCATTATAATAATAATGGCCAGATCATGCTGTAAGACTTCTCTTGATTTGTACATAGAAATTGGATACACTGGTATGTTGATTCATATACCAAAATAAGACTTAAATGTTGTTGAGGAGAGGAAAAATCCCCTGTATTTCTGTGATGTACCACATACAAACCCAAAGTGTAAATGCTAAAAGCTTCTGTGCTGAAATCTGTCTGCTAGTGCCTTTTTAGTGACTTCAAAGACAAGTTGGGTACCTCGATGGGAGCTGAGTATTTCCTGTAACAACCTGAATTTGTAAGGTGCTGAGCATGCCCAGCTCTAGCTGCAGTCGGTGGCAGAGAACACCTTCCCTTTGATGGTAAAGTCAGTTGGAACTTTGAATTTCCAACGTTTAGGTGCTACTTAACGTTGGACCGTTTGGGCTATAACTGTTCTATTGTCAGTTCAGCTTTTAAGTTGCTGGGGAGAATATCTGATCACTTACCATTAGGCTTTTTGAGCAGTAGGAAAGAAATCGATGGTTTGACTGGTCTGCTCTGAGACTCAAGCAAGCCACTAGCTGAGGAAATGAGCCCCATTTCCTCCATTCTGGAGCTCTTGGTGTTTCTAAGGGGAAACCCCTCCTGGGTGTGCCTGTCCCGGTTCATAGGTTTGGTTGGAAGGGACCTTAAAGGCCATCTAGTTCCAACCCCCTGCCATGGGCAGGGACACCTCCCACCAGCCCAGGCTGCTCACAGCCCCATCCAACCTGGCCTCGAACACCTCCAGGGATGGGGCAGCCACAGCTTCCCTGGGCAACCTGGGCCAGGGCCTCACCACCCTCAGCGTGAAGAATTTCTTCCTAATGTCTAGTCTAAATTGCCCCCTTCCACTTTAAAGCCATTTACCCTCATCCCGTCACTCCATTCTTTTGTAAAAATTCCCTTCCCAGCTTTACCGTAGCCCCTTCAGGTACTGGAATAATTTTAAGAACAATTTTAAAGTCTAGAGAGATTGAGGAAACACATCACCAGGCCCCATATTTTTGAGACAGGAGGTGCTCGGTTTCCTGAGACATGAGACAAAACTTTGATCTATCTTAATTGAGAACAAATGAGAGCAAGGAGAGGGGACCCACTCGGGGCAGTGTTGCGATTGTGTAGAAAAAGAAAATAAAACGTAACTTAGTCCTGTGGTAACCTTCTGCACCTGCAAAGTGCTTCAGACACTTCAGCAAAACAACCTTCAGAAAGCTGCCCGAGACAGATGGGGAGATGTTGCTGCCTCATAAGAAGTCTGAAGAAGTAGATTTCTGCCTATTTTCTGGCTAGCCTGGGGTTCATGATGGCAGGACCAGCTTTAGGACACAGGCATTTCTGAAGTCCTAGACTTTGTTCAAACTAGGTTTTATCCATTTCCTTTTGGCCTCTGCTCTGAGTCATTTGATGAGGTTGCCAGAAAAAGCTGGAAACCAGCAGTGCAGCAGTAGTTCCAGGGAAACCCATCAGTCCGTTGATCGGTCTGAAGTCCACTTCAGGAACGTATGAAATAGTAGACATTAAGTAGAGAAAATAAATCTGCCCACAGCACATGAATTAGCAGGTGTAATAACTCTTTGCAGGGCTGTCCCCTTCCTCTCGGCCACTCTCACGTAATTCAAACTGTTTGTCTGTTCCCCAGACCTGTTCTGAGGGGTAACTGACAGCAGTTTGAGTCAAACACTCGAGCATTTATGTGTGTTAAGACTGCAGGGGAGAGGGAAGTGCCCTCCTCTAGTTCTTCTGCTCCCACCTCTCCCCTTCTAGCGACCGCACAGCATGACTTGCAGGCACGGTGGCTGCCACTTCAGACAGCTCTATAGTTGAAGTTAGGGGGAGAGACAAACAGAGGCGGTTTTGCCTCACATTTTATAGGAGTTGTGCGTCATTAAGGACAACAGTGAGAAATATTTCAGTCTGCATTGTGAAGCATGTTATACAAAGCCACTGCAATAGAAAGGAAGTGGCATTAACTGGGTGGACTGGGAGAGGGAACCTCCAGAGATGTTATGAAATGTGCTTGATTAGAAAAGCCGGCAGCTGGAAGTTTGCATCAGGCTTGGTGAGAGCAGCTGCGGTAAGCTGGGAAAATCGAGACTGGATATTCTCCCAGGTTCAGCAGATCTCCTTCCGATGGGACCGGCTTTCCCCTCTTCTCCCAATAAAACATGAGCTGCATTAAGAGCTGATTATTCTAAACGACAGCAGCTTGGAAACCACGGCCAAAGTCCTCTTCTGTGCTGTTTGGTGTTCCAGCTGCTCTGCTTTTACCCTGTTTGATAGTGAGAGGAAAGGGCAAGAGATGCTTTGGTACTTTTTAATTCCTTTTATCTGTTGATTTCATTAAAGACTGTTCATTTGAAACTGCTGCAGCGCAAACTCTGTTGTACCTTTGCGTGCCATCTGGCTGCTGAGCCAGCCCGAGCAGGAAAGCCCAGAGGAGAAAGATACTTGGCTTCTTTACAAAGTCCTGTATCCTAGTGCAACGCATTTCTCCTTAATGTTAGATGACTGGGGTTAAGCACAGTTTTGTTTCCTCCTAGTCAACAGCACTAATGTTCATTCCCAATTTAAATTCTTTTACACTGGAGGCAGAGGTGCGACTTGATCCAAATGCACATTGGGGTGTGCATAAACGTACACGTCTATATATTTAAACCTTAGTTTCTGGCTGGTAATAGCTGTGACAGTGATCTGCAAGGGCAGGTGATGTGGAAAGGAAATGAAGACCTAAATCAGCTGAACCAGTCACCCCCCCATCCCGGGGGGCGGTTGGAGGGGAAGGAAGGGAGGGAAGAAAAGTGACAAAAAATTGCATTTCCTGTTCTCATCTCCCAGGCGAAGGCTGCAGGTCAGTGACAGGGTGATTGATAGGGATTTAATCCCTGACATTATAAAATTGGGATCACAGGAAAAAGAATTCCCTTTGGTTGAGGCCTTTTGGGTAGCATGGGTCCAGGTGCTGGGAAAGACTTTTAATTAAAAGTATCAGACTGGCCCAGAGCCACCGAGATGTTTTTTCCTCTCGCTCACGCTGGCACAGTCAAAAGGGGAACGTTTTCCCTCTGCGTAACACTGCCATACGCGAGCAGCTCCGGTGGTGGGAAGAACTCTCCTCTTGTGGATTTGCTGGTTATTGAATAGTGCGACTGGGCTAGGGAGGGGTTAGCCTCTCCGTCCCACTGGGCCACTTGAGCCTGAAAGCACTAAATCGTAAACCTAATTAAAAGACAGCAAGGAAGTCCACGCAGCTTAGAAGTGGAGTGCGATGCTCTTCCAAAGGAGTCCTGGCTGCTCCAATAGTTTTAGGCAGTGTGGCTTCCGGAATTTATATTTGATTAATTTTGATTTCATTTCTGTAGTGCTCGGTGAAGAACTGCAGGACGGCCTTTCACGTCACCTGTGCGTTTGACCGTGGCTTGGAGATGAAGACCATCCTGGCGGAGAACGATGAGGTGAAGTTTAAGTCGTACTGTCCCAAGCACAGCTCCACCAAGAAGGAGGATGATGAGACTTTTGGTGAAAGCCCAGGCCAGGAGAATGGGAATGGGATTCAGGACAGCTCTCTTCCTGCCCACATCGACCCTTTCCACAGCATGGATCAAAACCAGGAGGAGGCCCACAGGGTCAGCCTGCGCAAGCAAAAGCTCCAGCAGCTGGAGGACGAGTTCTATACATTTGTTGAGTCTTTGGAAGTTGCAAAAGTGTTGCGGCTGCCTGAGGAGCCGGTGGAATTTCTTTACCAGTACTGGAAGCTGAAGAGAAAAGCCAACTTTAATAAGCCTTTGATTACCCCAAAGAAGGACGAAGAGGACAATCTGGCCAAACGGGAGCAGGATGTTCTGTTCAGAAGATTGCAGCTCTTCACACACCTCCGGCAGGACCTCGAGCGGGTAAGTCACTGCACGGCCTGTGCTTGTGTGCGGGGGGCTGGACTTGGTTAGCCGAGTCTCCAAACTACGCGCTCAGTTACTTCCCTTCCATGAGGACACCCCGTGCTGTATCTCAGCGCAAAGTTGTATCGTTAGAAAATACCGTTAACGTGGAATGTCTGCAGAGCACTGCAGTTACACCAGTTCACTTTTCAAATAGAGCATTTGTTCACAGGGCCAGCAGGTCTTGGCTTGTAGTATTTGGTCTCCTTATGACTGGATCATTGCATTTCCACTTAGACTTTTTTACTGCTTGACACTGATGGCCGTGGGCTGTACTGCGACTCCCAGCCAGAGTTTTCTTAGCCTTTCAGGCCATTTTCTGCTCCTTTCATCTGGTGCACATGAAGGAAAAGATTACAAAACCTGCCCTTGATCTGGAGCGGTTCTGTTGCTCATTGACAACGCCCGGCACGATGACGTTTCACTGGACTGTGTCATAGGTCTGATATTCCACTCAGTTAGGTATTGAACATGTAAAAAACAGTTCAGTAGGATCAGTTTGGTGTTTTATCTTATGTACATCTGATCCTGGAACAACCTGAATTCTTGCCTTTTGGGTTTTTTAGGGGGTTAACTCATAGAACTTAAGATACGTTAGAGCCAGAAGGAGGACTGAAATCATGGTAGTTTTCACATCTTTAGTGTATGGCTCATGTAGGCCACGTACGGAACCCGACCTCAGCCTCAGCAACCTGTGGGCGAACTGCAGTCTCTCTTCTAGAACAGTATCTTGCCTTTAAATCAGGACAGCAGGTGCTCATGTATCTACTGTGTCCTTTGTAAATGATCCTGGTGGCCAATTACTCTTCTAACAAATCGTTGCACATTTTCTATTGACCTTTTTTCCTAGTTGCACCTTCCAGGCCCTGACCCTTCTCCAGCTCAGCTGACAGAGCGGTTACCTAGCATGTATTTGTTGCTGCTCTGTGTGCTCAAGATTTCTTCTAATTTTCTCTTTGATCAGCTAAATAAGCTTGTCACGATGTTCTTTGGATCTTAAAATACTCTGTAATTAAATTTCTCTTGTTCAGTGGCTCCTCCTAAATGGTGGCGAGAGCAGCCTACGAGGTTGTAACCCACAGGGCCCCGCGCTGTACACCACGACGCTGAACTGCGAGGAGCATCCACACGTGCTTCTCAGTGATCCCCTCACCCGGGAGAGAAACCACTTAAGCTCTAGGAGAATGGTGGTTGTGAAACTTGTCACATTTTAAGGGCAGAAATATAGTTTTCTTCTAAAGAAAACTCCCCGAGCATAGTTGAAATTATGACTTCCTCGCTGTTTGCAGTCCCTGCTGCTGCTGTTGTGCTGTGGCCTTTGTTTTGATCAGTCCTACTGCAGGGTCATCAGACAGACTGGTACTGTCGAATAGCTCTCTACATTTTCATGCTATTAAGTATTGTGTTCTGCTGTCTCTCAAACAATAAGAAGGAAATGGTGCTGTTTAAGACTGAGGAAATTCAAGCATTTCTCTAGATTTCTTGTGTGTGTGGATATAAATATGATTCAAGTGTTCACAGAAGTTACCTTAATGTTGTAGGCCTCCCAAATCCGATGAAATAATGGTATAATTAAATGGTGTTTAAGACTAAGAAGTGTGTTGAAGAAGGTTAAATTTAAATACATTACTAACTCGTTTAAATGGTGCACAGTACTTAATCTGTTAAGAGTTAATTCAGTTTGACAACGTTACAGAACCACAATTCCTGTAGAACTCATCAACTTGATGTCTTCTAGGTGCGTAATCTCACTTACATGGTGACCCGAAGGGAAAAAATCAAGAGGTCTGTCTGCAGAGTTCAAGAACAGATCTTTAATGTCTACGCAAAGCAGCTGGAGCAAGAAAGAGTTTCAGGTAGGTGTCAGTGTTACCCTTTTCACACCAGCCCACAGGCACAAGCACTGAAGGGTTTGGTTACAGCCTAATGACTAATTTTGAAGGACAAAACGGACCTCATTTATTCTCATGAATATCTTGTGTGGCCCACCACGCGTCAGCAGATCAGAAGGCAGAAAGATCTCTGTAGCTGTGCTGGTGGGCACAACGCTGTAGAAAGGGGTAAGTCTGAGTTCTGAGCCAGGGGGCACGGGATGGCTGCTGGCTGTTGGGATGTGTGATTCTGTAATGATTGCTTACGACAGAGACCCAGGCTTACGTTCAGGGGCCAGATGGCACCCACTAACTCTGCGTTTACAAGTGCTGCTGCGTTAGTGTTCAGTCTGGGCTTCTTCGCATCTTTAAAGAAATGAATTTCGAAAAGGTAGCTCTCTGGTTTTAAAACGGCACGTTTTTTTCTGCCTAACCTCATTGCCAGTACTCTTTTCCCAGAAAGGTGAATAACTTCAAAGCCTACTGCATTAACTAGATTATCCTTGAAAGATTCAGTAACTGCTAAGCCGTATTTTAGACAGAATCAATCAGATCCACTCGCTGGCTGCTCGCCCCCAGAAGCTCTGTTCTAGGGGATAGAGCAGTGCTAGGGTAAGTAGTGCAGGAAGCCACGCCAGCAGCACGTTGTGGAACCTCAGCACAGCCTCGTAACAGTGATGCGAAGGCACCAGATAGACAGCCAGGTAGCTGTTTACGCTAAAGAACAGGTCAGGCATAAGGAACAGAGTTAAATCAGGTACATTCAATGGGGCTGTTTGCTCAAGACATGGAACTCCTTGACTCTTAACTGACATTTGTTTACATTTAGGTGTGCCTTCCTCATTCTCCACAATGGAAAACACGGTGTTGTTCAACAGTCCCTCTTTGGGCCCCAACGCCCCCAAGATAGAAGATTTGAAGTGGCATTCTGCATTCTTCAGGAAACAGATGGGCACGTCTCTAACCCGCGCTTTGAAAAAGCCACACAAGAGAGACAGAGTGAGAACCACCCCTGGGAGTGACAACAAACCTTTGCTGAGGCAGCCGGGGCAGAGGGACGGCAGCGCGGCTCCCGGGGGCTTTTTACATTTTGACAAGAACTTCGCAGAACCGCGGATTGTATCGGCACAGCAGAAGAACGGCGTCGTTCTACCAGAGCACAGAAAAAGAAGAGACAATCGTCCACAGTGCGAGGCGATCAAGGCAGAACTAAAGGACAAGACTTCTAAACACAACCACAAGCCGCTGAGACCCACGGAACTCTCTCAGAGGCAATCGGAAAATAAAAGGGCTGTCAACCACTCCGGGGGTAGGTCAGCGCCTGGCACGCGGAGGGATATAGTGCCTAAATGCAACGGGGGGCTCGTCAAAGTAAACTCTAATCAGACAGTAGTTAAAGTGCCTACAACGCCCACGAGCCCGGTGAAAAACTGGGGTGGATTCCGAATTCCAAAGAAGGGGGAGAGGCAACAGCAGGGCGAGAGCCCGGAGGAGACCTGCCGCCAGAACTCCAGCTTCCCCTACCTGGGCATGGGCAGAGTTTCACCCAAGGACAGGGCAAAAAGCAAGCTCAAGCCTGACAGCGAGAACGATGGGTACGTCCCCGATGCCGAAATGAGCGACTCGGAGACTGAAGTGGCTGACAACAAGTGCAGGCAGCAGAGGCACAGTCCCAACAGCGGCATCAGCAGAAGGACAGACATTATTAGGAGAAGCATCCTGGCATCCTGACTGGACACGGGCGCAGCGTCAGACCCGTGGTCGGTAGGGTCACTGCCCACAAGCCAACTCCACATTATTTATTGGTGTGAGAGAGGAGAGTTTAGATGTGGCTACAGACTGACAGTAGAGGGCCCATATTCCTGAGCTGTATAAACATGTTTACATGCACTTAAAGCTGGGGGGTTTTACCCCAGCCCCCCCAAATTCTGTAAGAAGTTTGCATCTCCTTTATTTGCAGCTTTCCCGAGTAACAGAGAAATGCCGTCACTATTCAAATACGAATTGTGATGAACACTAAAATAACTCACGCAAACCTTTTAGAAGGGGCTAGGGTGGAGAGGGGGAAGGAAGCTGCATTCATCCCTTTTAGCTAAAAAGCACTGATAAAATTGTACTCCCTTCCCCTGCCCCCTGGAAAAGCACAAGCTCTTAATTTAACTGAGGTGTATTGAATCAAAGATGGTTGTTTAACCACACTGCACTGCTAAACCCCATGACAAATGGCCGCTTTCCTTGGATAGTGGCAGGTCTTTCTCCTCGGTTTGCAGAATGTTTTCTGTTGCATTCAGTTTGAGCATAGAAGGCAGCTGAAAACCCTCCTCATGATTCTAGGAGTTCCAGAGTTTACATGTAAAGAGGGGTCAGGCTGCAGCTGCCTTGCGGTGCAACAGCTTGAAAAGACTCGGACTTGAGCACAGAGGATGCTGTCAAGTGGCTCAGTTCTGAGAAGGGGAGCAGGCGTGGGGGTTACCGCACCCTGTAGGATAACCCGGCACCTGCCCCCAGAAGTACGAGGACAATTCACAAGAGAGATTTCGAAGGCACTAGGCAGTAGGATTTCCCAAACCCACGAGATATGCACTAATGGTATGTATTGGGAAAGCCAGGCTTAGGACACTAAAGGGTTGCTTTAAAAGTGGACATGAATATATATTTTTAAGTAGAATGGAAAGGCAATACGTTGTCATTAGCTCTTTACAGTCAAATGAAGAAAAAAATATTTCATTCTATTCTGGACTAGATTTGATGGAAGAGGGAACTAGTCTTCTGATTGTGTACTTTTTTTTACTAATTGCAAATGGCAATAACTAGTAAGCTATGAGCAATAATGTCACAGATCACTAGGATACTGTTTTGTACCGAGTAGAGTGCACATAAACCAGTGGAGAGTTAGGAGCCTGTAAATGTTGGAATTCTGCATAGATGTACGTCAGGTCCGTACTGGTGAAGATGTTTAAGCACCCCTGTGTTACAGAAAGACAGGCATGAAGAACCCCCTACACCCTTTCCCTACGCCTAGCCTGCCGTTACCACATCCGCTCACTACTTAACGCGAGACCCCGGCCTCCTGAGCAGGGAATGTTTAAAACATAGTAGAACTCTGCCAGAACGGAGTCTTCCTAAGGAGTCAATTGAAAAAAGAAACAAGGCTTAGTAACACCCTGCCTTGCTATGCAAGTTATCACTTAACTAAACACGGCAGGAGAATGCATCCCTGTCATTTGTTTGAAAACTCAGAAGTCTTAACGTTTTGATACCTTTTTGGAGTGATGTTGAGGAATGGGAATTTTATGTAAGATAGATAGTGTACTTGTAGAACACCATTGCTGGTCCCAAGACACTTGATTAACTTTGAGACTTCCAGAGGTGAAAGTCAAAACAGGGCTCTGGTGAATCTGAAGTTACAGTTGCTCTTGGGACGCGTTAAAAGTTCTTATTTCATCAAACAACAGACAGACAAAAGGTGAATGCACGTAAGTTCTACTTGACATACAGCATCATTTTCCAGACAGGCACTCTTATTTCTGTAATTACAGAAATAAGAGTGCTGTCTGGAAAATGATGCTGTATGTCAAGTAGAACTTACGTGACCTTCAGCTTATTTGTCTGTCTGTTGTTTGATTGAAATAAGAACTTTTTACCACGCGTCCAAGAGCAACCTGTTAACTTCAGATTCACCTCAGAGCTCCTGTTTTGCTCCCCGACATTTAGGTTAATAAGCTTTCTAATGTTCCAAGTTAAGCAGAACCAAAACCAAAAAAGCTCTAAGGAGACTGCAGTGTGACCAGCTCTGTAGGTTCGTTTTGTCTCCCGTGCTTAGCGCTCAGCAGAAGAGGTGTCGTAAGTACAGCAGTGACAATACAAACCCAGCCCTGTATTTTACTGGGATAGAACCATTTGCTGGATTTCTGTTTCTAAGCGTTACCTTTCCGCGTGCAGACTGACCCAGAGATCTGCGATGCTGACTGATGTATTCTGTCAAACCATAGGCTAGTTAAACTTCTGTAAAGTTGCCCGGAATGCCATTTGTTAGGTTGTAAACTCCCACAAATCTCAATGAAGGGTTATACGTCTTGTGTATAAATCTGAATTTCAGAAATTGGAAAGAACTGTCATGACATTTGTAAAACCTTGTACAGAAGATTTTTCACCATGTGCCTCGCTTTGGTGTCCATTCAGCTGAAAAGAATTGCAAAAGGTGCATGAAGAGAAACAGATAGAAATAAAAAGTATATGTAGAGATGACTATTTTATATTACATGGCCCAATCCTGTATTTATTTTCACCCTTTTTTGAAGTATTTATAAAGACCTAGTTGAAGACAGCTGTATTTTTTGTTAAAATATTCAGTAGAATTGTGCCTTTTTGTCTGTATGTGAATAAATGCTGTACATTTTTGCAGTATCCTTGCCGGCAGCGTTTTAGGATTCGCTTGGGTTAAACATTTCACTGCAGTGATGCAAACAACTTTCCTGGTTAAAATAAGCTTTTAATTTGGATTACGAGAGGTATCAAAATGCACCCTGGAGCTGCAAGAGAATTTTTTTTGGAGGAATTACTACTGACAGCAGTGCCCATCCCATCCACAGAAAGCTGTTTGCTTTTTGGCCTCGAGATCCTCAAAGAGATGTTGCTTACCTAAAATAGTTTATATTTGTTGATATGTGATGTCTTTCTGAAGTCCGTAATCTTCATACGTGTTCCAACGGAAGAAGAATGTGAGGTTTCTCACCTGCCAAATCTCCCAGGTAAGAATGCTGACAGACATCCATTATGAGCCACCCACACTCCAGCAGTGCTGACAGCATTTTACTGCTCTAGCAGGATCTCTAGGGGACAAGACGTGAAGGGCACAGTAGGCCCTTTTCTCTTGATTCCTCTACGCTCAAGATGTGGAAACATGGCGTGGACTTGAAGCAAAGCCGGAAAAGGACAAGGCGGTGAAAGCACAGGTCTGGCAGGACATCTTGGAAGACAGCTGAAGGTAAACGATTTCTCTCAGATCTGTACTTGTATCACATGCATTCACTATGTGAGCAACAGTGAGTGGTGCCCCTCAAGAACACAGGTCAAAGAATGGAGATGAAGGGATGGGCCCCTTAGAGTTACTGGTATGAAAGCTTCTCAGGGTGTAAATAGAAGGCTGAGAAGGGTTCTTGCAGCTGCTTTACAGATCTTGCTGAAAGGCTCTGCAGTGCCAGGGTTACCCAAGCAAGGTTGGGTCAGAGCTGAGGGCACCTTGTGAACCACTTAGACTACAGGAAAGGTTCTTGCGTGCACCAAGAGATCCTTCAGTATCTGCTGTAGGGCTCTTGGAAGGACCCAAAATGAAACTCCTACTTCCTTCACAGTTTCTCTCACCTCTACAAGGGAAGTTACTTTTCACCTAGAAACTTGTCTTAAAAAACTAAAGTTTTTACTCAATGGGAAGCACTAATATTGCACTGGAGAATCTAAAAAAAAAAAACCAAAGAAAACAAACATTCAAACCCTGGTTTGGGGTGGCAAAGGAAGGCAGAGGAAACAAAAACTTGTCAATGGAATAGTGACAAAAAATACATAGATGGGAACAAATGTAGAACAACCAAGACAGATGGTTGTAAAGCCTGTAGCTTTTTTTTTTTTTTATGGGGGAAAAGAGCAAATCGTACCTAACCAGCAAGCCTGAAAGTTTAACTGTCTCAGCAAGTGCCTTTCCTCTGAAAGCCCAACTTGTGAGCAACATGCTAGAAGCCAAACAGAACTGCAAGGAGCTGGTGGTAAGGTGACAAGCTTAACCTGACCACATTCCTTTCTCTGGTTCAGACAGATGGATTGGGTCAATTTTTAGCTGGTTGGAGGATTAGGCAGACAGATGTAAGTGGAAATCTTTTTATTTCCAGTGATGGCTGCCATTATTGCTCTGCTGCCCCTTCACTTTACTGCGAGGCGCTTGTGTCACCATTGCAATTCATATTCTGGCAAAGAACCCTTCAAAAGAGCTACAGCACATGCTGAAATGAATGTACCCGTAATTAAAAGGGAACGGGGCAAGTGTCCTTCTGTGCCTCAAGGAACGAATACAGAAATGCTTGCTGAAGAACTGACCTGCCATTTTGAGCCAGGTTTCACTTCACAGCTAGAGCGTCTCTTTAAGGAGTGACCGGGATTAATGGCTCACAAAAATCTTCCAGGTGGTCTCTCATCATCTCAGATGTGCATTATGCAAATGAAAGCAAGGTGCTTGGTGCTTACCTCCCCCTGTATTGTATACGTCATTGACTGATGAAAATCTCATGGCACCAGATGTTTGGAGCTTCTGGACAATGTACCCTTGTTCTTTGAAGTCTTTTAGCAAAAATGAGATTGCAGTGGATACAGGGATGTATCGAATTGAGAAAGCGCGAGTAAAGAATTGCAGGAAATAATAAGCAGGAATTTTTCTTGAGGTTGAAGGCATCTTGCAAGCTCTACTTACCAGCCAGGTGTTTCAGGAGGTAGCACAAAGTCTTGAATTCCATGTGGTGATCAGCCCAGGTCTGTCTTCTAAAATGCAAATATGGTGAAGATCCACCGTGACAGGTGTAGGGGCTTGTTAGTCCAAACCAAGTTTTTCCTTACAAATTTGGCAAGCGTTATCCATCAACTGAATTAGAGTTATTAACCAGCATTACACTCTTTGCATTTACGAGGAAGGACAAGTAATTACATCAGGTACCTAAGTCAAAGATGGAAGCGCTTCAAAATTAGTTAACATCTATCAAACATTTGTAATATGTGCTGAAAGAGAAAACGGAGCTCAGCTCTCATTTTAGAACGATACATACGAAGTTTCTCAACTATGAAATGTGTATGCAAGAGGGATTCCCACATCCTGGCATGTGAAGAATTCAAACACAGTTTCCAAACACATAAAAGCTGGATGACTGGATGCCTTCATCAACTTTGTACAAACTGAAGAAGAGAACGGAATTTCCCAGACACACAGAAACAAAGAGAGCAGATCCACAAAAAAGCAAGGAACAATTGTAAAACACTAATTGGGAAGAAAAAGCACAACTGAAGAAAGATTGCAGTCCTTAGAAACCAGCTGTACCAACAGCCAGAGCAGCGCTTTATTTCTTAACTGTTTCCCAGGGGCATCAGCACAAACCAAACCAAATTCTTTGAACTGGAAGGCAATGGAGGCATTTTACAGGTGTAATGCCTACCATAAAACCAGCAACTCGTAGACATTCATTGTGAAATCAGTGTCTTGCAACAATTCATAAAGGCTCTTCAAAGTGTCCCCAAGTTACTGCACTATAAAGAACAATTAGAGGTGCACGTGAGCAAAACTGTTCATTAATTTCAATGGAATCTTATCTGTTCCTATACGCAGTCTTGTCACAGTTGGAGGTGCTGTTTTCTAGACCAAAAAAGTCCAATATGCCCCAGCACTGTATCAGATTATTTTGTCTGCTACATGAAAGGGCTTAATTTACAACATCTTGCAGTCTTTTTGCAGTCTTTACGCTGCATACAGATAAAACATCTTCATCCACTGCCCTTCTTACCTGAAGAGAAAATGTTCAAGTTTTACAAGCCTTGCTGTGTGTTTGACTTCAGTGCTCCAATACGGAGTTTCTCCAGCAATCTCAACTCCACCATAGTGGTAATGAACAATCTTTTTATTTTTTAAATATTTTCCAGATCCTTCAGGGAAGCTGCTTTGTTCTTCTGTGTTGCTATCAGGCTGAGCTGTAATTAAAAACAAGCAGTGAGAAATTTCTTATATAATTTTTTTAAAAAGCAAAGTTATCAGTAGAGCTTCCATGGAAGATGTCCTGAAGAAGAGGGAAAAGCACAGTGAGTGGGAATTGGCAGCGAAGAGAAGAATTTATAACGTATTCTACAGATGACAACTGCATTTGTCTTACCTCCGATCCCAAGGAATTCAAGATGATCAAAGATCAGGTAGCAGGAGTACGCTTTAAAAGACATTTACAGGGAATACAGACATTGTAAACCTGTGCAAACATCATCCTGTATTTTTTGTTTCCTACTGAATTGCTATTATTTAATAATAAGCTCAGATTCACAGTAAAAATGCAATTTCTAGACTCCCCAATAGCCCAGGTCTAGCCTATGTTGGACTTAATTTTACAAGTAAGCTGGATAATGTAATGAGTCAGAAAAGCAGCCTTCAACCTACAGAGTCAGAGCTGCCATTCTGAATCTGAGGAAACGCACACAGAAACATTCAGTCTTTGGAGACCCAGAAGAGAAGTAACACCTCATTTTTGCAGATTCAGAAGAGTGGATGTTCTTGTAGCAGTATTCCTGGAGCCCTCTTCTCCCAGCCTTTAGCAGGAACAGTGCTGGGCTGTCTTTTCTGTCTTTTAATTTTTTTGTGGGAGGTGGGGAGAAGGAATGAGCTTGGCACAGAAATTCGTCTTCTCCCTACAACAAAGTCATACCTGACAAGCAGCAGCAGTAACCTCTGCAGAGCCCAGAGAGGGCCAGGCAGTTCTGAAGACTGGAGATAAGATCTGAGCAACAATTCACCTCCTAAATATCTTACCAAACATTTTGTTACCTTTCAGAGGGAGACTAGTGAGAAATGGTTACTTATCAGTGCTTCAGGAACAGCAAACCCTTTTCCTATCTGGGCACCCTTGAAAGGTGACCTGACTCTGCTTTTCAAGGGAAGATAGCAGCTCAGAATTAAAGCCGAATGGATCCATATACCAAACAAGAGGTAAAAGACTCTCAAAACGCTCTTTCAGAGCAAATATTCACCAGCTGGGTAGACCCTGTCATGAGTGAGAGCATTTACAGCCAGGAAACACAGCTTACGTTACGATGGCTTGGCAGCCAGGCCCATCTATTTGCTGCTGTTACGAAAAAAAATGCAATTAGTCCCTAACCATTAGATCAACCAAACATTTCCTCTCGGCAACTCACATGGGATCCCCCACATTAAAAAGCTGTACTTCGCAACTGAGTTTCCTAAGTCACTGAAAAAAATTAGGAGGCAGAAAGACCACCTTTACTTAATAGGAGACCAACTTGAGTAACAAATTTGCTTGACAAATAAGTGAACGCAGTGTATAAACCCCCATGGCATTTTGTTTCAAGATGCATAGCTTGAATAGTATGGATCAAAACCCACCTACAGTTCAGCAGAGGAAATAAAGCATTATAGGTGGCACAGGGTTTAGATAATTAAAGCTTGAAGTTTCTTTCTCTGAAGAGAAGAAAACCTTTCCTCCCATTATCCCTAATGTCTAGAAATACTGAATAAAGCTGGAATGAGTTGTAAGACAACTGGAAAAACAAGGCAACAATGATTCAGCTCTATGTGACTGCAGTGGTGCATGAGGTCTCAGGCACACAAATAGCTCCAACAGACAGACCTGGGCTGGAGTTTTCATAATCACCAAAACATGTGTCGGGCACGTTTACTGTGGTAGCGAGATGCGTGCGCTGTCCTTTCCTTCGCATGGAAAATAACCCATTATTTCCTATTCTGTCTACACAATTTTCAGTATTTTTGACACTGCAGGACTTGCTGCGTCTGTCACACGTTACTGGTGATAGCTGCTGTGGGGGGACTTCAACAGTCCTCGGGGACACAGCTACTGCAGGTTACTAATGACAACACAGGTGGACAGACAAGAAATTACCAACTCTGGAAGTACACGTGACGTGGCAGAAGGTACTCACGGCTGCCATCTCATGAACGCTAAACAGGCTGACGCTATCAATGCTGTCCTGCAACCACTTCACACCATTTCCCTGCACTCTTTGTGCAGCCACACAAGTAATTAGACCAGAGAACTTGGCTGAAAAGAACACAGAATTCCTACAAAACAGCTATGCTGCCTAGCAGTCTTTATGAAGGCAGTTCTCTAGCCATCAACTGAAGACACGTTTGAATCAAGACTCCCCAAGAGAGAGGTGAGGGAAACAGCACGTTTGCTCTTTATCATGTGAAGCTGTCACTTGTGATTGCTGCAGTAGGTTACACTGAGCTACAAAAGCACGCTGTGTGGCAACAGGAGCTGCAGTTATTTAAGTTTTTTTTTTCCACTTTGTTAATTTGCTGCCATTTCTGAAGACGGAAATGATCATAAACCTTCAACGCGCACATTCTGAACCACACAAGTTTAATTCACATCAAATTCATTTCCATAAACAAATCTATACTGTCACTTAAGCATCCTGTCAGAGGGTGGCATTTAATTGAATATGCATCAGTTTTGTGATGACGCATCCAAATCACAAGCTGCTGGTTAAAATTATATTAGTGATAACGCAGAGATACTATCACCTCCGCCTCAGGAATGACACAAAGTGAATATTGTTGTGATATGCAACACAATTTTTTAAATGCACTTAAACAACACGTTTTTTTCTTTTGTACCTTTTGAGATGCTGTAGCTGCCCTCTGTTCTGCCTGGCTCAGTCGCCTCTGAAGGCTACTGATGTATTCTCGATAGCCCATCATTAATTTTTCATCCTGTGTAAATGAAATATCTTATTACAAACACAAAGTTCTTTTTACTGGATCCATCCACAGTGTAGTGAAAAAGCTTAAAACAAGAGGAACTTAAGAAGTGGGACTGGTTACCACTTAGAATGAGATTGAAGACACAGTGTTGCCACATGACAGAGAATGTCCAGCTCAAATACAATATCCTATGACTTTTGCAATCAGACTGCTCTGCAGAGGAAGTTGTACTTATTTCACCATCTTGGAGTAAAATGCACAGAAGTCCATATCTTCAATAGGCAATTTAATTAATGGAATCTTACAATGTTCAAGTTTTAGTTATACTCAAAGTGGAAAAGAATGTACTGGGTAATACAAGTGAGATGATAAACTTGCTACAGACCTCCCTGTTCACTTCATCAAAGGGTCTGTATCAAGTCTTTCTTAACAATCCTTTACTTCAGAAATCTCTCCTCGCATCAGCCTCATTCTTCTCCTCTGAATAATACAGCAACACAAAAACCACCACCAAAGGACTCATCCTAGACAGAACTGGATGTTATCCCAGATTTATGAGGCTGACAGGAGAGCTGTTTTCTAAAATGGCCATTAATTATTGAACAACACACATTCCAAAACAACCCTGCCCTTAATCTTTAACAGACAATGCTTTTATCTATTGGCATATATGCACGTGCAGTATAAATTCCACTATGCCCAGTATGCTGAGAATCTGATATCCCTGCGTATGCTACATTATCCGTAACATAATGCCGGCTCCTCTCGAGAGGGCTCCAGGCACACAGAGGCACCAGTGACTTCAGAAACATTTCCTGAATTGTCCAAACCCCCTAGAGTAGTAACCTTGAAAGATGATCTCTCCTTTACCTTTTCTTGTAATTTGAGAGTAAAGTTAATTTCTCTTTCTGCCATTTAAACATCCTCAGTCTGCAGAAACAGCGGGTTTTCCAGTTACAACTACTGCTGTTAAAAATCCTTATTTTTTTTCTTAACCATAACTCATCTAAATAGGTTTCTGTTAAGGGCCCAGTGTAGGTGCATCAGGTTGTAACTGAAAGCAGTTGTCATATTGGTCATTATCTTACCTCAGTTGCCTTTTCATTTGCCATTTCCAGCTGAGAAATGAGCTCCTGGCTACGGAGTTTTTGCTGACTCAGCTCACTTCTGTAAATCAGAAGACAAGACAGTGATCAACACACAGTAGTGTACCAGTTATTGGAATATACTTCTATAGGTACTTTCTTGCTTTGGAGGGGCTAATGACGCGTTTTCACTTACCGCATTGCTCTTAAAACAATGGTTTAAAAAGCGCTACCGAGCTAGCACTTCATGATGTGTTTTCAAAACTATAATGGCAGAGGAATGAGTTGTATTTGTTTGAATAAACAGGACTTTGTCAAGAGCGCTTGACATTTCACAGGGTTGTTTTTTCTATTTATTGGATCTTATTTTGCAGACACATTATCAAATGTGCTCTAAATATAAGCTGCATTTACACACTCAACTCAGTTTTTAGATTAACATTCCAATTAGAATCCCATAAGCAGACTTCAATGTGGATATTTTTGAAGGTGCTTTGAAGTACCTAAAACCAAATCATTCTATACACACAAGACAGACACCAATGCAACACTTCATGAGGAAAACACCCCCATCTTCAAAGCAGACCTTTTACTTTTATACTGAATGAGTTTTAGCAATTCTGAATTTGCATAGTACTGAAGACAAAGAATAGCTGGGCTATGGTAAACAACTTGGAGTTCGTGCCCAAAGGAAACAGCTCTTTCCTTCTGTCATCATAAGCCACTGAAAGATAGGGATGACCAAAGATTGCAAAATGTCTGAAGACTGGCAATTTTAGCCAGAGAAAGATACAGAACTAAATGGGCTGCTCTAAGAAGCATCACAAAAAGAAAGGTGTGATGAAGCTTCTTGCCACCAGTTTCTCCTTCTATGTTGAGGTCCAAGCATATTTGTGAAGAATTTTCAAATCTATCCTTACTTTCCCAAGTTGAAAAAATGCTGAAATTCAATCACCTTCATGAATACGAAGCACATCGACAATGCTCAGAAAGGTGATAGCCAACCTTTTGGTGCTCTGCCTATTACTGAAACTACACGCACTGTAAAGACAGCCAAAGCCTCTATTCTTTCTGGGGCAACGGAGGCAAAGTAGGAGATAACTTAACCTCAGACCTCCACTTTCACAAACCTCTGCTCTTTTAATGATGGCATTTAATTCTCAGCAACAATTTACTCTTAGAATCTTTTAAACTTAGTGTTTCATAAAGTTTGACTGGAAACTGCTATCTGGCATTTGAAATACAAGGCTGCAATCTGTCTGTTAACATAAGGTTAAGTGTACAAGGCTGGTAGTTTCCAATCCCTTGTTCTCAAGGCTCCATACAACCTGGCCTTGAACACCTCCAGGGACGGGGAATCCACAGATTCCCTGGGCAATCTCTTCCAATCTAGATTATACCTGTGTTATCACATGTGAACGAATAAAATAAGAATTAAAGATGGATTAAAATTGCAGGATCAAGACAGCAGGTTCATACTTAACACTGTTACTGCAATTACTCTGTAATCGATACCAAGCATTGAGATGAAGCATTTTCAATATAGAAGCCCTAATGAACAGCTGATTTCTGGAAGTTCAGTTTTTATAAACTGTTTCATTAGCAAAACAGAAAGTTTACACAGTTCCTGTCATATCTTTTCATACATACCCTTTAAAAATAAACTCTTTAGAAATCTATTCAAACACTACTCCTTACAACACATCGGCTGCTTATGTTCAAGTTTAATGATGCTAGTAAAAAAAGGCTTGGAAAATAAGGAAATTCAATTCTGACAAACCATCTGCATTGTTGCATCATCTTAGAAGACTATCCAGAGATTTGTTCTCTAAATTAAAAATTCTTAGTTACTAAAACCAATCTGTCTTCTATGCTTGTACTAAAGCGTGGAATTAACTCTCTTAGCAGCAGAAGCCATAAACAGAGTTCACATGCTCCCATACAGCTGTATTATCAAGAAATTATACTCCAATCACACCGAGCATGTATTTAAAGAAAACAAGTTAACCTCATAAGCATAAGGAAATGTGATGGCTACTGAGCTGGACAATCGATTCATTCTGATTGTTAACCCTCCCCCAAACACAGGTTATAAGATTTCAATATTAAAATTGAGCAGTAACCCCAATTGCTGAATAATCCGATCAGTTGCTACTTCATTTTGCCTTTGTTAAATGAGTAGGAAACAAAAGGTGAGTTTTAGTGTTTTGGCAGACAGGTGATAAATCTGCCAGCTGTAGCACAAACATTCTGCAAAGCTCTCATATGACAAATACAGCATGTGCCAGCTGGTTTTTCGGTTGAATTATACTATAATATGCTTCAGTTACTCTTAGTAATTACAAATTTTGTATACTGCCAGTACCTGCAGCTGCCTCTCATCCTGTTAATTTTTTTCTCTAATGAACATCTTAAAATAAGCAGCTATGGCTGCCAAACACTACAGAAGCGCAGCCAAGAATAATGTTTTAGAAACAGAGGAAACTTCTTCATCTCAAGATGCTGTGCGACTCACTCCATATACTGCATGGGATGTAGTGAGAAGAAGGTGGTCCTGGCTAACACTTCATACACAGGCACCAAAATAAGTCATTCTTCGGAGGCAGATTATCTTCAATTACAAAAACAATAAAACTGAGAACTCCGGTTCACTCCATTCTATTGATTATTCTTGGTCAGAACTGAATTGACAGCAGACAAGCAACTGTCAAAATTCAAGCCCGTTGAAACACAGCAAGGAAGCAAACCGATTCAACTAAAATTAAGTGTCTCAAAAGCTACATCTGTCCTTCAGTCTCCAGGTGGATTGGCCCAGCTGGCAGGTAAGCTGCTCCCTCACTCCCCACCAAGGAAAGAGGAAGAGAACCAGAATGGTACAGGTGTGAAAAAAACTCATGAGTCACGAGAAAGACAGTTTAATAAGCGAAGGGGAAAAAAATAATTAGTGCAAAAGCAATCACTCACCAATTGGTGCAACTCACCACTCATCACCAGTGCACCAGTGCCCAGTCAGTAGCCAAACAACAGCTGCTCTGAAAGAACTTCCACCCAGTTTTATTGCTGAGCACGACATCATATGATGTGGAATATTCCCTGGGCCAGTCATCCCTGCTCTGTCCCCTCCCTACTCGCTGCTGGGGTGGAGTGAGAGGCAGAAAAGGCCTTGACTCCTTGTAAGTGCTGCTCAGCAAAGCTAAAACATCAGTGTGCTGTCAACACGGCTTTGGTCATAGAGCTAAAATACAGCACCATACAGGCTGCTATAAAGAAAATTAACTCCAGCCAAATCCAGCAGAGATCTTTAAGAAGCATTAAACTCACCTTAACTTCAAGTATTAAAATTCCCCTGAACTGAATCTGAGGGTGATAGTTTTTGCATGTATTTATAAACACATATAAACATATATAGACTAATTTTACCTACATCTACATCCTTAGAGAAAGAAAAAAATCTAAATTCAATAGAGGAGCCTTGGGAGGAGTTGTGTTTAAATAAATACGAGTGCTACACCACTGTTTTACAACCTTTATTGGTACCCATTACTTTGCATAACTATTTTATAATGGCAAATATTTGCTGTCTAAGTTCAGTAATATGTCATTAGAACTCAAAGTACATCTAAAGCGGATGCAATCAAAAGTCAGAACAGCTTCGTTTCGCAGCTTGCCAAACTAGATATTCTGGAGGAGTGCAGAGAATAAACACCAGTCATGAGCTGTTAGCCACACTGCCAAGAGCAACGTTTTTATTTGGAATGATGACCTGTGCTGCAAGTAACACTGACCTCGGTTACCTTCAAGACTGTCTTTTGGCACGAGTATATTGAAGCGAAACTGGTTCCTTGCCCTTTTGCAAGGCAAAGGCGAGGTCTATAGCCAATAAATCCTTCTAAAAGAGTACAGCGTCTTAAGATGCTTAAAGGGAAGAAAACTTCTCATAAACGAACTGTAATGTGTTTTTATGAAGAAGTAGTGGAATTTAGTCTACAAGTATTAAATGCACTGCCTGTTTCAGCACTGGAGTTTTTTTAAGTCCAAGTTCAGTTTTATAGGCAATGACTACATTTAACTTGAACTGAGACCCTAATGTCCAAGAAAGCACAGAATAATTTCAATGAAGCCTGAAAGTATAGATTTATCAACATTTTTACCTACAAGTTTTTTTACTGATCTACTTGATTCTTAAACCTCACTCTGCTCTGCTGCTGCCGGTTGCAAAATTTACTTCTTCTCTATTTTTTTTTTAATTAAAAATCACCTCGTGTTCACTGATGTTGCTTCATTTCTTAAAAATGTGTCTTTAATGCTTCCTTTATGCATATGGATTACACCTCACAAACTAAACATTGCAGACTTAGAAGATAACAAATGAGCAGCAAGGAATACGGAGAAGTTAGCAGCTGCTGCTGGGAAGTCAGTAAAGAAACCAAAATGTTTCAGACACCTTCCCATGGAAAATGAAAGTAATGAGGGTAGAACTAAAAACCAGCAACAGATCATGAATTTAAGGCAAAGGAACGGGAAACACCTACACTAACAATGCTTACAAGAGCTGCACCAACAGCAAACTCCTGGTGAAATACAATATAAAGTGCTTTTATATTAACCACCTCCTCAGTATACATGGATATGACTACGTTATGAAGTTCATAACTTCCTGAAAAACATTCACTTATAAAGCACATTACTATGCTGTAAGATCAATAATTCTTATGAAAATCTGCAGTTCTGCCCCATGTCACCAACGCAATCTCTGCATTTGCTCATATATTTACATGAGTCAGACCCATCAAACAGTAACTTCATAAAGTGCCAAGGAATGTCTCAGATTGTCCTCAAAATATACTAAATACCCACGACAAGCTGCTAAGCTTGGAGAACTCTCTCTTTAAATCCAAAAAGGGTACACTGACATCTTAAGTTCAAAGCCCTGCTGCCCAGTCAAGACAAGATGAAGTTTCTAAGGGAGATATTAAGCTTTCCTTACAAGCTCACAGCTTAATTAACTCTCACAAAACCTTCTAAATGTATTTATATAGGAAAGCTGGGTGAGTATTGGCCTTTCACTTGGACTCTGCTGTAAGGCTTGGTGATGTGATTTCCTGCATTAGCCCCAAGAGGACTTTCAAATAGAGCCTCTAATTCAACAGATCCTGTTTACCCAGTATTAGTGTGTTATTTAGTGATCTTGATGGCTTTTCTGCGATAAATGCATTCACTGCAAAATTATTTTGCCTTTTAAATAATCAGCAACTCCAATTCTGTTCACTACAAAGTAAGAAGTGATTCACCATTCTGTACTTGCACTAAAAATACTTACTCAATATGTTACTATAAGATTAAAATAAATATGATAATTATTCATTTATAAAATAAGCAAGGATTTAGAATTAAATTATTATTCCTGTGTAACTCGGGAGCTAATTTTCATACCAACTGCATTCTGCACTACACAGCTAGGTATCTGGTAATACATATAATGTGAAAAATACACCGGTTTTAGATTTTCTAGATAGAATCATAGAATACTTTGGGTTGGAAGGAACCTTAAAGATCGTCCAGCTCCAACCCCCCTGCAATGGGAAGGCCACATCCCACTAGATCAGGCTGCCCAAGGCCCATCCAACCTGGCCTTGAACACCTCCAGGGAGGGGGCAGCCACAAATAATACATGTAAGTTCTGTTAAAACCACTTTTCACCATAATATCAGAGCACCACTGCACAGACTTAATTCTGAAATACCTTATATCAGTTTAAACTACAACTGTCTAGGAAAGACAAACTTGTTTCTATTGCCACTTCCTTATTAGGTAGAGCAAATGTCCGATGAAAACCTCCGCTGCTAGCTTGTATGGTATGTAAAAGCAGCACCTATGAAAACACCTTAAAAAGTAACTGACCCTGCTTTTAGACTTGCTCCAAAATATCTACTGAAGCCACAGAGAATCACATGGACTTAGCGTAGACTATAATTTTTAATAAGAGATGAACATTTCTTCTATTCCACTCATTGGGCAGTATATTCTCTGATACAAGATATTAAATTATTATTCTCCAGATGATGCCATACAGGCAATCTCTCACATAAACAAGGCCATTTTCAGTGGACTATTTTTCATGCAGATTCACAAAGCAGACTTCCTCTCATGTGCATTAGATATTCTCTGTGTCAGCATTTTGCTGCAGATAAAGAAGGTCTAAAGCTTTTGGTCTGCTATAACAATATTTTAACACTTGACATTTCACAGACAACTTTACATGTTTTGTAGGTCTGTGATTTTTTCCCTTCTAATTTGAAGCTGCTGAACTATACCCAGGATCTAATAAGCCTGGATGCTCAACTGTGAGAGATTTTGTTCTTTGCTTTACAGAAACCAAATCACAACAACAACAAACCACAATTTCAAAAGCTAAAATTTACCTTTGCATGGAACACTATAAAGTATTTTTCTTTTCTAGTTACTGCGTTTACAAAAGATGTCAAAAAAGCATTAATAATACCCAGCTAATTACATACAGGGAAGCTTTACCCCTAAAACTGCCAGTGAATAAGCACAGCTCCCAGTATTTTGCAGATGTGCTCAATGCTGTGATGACTTCTGAAAGAAACTTTTTGCCTTTTTAAAGATCTGTTTAGTAATCTTTACAAAACATAGTATATTTTAAGGGAAAATAAACCCAGCCTTTATCTGGACAGATAAGGGATGTAAGCCATAACTGTTTACTTAGGAGAGGTAAAAATGACCAAAGTGAATGCATAGGACATGTTTTTTTCCAGAAAAATGGGCAGAAATGTTATCTCTAATTGGTTTGAGTACGATTTTGAACTACCTGAAAAATTCAGATTGAACTTGTTTATCATAGGTAACAATCCACTACTATTACAAAGAATCCTACACAGTCAGAAAAAGAAGCACTTGAAAAAATGAAAAGCAAATCAGTGAAGCTGCTAGTAGAACAGAAAGGTCATCAAGGAATGTTTTATGAATTCGCTAGCTGGCTAACCAGACTGAGTGAGTGATATGTGTCTCGGCTTGCAATTATCTACAGTTTGGCTGTTACCTGTTAGCCAGACAAGCCCTGCGAGGAAGCTGAGGTGGAGGAAGGAAATACCACAAAAGGAAAGACGCTACACATCCACTGTGCGTACATCAACTCATTTACATTTGAACCCTGTGCAATGTGTCCACACACTGAAAATGAAAACCAAGATGAAGGTAGATGCCATGTCTGCTTATTTCATAAATTGAGCAGTGTGGATTCTTCTCATTTTTTAATGGATGTTAACATCCAAGTAGAAGCAAACACTATAGCAGCATGCATTTAAAGCAAAGATAAGTTTGTAGAATTTCTTTCACACGTAACTTGCAAATGGATAATTTCTCATTTAGCTACTTCCTTCTCTACTCATTCATTTCCAGTAATGCCACTGTCTCCTCTAAACCAGTTGATGTCTGCGTGTACAGGCTCACAGGCACCACAGGTGCTTGTATTCCCCAGCATATTGGAATGATAGGTAACCTGTATCCTTGGCTATTGCGTGAGATGCCCTTGTTATTATGCCCTTTCACAACTGCAAATATTCTTAGCTTCTGTGGGGGAAATAAAAGTATCAGTTAGTTACCCAGCGACCTGTATGAATTAAGAGAAAAGTAAAGTTTACATCATATTTTTACTTAGGGCACTCACATAACTCATTCGTATCCTCATTTATGACAGCAACTGCTCAGAAGAGAACATTAAAGGGGTGTCTCAACAGATTTTTTTCCAGCTTATATCGTAAGTCTGGAGACTCACTCCACAACTGATTTTCCACTGACTGTTCTGAATAGCTATAAACACAGAGGTTTTCACAATCCAAAGCTAAAATTCCCTAAATTGAACATGCTATATCTTGGAGGAAAAAATGAAAAGTAATATATTTAATTTACTATTTGTCATTACAAAACTCATGCACAACAAGAGCTAATTTCACAATGAGCATCAAAAGCTCTCTTCAGAACACTCTTGTTCTGCTGGAAGAACGTCATCTGGTCTGGATGGTTTGCTCGTCATGAGTTTTCATCACAGATCTACTATACCACCACACAGTAACTTAAACTGTAACAGCTTCCAGAAGAGGAACAAAATTGCACTTACTTTAGCTTGCTGATCCTGGCCTCTGTAGTTTCAGTAAGATTTTTTGTTTCTTCTTTCCATCGATTCGTTGCTTTTTGCTGAGCTACTAACAGACGCCTAAGTTCAGCAGTAGACTTTTGACTGGTGTCTTCCATTTCCTTAAGTCGAGCTTCATATCCTCGTTCTTTCACAGCATGCTCATGCTCCATTGTGCTTATCTAGAAAAAATACACATCAGGTGCAATCAAACATCTCCCTCTTTTTTTTTTTTATAACATTTGTGTTACATTTACAAACATTTGCTGAAAGCATGTAACATTCAATAATTAAACTCATAATTTTATGCTCAAAGAGATACATGTTCCCCAAACCAATTTAAGCAAATAGTACAACTGACAATAAAGGATAATGAGCTGTGTATGCTTATTTTTGTAAATAATCTTTATCTTTCTCCTTCGTGTTTTCTCCACGGGAACATGTTTGTTTTATGTAGCTAAAATGTGTTAGGAGTTTCTTAACTGCATATAAAATCCTTGGTACATCAGAGGAAAATGAAAACAAGCAATAAATCTTATCTGTGAATATAACAGAAGCTTGTCTGATTAAAAATGAGACAAAAATCTGGTATATACTTTATGAACACTATCTATCTGTCACAAGTCCCTGATCCTTTGTTTTTAGACTACGTTTGACCAAAGGGTTCAGGAGTTGAAACAAGATTTAACATTTGACTGCTGCCTTTGTCTTGTGCTGCGAAGTGGAAACTGAATTTGAGATGGTCACCATTGGGAACTTGTAAAACCGCTTACTAAAGTCTTCTTCATTGCTGCAGATGTTTACACTCCTGGGTTTAAAAGCAGAGGGGAAAGTACCAGCTTTATATGTTTAGAAAGCACATCAAGGATCATAGCTGTTACTCCCTCCAGATCCAAAGGTAGAATCATAGAATACTTTGGGTTGGAAGGGACCTTAAAGATCATCCAGTTCCACCCCCTGCCATGGGCAGGGACACCTCCCACTAGATCCGGCTGCCCAAGGCCCCATCCAACCTGGCCTTGAACACCTCCAGGGAGGGGGAAGCCACCGCTTCCCTGGGCAACCTGGGCCATGGCCTCACTACTCTTACAGTGAAGGGCAATTTAACTATCAGAGATTGAGTTACCCAATAGATTCTGAGGACTCGCGACGCTGCAACAAAATCACTTTCAAGCGGAAACCAAGAAGCATCACTGAAACTTTCACCCTTAAACTGTCAAGGATTTTCTCTTAGAACTGCTGCCTTATTAAGCAAACATCAGTGTTATGTTAAATTAAAAGAATATCAACCCCATACCTTTATTTTGGCTTTTTGTTGAGCCTCTGTGGCTAGTTTTCTCAAGCCTTCCATTTCTTTTTGCAATTGTTCTTTCTCTTGCTGAAGTTTTAGCCTTTGTTCACTGACAAAGGCACTCTTTTCTCTTTCTGAATCCAGAACACTCTGCAATTTACTGATAAGCTCCTGGCAACGAGATTTCTCTTCCTCAGAGCTGAAAGAGAAGAAAAGTCTGGTTGGAATTCAAGAGTTGTTCAACTACTGCACTAGAAAAAAAACATGTAGATTGGGACAGATCTTTGGTCTGACCCAATACAGCTGCTCCCCTGATTTTTCCTGAAAGTTTGCATCTGCCAATCATGTTTAATGGGCTTGACAGCTAGAATTATGCACAAGTCAACAAAGAATTTTACCAAGATGATGGAATTCATAAAACCAATCTGATACTATAGCAATCTCAATGACAATGTGAAGCAGAAGATTTCCATCTCCAGATTCCCAACTGAGGACTGCTCTGGCAAAGTGACAGGATTTACCATCATCAGAGTACAGAAACGACTGGATCTTCTAGAGAATCCAACACTTTTCATGCTGAAAACTATAACCTGGTCTAAAAATGTGGACTGTATTGTAATTTTTACTATTGTGTTATTGGAACTGCAATAACATCTATTAGCTCTGAATAAGGACCTGAAATTCAATATGCTATGTAAACACCACGTTCTGCCTGTACTAGGAGATACCACACTGTAGGTGAAGATATTAAGTAATAAATTCTGCCTGAATATTTCAGAGAGTAACTTTCTCTACAAATAGTATTTAAAAATGCAGTAAAATTCTAAATAATATACTGCTATTTTTATTTTTTTTGTCAAACAACTGCTTGCAGTTGTCATCTTGTAAAGAAAATCTTCCCTTCTACGGCGTGCTACCCCTTTTAGTTCTTTTATAGTGATTCATAATTGCCTTTGCTTCAGCATTATGGTATCTTGATACTGGTTAAAAAGATGTGACAAAAGCCTAATACATAATCAACAATTTAATTAGTCAGAAATAATTTCCATAGTTTTCCATTCCGACTTCTGTAACGTCCGTTACTTACTTCATTTCCAGCTGTTTCAGTTTATTTTGTGTTGTCTGTAGACTTAGCTGCAGGTCACCTTTCATACTTTCTGCAAATAAATATTTCTGATGCAGTTGCTCTAGTTTTCTATTGTTAGATTCATGTCCTCTGTCTTCCCTGTAGACCTGAAGAATAAACTTACATGTAAAATCATTTTTACCTTGCCCTGGTGACTAGCAGCATAGTACTGGCAAGTAGGTTACTCCTTATTGCGCCCTATTTTCCAGTAATTTAAATCAAAACTGGATTTCTATCATTGTTGCTGCTACTTGGAAAAAAAACTTATCAAGGATCTGGCACTCATTTAGTTTTCTGAACACTGAACTTAAGTTTAACTGGATTATGTACCATTATCCTGTCAGATTATGTTAAACACCTCTCCACCTACTTTTCACACTTTTTGAAGGACTCTCTTTCAGTTTGTTATTACAGCTTTAAAACACTTGCTGGATTGGGAAAAAAATCCCAACATTCAAATAATTATATGAAAATTTACAATTAAGAAAATTTACTAAAAAAAAAAAAAAATAGGGAGGGAACCCTATGAGAAATGGGAAAAATTAACCTATCTTCTTCTGAAAAGAGTTCTTAAACGTGATGTGAAAATGCATGCAATTGCCTTACCTTTTCAAGTTCTTCTTCCACTGCTTTCTTTTCTCTAATGGCTCGTTCAAGTTGGCTCTGCTTTTCTCCACATTCCTATTTTAAAAAGTATTGTTTAAATAAATCTAGTAAAAAAATAACTCAAAACAAAAATTCAAGAAGTGCCTAAACCAAAGAGCAGCCACTGTATAAGTAATTCTTGCTGCTGCTATGTACGCCTTTGAATATATTTACCTGCTCATTATTTTCTCTATAGGATGAGGCTTGCTTACTATACAGACTAAGACAGGTAAATTGAAATTTATAAATAAGTGCATATGCACTGAGTTCTGAGCTCTTTTTAGTCTCCAACATAATTTGTTTCACGTTCCTGGTTCATTTAAGAATACGATGATTGTGATGCACAGACTTTGTCTTAGCATACATTCCCAACTTTCATATACATTTCCACATACCCAACTACAGATGTTCAATACTCAGCTTTCCATGCTGTAAGTATCCCTGAGAGAAACAGGGACATTTAAGAAAATCTATCAAAACTACTTCCATCAGTCAGCACCATACCATCTGAAGGGCTGAAAGTTCTTCCGTTAGTCGAGAAATCTGCACATTGTATTGCTTCTTTGCAGAGTCTACCTGTGATCAAAACCAAAGTAAAACTAAAAAATGAATCCCATAAACTATTTTTCCATCCTGCTTTTTTGTACGTAGTCTATATATGGTGCACATATATAAATACGGAAATATATAGGACTACAATAACTGACAAATCTTACTACACAGATGTCAGAAAAAATGTTTATTATCAATCCATTCTACTATATCTAAGAGTGTTTAGAAAAAAAAAACAGAAAGGAAGATATCACAAGGCCTTATGAAAAGAACAACAAGACTATCATGAAAGCTGCTGTCCTTGAGGTGCAAGATATTGAAAATTTGTGTAATAGATATTTTTAGATCACATAACAAAAGATGTATTTGTTAATACCTGGGAAAACATGACATATCAGTTTAAAATTTTATTTTTTATGCTTTTGATAGATTCACTTTTACTGTGATAATTCCAAAATAAGAAATAAGGACATTTTGAAACTGGTTATTAAATCACTGTCACAGCTATAGAGTGCTTACCCTAGTCGCACTTCAGCTCTTACACCTTCTCCAAATCATGTATGACATTAAATATCACAGTTTGAAGTAATCCAAACAATTTTTGTGATTCTTTCAGGTAACCACCAAACAGAAGACATAAACCATCTTTATCTGATATTAAAGGCTCTGAAAATTTAGACAGCATATTCCTGAAACCTCTCCAAATGAAAGGACTGGCAAGAAAAAGAATCCTTTCATCCCTCTAAGGTATGTATGCACATTGTGTCATAGTGAAGAAAGTAAACAAAGGCAAAATCAACTACACCACTGAAAACTTAAAAGCGAGACAATTGCTTTACGCTCTTGTCCACCTGCAACAGAAGACACTGCCAAAAGATGCCTGTAACAAGCTTTTTTTTCCTCTGGAGTTTGCCTTAAAATAAAGCAAGTCTCTTTTGACATGCAGGGAACTACTGAGAACCTCCAGGTAGATTAGTTGATGCTTTAACTGGAGATGGGACACAATATGGAGAAAACTAATTTTGTGACTCGTCTCTTATCAGGAGAGCTTCAATTTTTCATCTGCTTTTAACAACAGGAACAAAAACCATAAAGAGACTACAACTTTTTTTTTAGTCATTTCTCTACCAAACTGTGATTTCCAAGTGTGCTGTGATATTGAGGTTTTGTTTGTTTGCTGTACTTGATACACTTGCCTAAATAGGGAACTATTTTTTAAGTACTGAGATGCCAAAAAAAGGATAGTGTAATTTTCAACAGGTCCTATCATCTGAACCTATATAGTAAGACTCATTCAGCAACTTCCACGACGACGAGGCCATGCATGAGAAATTAAATACCTTGACACCACTACAACACTCAGTCTGTTGACTGAACATAATCTCTGAAATCAAAGTGCCGTTTCTTATACGTTCACAGTACAGCAATCTCTATAACAGTGTCTGCACAGACACCAACAGTTTTGGTTCCTGAGAGATTTAAGAATATCATTTAGTGGGGAAGAAAATACGTGTAGGTAACAAAGCTTAAGAGTACAGTACTGTCAGCAGGCTGCCTTGCTACCTGTATTATCAAAACCCCTATAACAAAACTGCTCGTGATGACCATGCACCATCAATAGCTTTTCACACTGAGGAAAACAAAAAAAACTTCCCATTCTTTCTAAACATAACAACTTACTGCCTTTCTAATTCTTGCAGTGATATCTTCTGCAAGTTGAGACATTTCTTCTTTCATTTTTTTAATTTCCTCTTCCTTTTGTTTCTCCCCAAACAGTGCCTAGAAGAAAACAACAATTTGAAATACTATCGATAATATTTCATATCATAGCATCTAGAACTGAGAGAAGAAACCACTCAATCACTGCTCAAAACCCCTTCTTTCCTTTCAGTCTGGGAGTAGCTGATGAGAATGACTTAATAAGAAAAAGGAACTGACAAGCCCAAAGGTGCCCATCAAGAGGTGGAGAACGTAAAACTTCATTTTTCACCCCATTCTTGACCATTCCAACAGGTAAAGGGCACTGTAGAAGATCAGTTCATAAAGCAACTGAGATGCAGAAAGTTATGAGGAAATTACAGAAGAAAGAAAGCCACCAAAAGGCTTTCCTAAACGACTATAAATATATGGGAAGAAAGACTACATGATGAAAACATTAATTTTCTTTTATATAACAAGAATAATAGCAGAAGTTTAATCGTAGTAAAGACCAGAACCCTAATCTTTTCCACTATTTCAATCTATTCTGTAGGCCAGAAGGTAGCAGATCTCTTTAGAAATGTTAGTCCCCTTTTCTGTCAGAAAAAAGGAGGCATCTTTATTTTTAACTCTCATTCTGAACATTCTATTTGTTGGATTGAATACCACTGAGGCCTGCATGAAGATATCCTTAAGAGAGACAACCACAGCATCTCCTAAATCAGTTTTTTGACTGGTAAGACTAAGTTCAGCACCCAATATGACATATTGGAATTTCTTCAGCCATTTTATAATACACCAATAAGCACCTTTGCAACTTTTTCCTGACTGCAGACTTCACTCACACATTACTCAAGTCACTTCTCCAAATGTCCTCTGAATAATTAAGATCTGAACACAGAACTCGCTCTCTCTTGGTCACATACATCCACCATATAACAAAAAAGTCCCTTTAGTTTTAGCTGTTGTTTCCTAACCATCAATAAGTTTTAAATTTGTAACAGGACTTCGTTTTTATTCTGATAGCCCAATTTATTTCTAAGTATTTGATAAGAAATTCTGTCAAAGATTCTTGAAAATTCAGTATTACCACTTCGATTACCTTGATCCAGGCTTTGAAATTTGCACTGTATGAGAAGTCTATGTAATGAAGGGTCATATCACAGTTTGCTATCTTACTCATTACTCATTTTAGTACGACAGATATCTTCGGGCACTTCACAATTGCAAGTGATGGAAGCATTCTAATATCTAAGAAATATCTTCATTGACAGCCTTACCTGACTTTTTTGCAGGTTAGCTTCTTCTAAGAGCTGTACGCAATCTTGGACTTTTGCAACAGCATCATACTTCTCCCTTTCTAGATTAGCACACTTTGTCTGAAGCTCTCCGATTTGTTTCTCCAGGGCTGTTCTTTCTGTTCTCAGCTGTTCAGCGTCTTGGACAGTAACACGTAATCTACAAAATAGTAATAATTGTACTCATTTAACAATAAAATGCTTAATTAAGACATAATCCTTTCAAACTAAACAAATACGAAGTGTTGATTCATAAGTTGTCGAAATGGCATTCCTGGTTTCCGGCTTGGTTTTGGACAGAGTCTTTGTGTTTAATATTCATGAAGTCCTATAAAGAAACAGAACTAAAGGAGTTAACTCGGATATCTAATCTCAGAAGATCCTTACAAGAATGTTGCTATCCTGGGATACATCACTGAAAATGTTCTATATTAAAACAGAATAGAACAGCCCCAGAAGGAATAAAGTTTTCCTCTGTGAAGGAAATGGAATAATTGGATGTGGGCAATGAAGTTGCAGCTATACCATTAGAGCAAGAAAACCACCAATAATTTTAACAGGTCAGAAATCCTTATTGTTTAATTACGATTGTCAGAATTGGCAGGCACAAGAAAGGGCAGGAGAGTCTCAGAGGCATCCTCAAAAATGCCTCAGAAAGTTCCACAAGTGCAGCTGCTTCAATGAAGTGCACGGTTCTAAATGTCCATAGTGAGCACTTTGGAAACACAAGCGCTGTTTAACAGAGAAAGAAAAATCTGTATTCACCTCAAACTCAGCCAGTTTACATGAACATTTCCAAATTTCAGTGTGAATATTTTTCTTTAAAATCACCACCTAAAGCTAACAAGTTCAGAAACTAGAATTTATGCACTAGGATAAAAAAATATATGCCTCCTTTTTTTGTTCCACTGCATTCAATAAAATCAGACAGTCTGTTGGATAATTTTAAATACATTGAAATCAGAAGCTGTTTCAAAGGTTACAGAATAGCACAAATAAGATAGAGAGCAGCCAAGCATACAATATCTGTATTTTGAGAAAACAGAATCGCTTAGAAACACAAACTCAGACACTAAAAAAAAATGCATTTTATCTAACTTGCAGGAATCCTGTATTGACAGCCAATGTGTTTTCTTTACCTTGCTTCTAATTGTTTTATACTTGACTGTGTTTGCTGCAAACGTTTGTCAGATGCTGTTTCTCTTTGCTGGGCAGATTTCATGTCTTCTTCCTAGAAAAAAAAAAATATATATATTATCCAGACATCACCTACGCTTCTCTGAACAAAAAACAGCTATACAACATAAAACAAGAAACAGAAAAATCTTGTGATATAGTCAGCATTCAGGTAACTGACAAGCAATTAAGTTGCAATGGAAAATTATTCCTTTCTCTAGAGTACCTTTCTCTCCAGTTGGCCTCGAAGTTTCTCTGTCAACTTGGTCATTTCATCCATCTTAGCATTTGCTGTCCGTGCCTCTATTTTGGCTTGCCTGTATAAAGAAAAGAGTCTATGAATTACATTTCCATTATTATAGGGAAAGGAAAAAAAAACAAGACTCCATTATAACTTAGTTGAAATAGCTGTGAAGGGCAGTCAGATTTCCTGCAGGGCAGAACAGGTTTCCTCCTCCTTCTCCTTCTTACTATGCGGCAAAATTCACTAAAGAATCATTCTGTGAAAATTACTTCTTAAATTCAGCTTACGAAGAAGGTGCATGTGTTGATTAAATATTTGGGAGGAATAGGCAATCAAAACTTTAAGTGATTCAATAACTTGGATATAATTGGCCATAGATACTTAAACAGAGACGTCTTTTCCAGAATTAGATTTCACTTTTTAAAGTAACTTGACTAAGAATTAAGAAAAGAAAATCATTAACCACTTCTGAAGAATTTAACTGAAGTGCTTTGTAATCTGAAGAGGTGTTGATGAGCTGAAACAGAATAAGGAAAAAAAAAAAAGACTAGTTAATGAATCAGATTTTTCCTCAGTAGAAAAGCTTATTGAAATGAGCAACCCTTCAGCTCCTCTGACTTGGGAACAGAAAGACATTGAATCCTTCACCTGGGGTGTAACCCAATTATTCAGGCTGCACATTAGGCTAAATTTGAAGATCAATGATTGAATGTGTGATAATATAAAAAAGAGCAAATGTATTAGAAAATGTATTAGAAAATTAGCTAATGCAAACTTGAGCACTAATGGACATGAAAGAAGCTGGAAAATATTTAACACTGTTAATATTTAATAGTGTTAAGATCAACTTCAAGCAAAAATTAATTATAGAAATAATAATTTTGTCCTAATAGCAAAAAAGACGAGATATTATACCTGTATGAAAAACTGAAGCAAAGTATAAATAATTCCATTAATTCCACAGCAGATAACTAATTTCAACTTAATTAATCAGAAGAGCTAATTATGTTATTACTTCTCCAAAAAGCAAAACCAAAGGTAAAAACATTATACAGACACACGGACCTCATTGCAAGTCCAAACCTTTGATCTTGCTCCATCCGAATCGTGCATTTTTCTCCACAAAAAGTATCATTAAGTTTATATTAATGGTCTCCCCAAAAATATTTGAAAATATTTAAAATGTCCTATAAAACAAAATAAAAACTCACAATGCGTTCAGTCAACCTAGGTTTCTAAATAACAGTATTGCTTGCAAAACCTGCATACAAAATGAAGTACATGAATAAACACACAGTGACATCTTCAACTGTTTACATAAAAATGGTTATTATTTTTACCATTTTTGGGGGTTGCTTTCTTTAAAATCAAAAGCTAAACCTAACTAAAGCATGGTAGAGGTCCAACCACATTAAATATTTTAATTACAGTATCAAACGGAATTACTATTGCTAAAATCAAAGGAAAAATTAATAATTAAGCCAAAATTTAAGTATATTGTAAGTACATTAAGCTTGTAAACTTATTGCACTAAAATTCAAATGAAAAGATTATTTAAAACCTTAGGTCACGCTGTAAAAAAATATTCTGGTTGATAATGAATCCATTTCCTTTATATGTCAGTGCACAAATCCAATTTACTGAAATTAAATTCTAGTTCGACTTTAACCATCACTAATTAAAAGAATTAGCAGAGTAAAAAACAGACTATGGCTGTAAATACTAATAACCGCAAAACTGTGTTGCAGGTATTTTTCTCACGGTCCTTGACATACTTCAGGAATATAATTAATGCTTCTCTTACCTCTTGCTTCCTACAGTTTAGAGCTCTTTATTGAGAAACATTGAATGCAAATGTTATTAAAAACATAAAAACTTAAAACTACTCTAAAGAATCAAATTTCAGAACAGTAACGAGTAATTGTGTAACTTAAGCAAATCTTATTCTAATGAAAAATCATCTTTAGAGTCAATTTTGTTGTGATGCTGACGATTGTTTCCTTTTAATGAGAAGGTCAAATGTTGACTATTTCAGGAAATAGTTGAACCAAAGAACACTAACTGGAAATATTTTACCTAACACTAAGAATGCACACATCTGTCAACAAACAAGAGGCAGTAACTGAAACCATTTTATCTATCGCTACCAAGATGGCGTGCAGTATAAACAAGGCCCATGACACAGCAGCATGTTAGAAAAAGCTATGGAAAAGACATTTAATATTTTAAATTGCCAGGCTTATACCTCAGTTGTTTTTGTAGCTGCTCTAGTTCCACATTCTGTTCTGTTACAGTCTTCAGAAACTGTTGATTGCTCTGCAAAATAAACAGATATGGAACATGTGCCTTATCACACTGAAAATGTTATATATTCAGGATCATTACAGGCTACTCTACAGAACATAACACCGTAAAAATAGCGAATAAGGTCTATTTTACACTGCAGCTTGTCTCCAAGTGCCAAGGTTTAGGCGGAGTATTTTAGAAAGGCAAATGCAGAGTGATGTTACCCTAATCCTCCTCTTCTTTTCCCTGGTTTAGTAGTATAAGGACTTAACGAGATGAGAATTTTAACAGCTCTGACCTACCATGTGCACTCCCATCTACTTCAGGGGTCCAGCATACTTCATCACAGCACATGTTGCTGGAAATAATTCCTTTGTTTTAGAGAAAACATTGAGCAACTGCTCCTCTTTATTTTCTCTATGCCAGCGATAGTGCTGGAAGTGTCATTCTCCTTCAACTGTATTCTCATTTGAGAATCATTTCCTATTTTTGTTACCCTACTATTCTTTTCTAGATCTTACATGCCTCTATATCATACAATGAGATATTAGAGATGACTGCAACCGCAGGCAGCATACTGTGGACTTGGGCACAATGTATTCCTTTCCCCCTGTATCCTAATAATTGCTAACCTTCTTATTGCTTTTTTGACTGTTGCTGACAATTGTTTTCACACTTCCTACTTCTACAATACCTGTTGTGATTGGTAACAGTTAATTTCAAGACCATCACAGAGTACTCAACATGAAGGCTCCCTCTTGTCCACAGGCATGATTTTGCTTTTGTTAATGAAATGTCAGATGAAATTCACCAAGATATTCAACATCCTGAGATCTTTCTGCACATCTCCATGGTCTAGTTTCAACAACCCTAAACAGTTTAACATCAGGAGTGAACACTGCTGCCTCAATACTATATCTTATTTCCAGAACACGTATAAATATGCCAAACAACTATAACGAGAGCACATCTAGGCAACACAGCTGTTCCGCCACAATAAAAATCCTGACTAATTACTCTCTCTTCACTTTGCATTTTTCATTTTGTTAGTTCAAGAAAGAGTGTGCTTCTTTACCCCATGACATCTTTATGCCTTTGGTAATACACTTTGCAAAATGTCTTTTGGGCAATGCAAATGAATGTTTTATTTCTATCTTAAATGTCATCTGTGTCAGCCCTTGCAAAGAGTTCACATATTTAACTGCCTTCTCTCCACATCACCTCTTTCCAGTCTTACAATTTTAAATGCTCAGTGATTCTGTTTTGACGTATATAATACTTATTTGCTTGTAACAGCAGATCAAACAGCCTGTAACTTTCAAATCATTAGCAAAACTACTTTTAAGCTCATCATTGTATTTGCTTGAGATTGTTTTCAAGCAGCAACTCTCCATTAACTTTCAAGCATTTATTTTTGGAGAATATTTAATTCCAAGACCATCACTGACTACGTAAGGCAAAAGTTCCTCCTAGAGTGCATTATTTTGCTTTTATTAATACTAACAAAATAGCTTGCAAACCTGACAACTACTTGCAAGATACAATTCTGTAGTAACCTGCAGTACACTACTCAACATTGGTATGGACTCTGTTGGAGTATTGTACTGTTTCCACCACAACAGTTTAAAAACTATGGCACAACTGGAAAGAATTTAAAGCTGATCAAGAAGAAGGATTAGACATCTTAAAAACAGTAGTCAAAGAACAGAACAGAAAAGGCAAGGAAAGGGAAAAAAAAAGATGGCAATATAGAAGTTTTCAGTAAGATGCACCATGACAAAGAACGTAGCAATCCTTCCTTCATGCCTACATTTCACACCAAAAGAACTGGCTTGTATTTGACAACAGCTCAGATGTGACAAAAAGTGGTTCCAGTGATAAAGATAAAAGAGAGTAGACCACCTAGAGCAGTTTAGGAGTCTTTTCACATTGCCCAGTATCCCAGACAAATATTAATCAAAAATCATACAGGAATCACGTCTTTCAGAGGAGAACCTGCTCAGCCAAAAACTTCACCATGCCTTTCACCTCAATTTTTCTATCATGTTAAAATTGTTGTTCAGTCCTGGAAGTCTTGGCTAAAGCTTAGAGACTAAAGTCCCTCAGTCTAAGGATATGGAAGAAGCATTAGACAATGATTAGAGCTCATAAAAATCCCTGTCAACAACAGATACTGAAGACAGTAGTGTGAAACTACGAATCAATAAACACGTGGCAGAGCAGCAGAGCTGGCCTATGTAAGAGGTCATCACTTGATTAAGTTTTTCCTTTGTGAAGATGGTTGACTGAAGTGACTGAAGTACACTGGCCACATCATGAAATTCTGAGGCTAAGCTTACCACTGACTTCTTGAAGAAAGAGCTCACATAATATCATTAAGAGCTAATCTCTCAGCCATCCTGAGCTGGTATTTGAAGTTAAGAACAAAGCCATTACTACCTGATTTCTGAACGGTCTTTAGAGAAGTTTGAAAATCTGAGCGGCACAAGATCTTTTCCAACCAGGTATGCAGGAAGGACTTGTTGCTTTTCATTTATACTTCTAGGCCCTAGCAGGAAAAAATCATAATTTACTAATTATTATTCAGAAAATTTTACTTACCAACTCTATTTTCTCTTTGGCTATATGCAGTTGCCGAGTCAACTGCTGAAAGCCAGTCAGTTGATCCTAAAATGAGAATTTAGAGCTTCTTACAATCATTATTATCTTAAAGAGCATATAATTACAGAGTTTCACAGTCAAATGAAAACATTTTCCAAAAAATGTATACATCGCAGGAAATTCTATATGCCTTTGTAGATTTTAATTAGATTGCTTTTAGTTGTTGACCTAGTAATCTGGCAAACTAGATTTACTAATGAAAAATATATCTGAATTTCACTCAATTACAAATTGCCCCCTTCCAAAACTTATACACACTTACTATAAAACTATGGAAGCCTACATACGTAGTGAAGAGCCATACAGACTAAGATGCTACTAGAAGGATTTTTGCTAAGCACAGTAGCAGACATGTACCTCTTAATTAAAAAATACCTGCATGGACACATCTAATTTGCTCTTCACCCTATAGGACATCTCGCATCCATACAAAAAACTTGTCAAGTCAGCGCAAGTTCCTGAACGAGAACTCTGTTGTCCTAGGGAAACTAGCATAACACAAGAAAAATCACCTGCAGCATGCCAAGTGTCTTCAGGGCATGGAGGGGACTCAAGTCCCTGTGCTGGAATATCTACCAGTCGTGGAGTGTGTAACGGCCTTAATATCAAGTATATGCCAGAAACTTATTCCAACAACTCCCTTATTTATTATGTCCTATTCTTTCAACAATATCCTGCATTAGGATACTGATGAACTTGATTTTTATCTGTTCACACACGCCCCTCTATGGAATGACAACAAGAAATGGAGACTGCTTTTTCCACTATCCCACTGTGACCTTACAGATGAAAATCAGGATTCAAACACAGGAGAAAACATGAAACTTTTCCACCTTAAAATTCAGAAATTTCTAGCAGCTTTTTCAGATGTCCAACTCTACTTGAAGGCTTCTAACCATGCAGTTCAAGCATATGATTATTTATACACACGTGCTTATCTTGTGCATATATGTATACATGCTGACTGTGGCAGCAATCCCCAAGTTCCTGCCCACACATTTGAAATAAAGAACTTTTCCAGTTATAACAGTGCATTTAGCCGATGAATTGGTGACCTATCTGACCACTCAACTTTAGATGACTACTATGAAAATAATGAATAGTACTGGTAGAAACCCCGCACTTTCAGTTTGATTACACACAGACCCAGAATCTCAACAGTATAGAAAGACATGCAAAAAATTAACAAGAAGATAAATGCAAATTACTTTCTGCTTTTGCCTTTCAGCCACGTGAATCTGTGTTTCAGTCATGCGTTCTTGGTATTGCTGCTGGAGTCGATCATGCTCCTGTAACACAGTCTGCCAGAGCTCTATGGCTTGTTCTTTTTCCTAAGTGACAGAACAATGACTTGTATAAAATGTTCCATTACAGCACATTTACCTTCATCTGTAATTCTCTAAAAAGAGAAGATTTAACTACTATTTTGAAGAAATGCCATTTTCTGTACTTTTCTTTGCACACATTACAGCTACGCAGACAAAATGCCAAATTCATATGCAGGAAAACAGAACCTTACGAGTTCAAATTCCACCTACAAGTTTTCTAGATTTGTTTTCATAGCTCAAACTTTTACAGGTATTTACTGTAGGCCTACAGTGAATATAATATTCAAAATTAATCATACACAACAGGAATGATACACCACTGTAGTAACCTCAAAAATGTTTCCTTATCTCTTCAGATTTAAATATTTTCTATACCCCACAAATACTTGCCTCCTTATATCACATTAAAATGTTTTTGATTAAAATGACAAACTACTACAAAAACTTGAATTTAACAAGGTATTTAATCAATTTCCTGGTCAGGAACTCAATATAAAGATCAAGTTGATTAGGTAAAATTACAGGCAAAAATTAATATTAAAAACTTCTCATACAAATTTAGGAGACAACTTCCTTCAGGTTTTTAATTTGAAAGTATAAGTACTTGTTACTTCAGCTACAGGAAGTCAAGAGGCCATCAAAATCATCTTGGGGAACTCTGATCAAATGAATTCTGAATGAAGAAATAAACTAGCTTTCCCTTATATGCCAAGACACAACAAGCAAAATAAAATAGTAGAAATATTTCATCTCACACACTTGATTTGCCAGTTGTAGTTGTTCCTGAAGGTTTCTCACTATTTGTTCATCTGCAGGAATATCAGTTCCCAGAGGCACGAAAGGAAGAGCTTCCAATTGATTCTTAAGACCCTCCTTCAACTCTGCATGCAGCCTGAAATTCAAAGAACTAAGTTCAGCAAAGTATTTATTTAAAAGGACTTTAACAACTGAAGTGTATTGTACCTTCAGTGTGTATATACTGTTTACTTCAACCCACATTTAGATCTATTAGGTTACGTTCTATAAACACAGTACAGTTTAAGATAGTTTATTATCAAGTTCTTTTACATGTATCGTTAAACCTCCTAAGCCGATTGCCGTAATTTGTATTTAAGACCTTACAGGTGCTAACATTAAAGTCACGAGTACGAGAGCTTCAATTATTAAATAAATTCAGAAGATTTAAATGTCCCACAAAAAAAACCTTTTAAGGTTTAAAGAAGAACAGCAGTAGTAACAGAGTAGCACAATAATTCACCTCTCATTTTCCTCGGTGACTTGTTCAAATTTTAGTCTCATCTCGCTCATTTGTGCCTAACAAAAAAAAAAAAAAAAGGCAGTCATTTAAGTGCCATAAACTTCAGAAATTCTTTTAATTCTGGTATTGCAAAAGATGGACAATTTACTTCAGTGTGACACAGTAAATAAAAGTCACTTTCTTCTTTAAGAAAAGTCACAGGATGCCACTTGTGTATAACAGGACTTTGTAGCTCTTAAATTTAACCATTCAGAAGTTATTATGAACATTATGACCTTTTGGAGTTCTAATAGCTCTTACAGATTGATTCTTAATTAACTCAGGTTCTTTTAGGGATACAGTGGCTGCTTCTCATCTTTTATGGAATAAGCATTTGAGATAAGACTTCACAGATTAAGTGAGGAGAAACTTCAGTTACAAGAGTCAAACGGATTGTTTTGTTATAAAAATATTTATAAAACCAGAGTCCTTCTATTGCTTTCTGAAATCGGCCAAGGTTGAAGACTCTAGTCACAGAATCTTTATGATGGACAGATCATACAAATTAAGTGCATTAAACCAAACACAGAGTATAACACATGCATATAGATAAAAAGTAAAAATTGCCTTCCGTATAACACAGGTTTTAATTAAACATATCACTTTGCTTTTTGGTCATCATATGAAGCATTAAAGCATTTCATTTTTTTGTGGTTGAAAGGAGGAGAGTTCCCCTTCACCTAATAAACATTTAAAGAAATATTCTATCTGAAAAATTATTAAGAATGAAAAAGGCTGGGCGTATCTACACTTGTAAAACTGAGCTGGACTACACAGCCAAAATCAGATCTGTAAGGAAAGGTGGAAACAGCTGCCTCATCTCAATGTTACCTTGGAAAGCAGCTGCAACCACATCAGAACATCTAGCTCAGAACATCACTACCTCTCAAACACACAGTAATCTGTGCAATTTGGACAGTCTCCCAGCCTTCTCATAGAAAGGTTCATCCATTTGAGGCAGACTGCAGTCCATCAAGTTCATGAAGTATGGCACAGCCGTACTTACCTTTACTGACAAAAAACCAACAGCCTAGGTAAAATACTAAGAATGTATCCCCTGAAAAGTTAGGAACATCCATACCTGATAAAGCTGCAGCTGTTTTCTCATTTCTTCCAAGTGTTTATCATACTCTGTGATTAGAGTTGATATGCTAAAAAGTTAAAATAACATGGTTAGAATTTATTCTGTAAAAGCTGCAACACTGTTCTGATAACTAGTTAGTTTTACAGAATTTTTAATCTAGACAACAGAGCAAGTCACTTTTCTTTATTTCCAAGCTTGACATATACCAGAATTAAACTAATAAATTTAATTGCTACTTTTAAAGTAGGATAGTTATAAGCAGATTTCCCGTAAAACAGAACTAGAACTTGGGACATTATAAATGACCATTAATACAACATTAATACTTCATCCACAGAAGCCCAAACAATTAAAGACTGGATTTTGTTATTCCTTTCACATGCAACAGTATAGTGCCCTACAGGACAACATAAAACAATGTAGTTCTACTTATATAACTCTTCCTTCCTAATATACTTGTACTTGGTAGTAATTCTCTGAAAATTCTATTAGCTTGGAGTGATAATACCTTAAAAGCTGACAAGAAATGGTAAGTTATTTTTGCAACAGAAATGACAATGATTATTAAACAATTTACTAATAGGCAACTGTTAGTTGAGGATTGTCAAACAAGCAGTTTTAAAAACATCCACCTAACCTTAAGAGGCAGCAGTTAGCAAGGTCAGTACAATATTACCTGCACTTCTGCTTATTACCTTAAAAAACTAGATAAGTCCTTCATTCTCCTCACATCCTACAGGAACACTTTTACAGACTTCCACTTAAAAGTTCTTAGAGCTGTGTACATGTGTACGTAAGACCAGGTTCACCTGATATTTACACTCTTAAAAGCACATGACAATTTCTTTTGAATACTTTGTAGCAGGCCCACTCATCATTTGGAATCTGTTACCTTTGGTCCTTCATCCTGGATCCCGGCACGCCATCACCACCAGAGACACTTTTCTGTAACGGTATACTTCATACATTAGAACTTGCACATGATAACATGTAGTTTTAAACGTTTATATGCTACCCAAAGCCGTTGCTCTGCCTCTACTGTAATCACGCACAATATCTCACATGACTACTTCAGGGTATATGTTCAAAAACCCTTGAGGGCTGGACAAATTTGAAAAAATTGTAACTTCTTTTCCCTGAAGAAGCTCTGATAAAAAGTTTAACTGCATCAAAGGGGGAATCATTTCTCATTTAGAGGAACAATCATAAGTTGATGTACGTGCTAAGTTCATTTCCATGCATCTCAGCACCAGGAAAGTGCTGACGTCCTAGCTTCTGCATCAACTTGCAGACAGGTTATGCTACCCAGCATAAACAGCTACCTTTGCATGAGACCTGTCTCTTAGAAATATATAAAAGTGAAAAAGTAGAAAACAAGTATTCTTACAAGGACACATTCTCCTGCACACAACATAACTTTGAAAATGCACCAAAACCACCAGAATTCATTGTTATGACAGTTCCATTCTGCTGCTGCTTGGAAAGAACAACAAGCAACTTTAGAGTTGTGCGATGGACCCAAAGCAAGGCCAGGCCACATTCAAGTGGGTTGTGCTCTATGTATGCAAAGATCTTTGTCTCAAACTTCATCACAAAAATCCTTACTACTTCCACCCCCGTGTTCACATACCTGCTCAGCAGTAGCTCTAAAAGACTCATCTGTTTCTTGCTGTCCAAGTGCCATATTTAGCCACTTATCTGAAAAATACAAAGTTTGAGAATTACAGCTACAGTGTGGGCCATTATTTAGAGAAGCCTGACACGCAACCAGAAATTTGTTTAACAGTATAGTGCTTTGAAGGCACACAACACGCTTCATTCAATTCTTCCATTTAGCACAATCATTTTAATGAATACACCACTTGAAAAAGCCTACAAAACCTCTGCCATAACAATGAATCTAATTTCTTTCATATTCCTCCTGTATTCTTCTACAAAATTTAAATAAATGAAGTTTCTGCCTAGAAATAACACATTTACACATCTTAATGATCCTTGAGGTCTAAGTGCAAAAAATCCACGTTGTGTGCCATGTTCAATTAGGTGGGTGTTTCACAATTAATCTGTTGTTGGGAACCTTCTTTATAGCTACATATTTAACACAACAAATATGTATTCTGCAAAGCCAAATATAATAGTGCTTAGAGAGTCTCTTTTTATGTGCATCATACATTCAGCATTTTAGAACTTTGATTTCACATTCATGAAACAAGAGAAACATCAATCCATACATCAGAAGAGGCCGCAAATAAATTATATCACACTTAGCATGCATGCCAACTTCAAATTTGTTGCTTGGCACCTTTCAAAATGTACGAACTCCTTGATAGGAAAGGCAATGCTTACCACTCCTCAGTGAATTTAGTCTAAGCTCTATTTAGAGCTATAGTATTTATGAAATAAACTACACTCAAACAAATGAGATACATACAAAAAGGCAAAATGGCAATATTTGAAAATCCATGATTTGTTCACATCATATTAACACCCTCAGGCAAAGCTTGATAACGGTATGTGCCTTTGAGCCAGGACGACTGTTTTTGCTCAGACAGAAGCTTTCCTGCTACTAATATTTCTGAAACGTTGGACTTTCACCTTGGGCCACCCAAAGCTACCATAAAGTTTAGTATCAACTGAAATTTTCATTTTTGAGTCATGCAGAGGCATAACAATTTACGCACTATGATCTCGCCCTACTTCCTGCTGTGCTAACAAGTAACGCTCATTAGTGACAAGGTCAGTATCATTCTCGGGACAACACAACAACCCATTCCCTGTTTGTAAGGATACAAAATGTGCAGAAGCTATTTTTTTTCGGCCAGCATTTTCCTAGTAAGAAAAGCGTACTCACAATTATATTAGGCTTATGTTACCATTAACGAATTGTAACAATGAACACTGATTTTAGGCTGTAAAGAAAATTTTATGAGTAACTGGCAACACAGCTTCTTTTGCCTTTCAGGTGTGAGCCAAGCATAGGAAATTGCAGTAGTTTCTTAACTAGAGAAAAGAAGCACTATGATAAAAACCACCATGTGCTTTTGACTATTACCTTCATTAACAGCTTTTAATTTTTAGTCTTCACCTAACTAAAATAGTTTTTATGCTCATTACCATAACAAACACTAGAAGAGAAAAACAGAATCATGGAATGGTTTAACTTGGATGGGACCTTAAGGATCATCCAGTTCCAGTCCCCCTCTGAAGGGCAGGGACACCTCCCACTGGATCAGGTTGCTCAAAGCCTCATCCAACCTGGCCTTGGATACCTCCAGGGATGAGGCAACCACAGCTTCGCTGAGCAACCTCTTCCAGCCCCTCACAGAGAAACATTTTTTCCTAATATCTCATCTCTTTCGGCTAAACCTCCCCCCCTTCGTTCTATCACCCCACGCCCTCGTTACAAGCCCCTCCCCAGCTTTCCTGCAGCCCCTTCAGGAACTAGAAACTGCTCTAAGGTCTCCCCAGAGCCTTCTCCAGGCTCAGCCACCGCAGCTCCCGCAGGCCGCCCCCTCAGGGGAGGCGCAGAACACAGCCCTTCGCTGCCACAGCCGCGGGGGTCTGTGCCCCCGACTCCGGCTCCTCAGCGGCAGCCTGGGACACCCCCCCACCGCGCCTCCCCGCGAAGCCCAGCGACCTTACCCGGCTCGGCCTGGCTGCCGGGCCCAGAGTCCATGATCCCTGTGGAGGCGCCGGCGCCAGGGAAGCCTCGGGAGGACCGGGGCTTCCCGCCGCTCCGGCCCCGCCGCGCGCGCCCCGCCCCCTCCCCCGGCCCCGCCCCAAGGATGGCGGCGCCCCCTCCCCTCCCCTCCCCTCCCCTCCCCTAGCCCCACCTCTCACCCGGCCCGGCCCCGCCTGTGGCCGCACCGCCTTTGCCGCTCCCCTCATGGAACCGCGCCCGTTCACCTAAACACGCCTCTCTCGGGCCCCGCCCCGGTGACGGGCGGCTCGTCTCTCCCGGGCCGGTCGGTGCCCGCAGGTGTAAGAGGCGCCGCGTTCCCCCCCGCGGCCGGGGGGGGCTGGAGGGGGGCTTGAGGGAGCCTCTGACCCTGCGCCACAGCGAGGCCTTACTGTCGCAGATAGCGGAATGTATTTTAGAAGAGTTAAGTTCCACGCCTGCTCGCTTTGAGTGCTTATCCTTGCTGCTTCTCTCTTCCTGTTTTAGCCTGTGGATGATTCAGCTTTGCCTCTTGGAGATGCTGCTCCCGCTAGGAGCCGGTTTCCTCTGGCTTGAGCTGGGGCACTGCTGGGTCTCCTTCCTCCCCAGGCTCCACGCTGGCTGTTTTCTTTTGGCTTTTATCGTCTTCTCTCCAGAAACTCACCACTTGAGTTGGAGTGAGCATTACTGATTGCTGTTAGAGTCTTTCATACTTTTTAGGGCTATCCCAGCTGTCTCTGGAGCTGGAGAACAAGTCTTATGAGGAGCGGCTGAGAGAGCTGGGGGTGTTTAGCCTGGAGACGAGGAGGCTGAGGGGAGACCTCATTGCTCTCTACAACTACCTGAAAGGAGGTTGTAGAGAGGAGGGAGCTGGTCTCTTCTCCCAAGTGACAGGGGACAGGACAAGAGGGAATGGCCTCAAGCTCCACCAGGGGAGGTTTAGGCTGAACATTAGGAAAAATTTCTTCACAGAAAGGGTCATTGGGCGCTGGCAGAGGCTGCCCAGGGAAGTGGTTGATTCACCTTTGCTGGAGGTGTTTAAGGCACGGGTGGACGAGGTGCTGAGGGGCATGGGTTAGTGTTTGATAGGAATGGTTGGACTCGATGATCCGGTGGGTCTCTTCCAACCTGGTTATTCTGTGATGCCTGTCTTGCATATCATGCAATTCAAATGCTGGTGGAAGAATTAAATTAGTTTTCAGTTTATTTAAATATTATCTTGTCAAAAACGATACTCCAGTATTTGTCTTTGCTTTCATAGTGGACTTAATTAAGGGGAAGTAATCTCTTGCTTCAGAGTTTCTTCTTATCTGTCACGTGTCTTTGGTTACATCGTCATGTCCTTGACCGTGAGTATATCTACTCATCTAACATAATTCTAGGTGTTTTACTGACTTGAACTCAAAAAAAACAGGAGGTCTGGTGCTTTTCAGCATGAACATCAGCGAATGGGAACTGGCTAAATGTTTTTGTAGCAGAGGTATGAGACACAGTTGCTGTGTAGTCATCAGAGCCAGGTTATGGTATGTAGGGAAGTGTGTTACATGTGATGGATGCTTTCTGTCTCATGTGCTACAGCTGTTCTGAGCACCTGTAAGATGTGGCAAATTGTGGTTACCTTTCCCTGAGTCCCAAGAAAATTAGTATCTGACTAGAGCTGAAATAATGTAGCTTAGTTTTCCTTCCTGTACCTGAAGGGCCTACAAGAAAGCTGGGGAGAGACTGTTTACAAAGGTTTGTAGCGATAGTATTAGGTGCAAAGGGTATAAACTGGAGAGGAGCAGATTTAGACTAGACATAAGGAAGGATTTCTTCACCATGGGAATGGTGAAACACTGGCCTAGGTTGCCCAGGGAAGCTGGGGCTGCCCCATCCCTGGAGGTGTTCAAGGCCAGGTTGGATGGGACCTTGGGCAGGCGAATCTAGTGGGAGGTGTCCCTGCCCTTCAGAAGGGGATTGGAACTGGATGTTTTTTGAGGTCCCTTCCAACCTAAACTCTCCCATGTTTCTATGAAGGAGATGTGATTTCAACTTGGCGACTGAGCTAGCACCTCTCTTGTCACAGCACTTTGCCTAACAGAGTACTGTGCACACGTTGTCTTGTACTGCTAGTTCCCTTCTTGTATGGCTAGGAAATGTGTAAGGAAGCAAATCAAGGATCACTTTAGTGGGAATGTGAAGGAATGCATAACACTGAGGAGGGAAGGGATAAGGGGCCACAAACTTGTTAGAAACCAGGCTCCACTAATTCCTTTGCCTATTAAATAGGTTAAGGCTATTTTTAAAGTTTGTACAGTTATTCCTAAGTTAAAACAGCTGTTGCAGTGCAGTGTTCTGTGTTCTTGCTGCTCTGCAAACATTCAGTGTATTTTAACAAGATGTGTTTGTGGTTTTCCTTGAAATTCTGTAGTTTGTCTGGTTTGTGATGACCCCAAAGGAAAGTTTTAGCTAATTGTTTCATCTTAGAATCATAGAATAGCCAGGTTGGAAGAGACCCACCGGATCATCGAGTCCAACCATTCCTATCAAACACTAAACGATGCCCCTCCTTGCACCTCTGATTCATGGAAGTTTTTTCTCAATCTATTTTTCTTCTATTACCCTAAGATCCTTTAGTGGAGACTTTATCTGCTCTCCTGATAAATATTTCTGATGGTTTTGCGAGGCATTTGTTTAGGTAATTAATTGGTAAGACTTCAGAGTGTCTTGTAACCATGTGGGTATCAAAGCCTATGAAAAGCATTCATGTAATTGTTTATTCATTTGCTTTATCAAGCTTAAGTATCACAGCTCTTGTGATGTCTAAAAATGTGACTTGATTGACCTTGTATGAAAGTTTGCTTTTTTTTTCTGGCCAAGCAAATGCTGTGTTGAAATAGAATCTGAGGTATTCTTTGACGGAAATAGCCTTTCTTATTTGTGTAACAGGTGAAGATGGAATTCAGAATTGAACACACCTGGGATGGTTTACCTGTGAGCCATGAGCCAGTAACAATTGTGCTGAAGGCAGAGGATGCAGGGCTGGTAATGGAAGTTAATGCTCCCTTCTTTAATGATCCTCCAGCACCACCTGGAGAGCCAGGGAAACCTTTTAGTGGACTGTGGGACTATGAGGGTGAGTGTAACTGTTCTGCTGCTAATGTCTGATTTGTGAACACACTGATGCTATTCTATAGGTAACATTTGAGAGTATGATGTTTTTTTTAAAAAAATAGTCTAATGGTTGTGAGTTTATGACTTCTAATTCAGTTTGGTCACAGCACTGCTTTTAAAGATCAGATCTGAAATCTGTAAAGTAAAAATTTGTTTTCTTTGGGGAAGAATAGTGGGAAAGAATTACCCTTAATTACCCTTAAACATCTCCTTAAGTAACTATAAGCCAGATACTATATTCAGCTGTAAGCCACCTCAAATTGTATAATGAGCGATGCTCTATTTCTTGATGGGTTTTAACTGCTAGCACTGCTAGCTGTAAGGGGAGAGGTTGTTTTATTGCAGTGCAACAATATGAATGACTGGGAAAAGAAGCAAATGCATTGTGTCACTTTGTGGCCATAAATAAATGGATTAGGCTGAGTTGGATTGATTTCAAGAATGATGAGGTTGACTCTTTCTGATCCTGTTAACAGTATAGGCAGCCAGATTTGTTTCTGGGTTATGGATATAACTTGTGGAGTAATAGAGCCTTGCTGTGGTTGAATATCAAAATAATTTAGTGGCATATATGTTAAAATGTATTCGCAATAGGTAAATAGAAGCAAAATCATAAAGATAGATAGGTTCTGGTTTTACTTCAAGAAGTAGGGAACAGTAGCTAAAACTTTTGTCTATTTTGGTCACCTTTTCAAAGTGTATTTGAGGAGTAGGAAGGTTTGAAGCAAAGGGCAGCTAATAAAATATTTCCAAACTGTATCGAAGTGGAATGGGGAACATTCTTGTAGTAGTGCTGTTTTATTTCTCCTTTCATGTCAATACTTTCATTTTTTACCAGTTGCTTTGAATAAAGCAGGAGTTAAATATTCCCAGCAGTTATCTGCTTCCTGATTATTTAGCTATTCTGATTAAAGTTCTGCCTGAACAGTATTAACACCTCTTTAATATTATACTAAATAGGCTTATGTAAAAATGAAATTATCAATTGTATCTGATTATAATTCTAACTAAAGTGTTCTAATAATGTCTTTGCTATATGAAACACCATTATAATTCTACTTTGTGTTCCTGAAAAGTGATTCAGCAGTCACACCTGGCTTTCAGAAACACCTGGAACAGTAATCCCCTGTCCAAAGTATCAGCTACCTACAGGGAAAAGCCATTTAAGAACTCAAGGCTTTCTTACTATATCTGAGGTTTAGCAGTGTTAGTTACAGGATATGTGCTCTGCTGTGAGTGTATGTTCCTCTTTTCATTTTTTTCTCCTGGACTCTGGTGATCTGAATCCTCAGGCTACCAGCAAACACAAGACTTCTGCACTTAAGTGCTCTAGCTGGAGTGCATGCTGTGAGGATACTTGACTAGGATCACTCTGTCTTGGTCAGCTTTGTTCTCAGCAAGCTCACTAGGTGAGACAGCTGTGTGCTGCTGCTTTTCTTACTACACTGGCAGCTAAAATAACTGAGTAGACCTGCCTTTCTTATGCTGCATCAAGGTGAGAGTTTCCAAAGCTGAGCTGGTCAAGTAAATAAAATTAGTACAGCGCTTTATAAAGCTTTGTCTAGGGAGGCATTAAAAGCAGAAGCTCTTGAAGTTATGATTATGGCCTGGCACTTCAAATAGGAAGCTCTCAATAGCAAGTATACAGCTAGACAAACTGGTGTTGCACAGGCCAAAAATAATGAAAACAGGATTGGTTTAGTGGGCTATGAAAGTGTCAGGATATTACAAAATAGTTAATAGAAAATACTGACAGCTTTTTTGTTTTAGTTGTGGAAGCGTTTTTCCTGAGTGACAGAACTGAACGGTATTTAGAAGTTGAACTTTGTCCGTAAGTACAACATATTGAAAAAGTCGCAGATGTTAATTTGCATTTCTGCTTCTAATGCTTCTAAGATACATGTGTGAGGAAGGTTGGGTACTGAAATTGTTCCGATATGGGGAATATATCCACTTGTGGCAGAGCTCTACACTAATAACTTGGCATAATTTTAAGAAAACTGTGCTCTGATTTTTTTGGGTTTTTTTGACAGCCACGGACAGCACTTGTTGCTGCTGCTTTCTGGCAGAAGAAGAGCATGGAAAGTAAGTGGTCAAGTATAGTCATAATGTACAGAAAGGTCAATTGGTTTTAGGTATGCTACCTGAAAAGAAGGTGACGTTACCTTTTTTTTTTTTTTTCTCCTTTAATAGGAAGAACTTCCTTTGGAGTTTGAGGTGACCAGAAAGAAAAACACATGGGAGGGTAAAGCTCATCTTCCTTGGAATTATTTTCCACCATGCACTAACAAGTTCAATGCATTTGCGATTCATGGTTCAAGAGAAGAGAGAAATTATGAAGCACTTCATCCTGTGCCTCGACATGAACTGCAGGAAGGACAGAAACCAGATTTGTAAGCATGAAATTAGTTCTTTTGTAATACAGTTGGACTATTTTTGCAATACTTCAAACAACTAATCTGGCTTTCAGATTGAGTGCCATGAGTATTTTAATTATTCTGCTTAGCCTCACATCCATTGGCGCTGTACTTTGTGTAAAGCACTGTGGCAGATAGCTGTAATTAGTGCTTGATTTTCTGTTATCCCCTAGGTGCTTAGAAAATGATGCATTCAACTCCGCTGGCAGCTGTTTTATCACCCTTTCAACTAAATCTTAGGTTGTTCTAGTTTTTCCTTGCCTCCAGCACCTCCTGAAATGCCATTTAGCCTTAATTTCACCTGATACACTTCCAGCAAATCTCTTCTGCTTCTCCCCTACTGTTCTAAACAGCCTCACCTCTACAGATGGCTCCATATTATGGAAAAACTAGGAAAGGCAGACTAAACTGAAAAGTATAATAAAAGCATACCTGGTATTGATAGGAAAACTAGATTTTATTTATTTTTTTTTTAATTGTGCTTTGGCCTTACTTATTTTCTTTGACTGTGAGGCTGAGGTGATGTGATAAAAACTGCTGCTTCTGGGCACTTTTTATAAATGAGCTACCAGTAGGGGTGCACTATAGCTCTTACGCAGACTTATTACTCAGCATACAATGACAGCCAGCTAAGGCAAATTTTATTAAAATTACCCTTTTTTGCCTTTATTTAAGAAAAACAGCTTCTGCAACTATCTGTCTAAAAAAAAAAAAGTAAGCTATTGCTAATAAAATACATTTTCTTTATCGGTGTTTTTTAAGAAATGGCTACTTTTTTTTTTGTGGTAAACCAGAGAATGCCTGTAAAATTTTTCAGGAAGGAATTCTTTCTATTTCTAGAGTTACACCTTCCAGAAAGCCTGTTGACGTTTTCAGACATTAATAGATGATGCAGTTGTGTGAAGAGATTTCTTCTTGGTTCTTTCATTGCTCTTAGTTTGTCTTTTGACTTTTACAAATTACTTCCTAATAAGAGAATTCCGTTTACTACTTAAAATGTTTAGTGTCAGATTTTGTTTCTACTGTTAGACAGTTGTTTAGTATAAGCTAATTAGCAATTGGTGTCAGTGTCTTTCTATTGTTCATGTATTGTAGCCTACAGGAGAAATATCTAGCAAGAACTGATTCATGATGTTTAGAAGAAAATGAGGCTTTTAGTCCATGAAAAAATGTATTTACTAGCTTCATTATCGTATCCAATCTTCCCATTTTCTGTGAGGAAATGGTATCCCTGTGGTAGGATTCTGCAGTTGGTCAAGAATTGTAAATTTTTACTCTGTTTGAGTGTGTTTAAGTCACTAAGCAGGTTATCACTCTGCTCTTGCCTTGAGTGCAGCTCCAGGTCTTCCCTTTATGCTGTGATACTTCTTCACAGCTGAGGATTTTGCTCTATGTTTTAGAGTACAAGGTTTTCAGAAACAGGGTCATGTTTTTTTCTTTTTATAAACTCAGGTTCTGGAAAATGAACACATTGAATGCTGGCTTCATTACTGTCCAAGAAAATGTGAAACAAATTTACGTAAACCTATTCAGGAGACCGGCTTTTATTAAAACACATTACAAGACTAACAGTTTTTTTGTTTATTTCTCCTCTCTTTGCAGTCATCGCCTGGAATATTTCAGAGAGTTGGACCTGAAAGGACTAATGGGAGAAGACTGGAAGCAGCCTGAATCAGATTTGTGGAAGTCTCACTAATGAAATGGATTGAGGCATAGATGTTTATAACATTAATGTTGGATGAAGTTGTATGGAAACAACTTCTTCATTCTGAGTGGAGCTTGTAAATATCAGATTAGTAAGACTTTCCTTCATGCCAAAATCATTGATTAGTCTTAAAATGAACTGTGAAATATCTGGGTCAGTTAATTCTGAATGTAGGGAGTATGCGATAGCTTGTGTTTCAGTTCATCAGGGCATGGAGTTTTTAACCTGTCCAAGAAGAATCTGACCCTACCAACGAAGGGGAGGATAAAACATGCTAAAATTACAGCTGTGTTTTTGTGAGTACTCTTAAGCCTGATCCGGCTTGGAATTCTTGAGTTTCCTATTGTTACATTTCTGCTGTATTTTCACTGTTGCTTGTTTTTCGTGCCCATTGAATGAGGTTCTTATGTGCCTATGATTTGGGGTTTTTTTATTGCAATTGAGAGAAAGAACACCTCCTTCAGGACCGGGAAAGAACATGGCTATTGTGGCCTCTTGCAGCCCAGTACTTGCGCTGCAAGATGCTGTGGAGTTACATTACCCTTTCCTATACCTGAAGTTTTCCTTTGCACCATGCTGAAAGCCGAACTTAATCAGTATTACTTCAGTAACAGGCATCTCCAAACTAAATGTGGAATTTCTAGTGATATTTAGGTACAGAGGATAGATTTACAGAAGGATTTATGTGTTACAGGAGAAGTAATATTTAGTAAAGCCTTTTGATTTAGTTGTGTGCCTACAAAAAGCCTGTTTGTTCTAAAACCTTGTCACAACAGCTTAAGGATTTGGCTCAGACATGACAATTTTGTTAGCATGCCACATAATGCTGGAAATATTCTAACTGTACGTGCCTGTGTTTTCTACATTAGGGCATTAATATGGTTAGTTGCTAACATCTGTCTGTAAACTCGGAGGATTTCCAGATGAAATGTCCCTTTTGTGTCTAGCGCAGAAAGTGCTGCTTGATTGTGGCTTCTTACTTGGTCCTATACAAATTAACTTAGAAAATGGAAAGCTTGCCCAGTAATCGGATCCTATGTTTGAAAAGTTAGGTGACTTTTGAAACAAACTTCTTTGGTTTAGTTCAGGAGGAGGATTCAGATCAAGGCGTGGTCCTCAGTCCCTTACAAAAGAGGACTTCCTTCATCTTGAAGTGTTATCATCGCAGGTTAAAAGGTGGTCATGTTCTCTAATTTTGTGGAAAAGATTGTCTTGGGAGTCTGAGAGAATATGGCTTAGCCATAGTTGAGAGTGTGTCTTTCTGAGGCTACACCCTGAGGCTGTGGCGTCAAGTCGCATTCTTGATGTTTTCTACTGGACAACTTGGACTACAAGTTCCTGGAAGGGACTGATGTTCTTGTAGTCTACCACCTGGCTCAAAGCGGGGCTATTGTTGAAGCTAGTTGAGTTTGCTTAGGGCCTTGTGGAGTTTTGAGTAACTCCAAAGATGGAACTTCAAATGCTCTAGGTAGCTGGTTTCAATACTCAACTAGTTGTGTTATGAAAACTTACCCAATTGCCATTTTTCATGCTGCCATTTTTCATGCTAGCTTTTCCTCAGTGCGTCTCCAAGAAGAGTGACTTTTCCTGTGACTACTGATTAGGTACCTGAACATAACTGTGAGCTCCCCATGGACTTCTTTAACCATTGTCATTCTCTGTTTACCTCTTGTGGCTTTCATTAGTAAACACCTTCCACTCTGGTACTACTGACCAGACAACTTGAGTTGTAACTCAGAGGCAGCAATGCTCGCATGCCTTTCTTGTTTATTTAGCTTATAAATGCTTCTAAACATCTTGTGTATTACTTTGGACATCAGAATGCCTGCAAGGATTTGTACAAGACTGCACTTCAACTGGTATTTCTAAAAAAATTCTCTGTTCTCTTCTGAGATTTTATGCAGTAATAACCGTAGTCTGATGGTCATGTTTTCTTTGCTATTTTTAAACTTAACTCTACCTGTATATTCAGCCTAAGAAGAAAAGAAGTTGGGAATATCCTGCCTTTGTGAAGAACATCTTGGTAGGATTAATATCTGAGATAAAATGTTACTTTAGAGTTTTCATTTGGCTTTAGGGTTACCTCACTCTTGCAGTTTTATAGAACTATACTTTCAAGTCTAAAAGTATTGGGCTTTTTCAGGTGTAGACTTTGACAAGTTAATGCACTCAGATATCCAATTTTTTTTTGCTGTCTCTTAATTAGATGCTACAGATTCCTTGCTATGAAGTGCCATCTGTTGAAAATAATAAGTATTGTGCATTCAATTGTTTGGCTTCTTTTCTATCTTCAGTCCGTATACGATTTTCTAAAGAATGGTGTCAATCTGAAATATTGAATAATCCAATAAATGTTGATTAAAAACATTTTCTAGATAATGACATCTCAAAGCTGCTTTTGAAATTGCAGTCAGAAGCAACAGCCATTTCACTGAACTTTTAGACTTCATTTTGAAGTGTTTGTTGGGTTGTATGCAAAGGTTCAAAATGAGTTTACTATTGTTCACACAAAGGTTGTTTTCATGTGATGAATGATGCTTTCTATGTAAAGGATGGTAAATCAACTTATTTATTCAGAGGTTTAATCTCCCACTCATTCCCACTTTAAACTGACTGCTTCAGGTGTGACTTCGAATGCAGATTATAAACTTTGATGGAAACGGGTTACTTTCCCTATGTAATTTGAGGTAAAATAATTGTCTCTGCAGTACAAAATGTAATGCTAGATGCTTCTAAAAATGGAAATTATCATATGGGCTTTATTCAAGACGTGTGCTATTCTACACTGCTGTTGAGTAGTTCACTTGTATGTTTCCAAGCTTAAGATTGTCTGAACTGCTGGCTTTCATCAGAAAGTTTCGATATGGGTTCGTGGAGGGCCGACCTAGAACCTGTGCACTGGCTTGTTTCTAAAGGTTTTAAAGTTAAATTAATCCCTTGATAGAAACTACTGTAGGAGGGAATCTCTACATAGATGAGAGCACAGTGTCTTAGCACATGCTAGTGAATCCGTGGCTCATCAGTGGACAAATACAATGCTTCCCAGCATCACTTAGAGCTGCTGGGACTTTGCACGGATGGGCATCCATGTTCTTTGAGATGACTAGCTAGTTTGTAGCTTTCTTGCTCTGGTGGGCTTCTTGAGCAGATCTTGTGCTGCACTGTGGAGTCCAGTTGTAGCCTGTCTTTCCTGAATTGCCTCTTTTTTTGATGACGTGCAAAAATCCCTCTGATCTGCGTGTGTTCTATTTAATTACGTGTTCATTAATTGTTAATTCCTGTTTAGAAGGAATGTGATTCAGTCCAGTCTAGCTCAATGTGTGTGCATATATGTATACACAGGCACTCAGCATTGTGTTGTTTTTGAATGTCAGACTTTTCTAGAATAATATAAATGAACTCTCTAAATTCTTGCACTAGATAGACTTTATGTAGGATATCAATTTGATAAAATGCAGGGGTGCATGAGAGTAAGAATAGATCCTGCAAGCACTCTATCCACAAATCCATTTCACTTTTAAATGGATTTAAACACTTCAGCCATGTGAACACTTCTTATCCACTACTCTCTTAAAGAAAGAATTAATCAACCTGTCTCAAATGCTTCCTGGGGAATAATATTGGGCCTTATGCCTGTTATATTGTGTGAATACTGAGTTTAAGATGCAGGAACTTTATTACTTTGGAAAAGGGGTTATACCCACTGGGTAGTGCACACTATTCCATTATTTCTTTTTTTTTTTTAGCTCTGCAAAGAGTAGATAACCTTAAGTGTGACATTTTCACATGTGAAAATGCCAATGTTGTGGCAGTTCTTAGTATTTTTTTTTACCATGTTTTTTCAGAATGCCTAAGAAAATGAGACTGTTTGGTTATCACTGCCTTCTCGCCTTTCTGGCAACATTGTCATCACCTTTTCCTCTGCTACCACAATTTTTAAATCCCTTAGCCTATTTCAGCTGAATCACAGGAACAGACAGCCTCAAATGACACTGGATTCTTGTAAAATGTATATACGAACAGCTGGAAGCATTTCTTTGCTAGCACCCCAGACTGAGGAAAAAGAGGAAAAGGTCTCTTAGCCTTTATCCTGTAGTTGTGTTGCCCAATACTAAAAGCAGTTGGTGTAAGCTTAATTTCAGCTGCAGTACATAGTCTTTTACCTTTAGACTTTGACTACGAAACTAGGAAATGTGTAGAACTTAAGGCATATGAGGTGCTGTCACAGAGGTAAGCTTAGATTTCATAGACCAAGGGTTACCTTAAGGGGGTATGTATAAAATAAATGCAAAGGCATGTTTTGCTAGTTATGCTAGTAACATGTATCAGACATGGTAAATACCCAAGCATGTCTTCAGTGTGTCTTTTTTTTTTATTTATTTTGGAAACTTCAGGAAATCATTTTCCTGTTCTTGTCCTTTTTTAGTAGATAATCCCACTGAAAGGATAAGGGATGGAGTTTCCCCAAGCTTAGTGCCGAGGTTAGTTGAAAATACAAGGACGCAATATCAGCTTGTTGTCTTTCAAATTGTACTTCTGGTATAATTCTTTAATTCAGTACGTTCTGTTGTGAGAATGTTGATCCTGAAGAGAAACAAAATGTGAGCGTGAAAGCACTCCTCTTACTTAAAATTCCAGTTTAGACAAGGGATATATCACTATTGCTTATGCAATGATCAATAATAATCATAGAATGGTTTGGGTTGCAAGGGTCCTTAAAGATCATCCAGTTCCAACCCCTCTGCCATGGGCAGGGACACCTCCTACCAGACCAGGCTGCTCAAAGCCCCATCCAGCCTGGCCCCCAGGGATGGGGCCGCCACAGCTTCCCTGGGCAACCTGGGCCAGTGCCTCAGGTTAATAGGCATGTCTTTTCCACACTGGCCGGATAATTCAGCAGAAATTTTGAATTAGTTCTTCTATTCTGGTACAACCACACCCTTGTCTACAGGGCAACAATTATCTGTCATAGTTTATACCGTAGTGGTATTTATTTAACTAAGTTTAATGAAATGCTGAGCAATTTTCCTAAATTTCCCCCTAATCTTTTTAATAAATACTTCAGCAGTTGAGCCAGAATGCAGATTTGGATAATTTTAGCCTCTTACTTAGAAGACGATCAGGCTGAATAACCTGGACAAAAAGATACTGAGCTTCCTGAATGAAAAATATACTTAAAAGAACTTAAGTTTGTTGCAACAATTCCATCTTGTAAGTGCATTTATAAGCTCCATGTGGTACTGTGTTTATTACTTGGGAACTTGAACATGGAAACTAGAATTCTGCATGACTTAGTCTTCCTTACAATGTCAGTGAATCGTTATAGACTTGATGTTTGAAAACATCTTATAACTGCACTCCAAAAGACATTGTTTTTTATGCTTCTTGCCACTAGGTGGAAGAAGAAGGTTATCAAAACTATGCCTTGGTGACACCAGCCTTGTTATCCTTACCTAGATCCATTCCTTCTTATTGTATCTTTGATTTTAGGAAAAGTTGCTTCAGTCAGGCTGATGATGACTTATTTTGATTTTTTTTGAGACATCTTTATCAAAAGAAACACTATGCTGTACTGTATATTTAGTTATAATGTTTAATTTTCGATGATAGTATTTCTGTAAATACTTCTGAGGCAAAATTAATGGAAGATAAATCCCATGGGGTGTTGATCTATAAAAGAAAAGGTAATGCTGTGATACATAATCAATCTGAATATTCTTTTGGGTTTCCTTTTTTTACAGGTATTTTGGAAAATTTGCAGGAGATCATCCAAAAAGGCTGTGTTATATTCTGAAAGAATGTGGGTTTTTTCTAAATACAGCTTAGTTTGAAGGGATGGTGCTCCCCTTCAAGGGTGAGGCTTGAGTCATGTGGACACCCTGGAATGAAGTTTAGAGAAGAATGTGAAAACTGTAGCTTAAAAGGTACAGAAAGTTATTGTATTTCACTGCAAAACTGCATAAAAGTAAGCTCTAACTTCATGCTGGCAAAATATAGCAATTGCTGTATTAGCTCTTCTAGATAATTAATTGGAAATGCGAGCTAGTTAATATTTGCACTGCCCAGCACCGTGATGTTACGATACTGATGAATCTGATGTTAAGTACGTGTAGTTTGCTGTTCCTTTTTCCCAGGCTGAGGTGCTTTGTGCCTCTGAAATGCACAGTGCAGAAAGTTTGTTCTAACAGCGTAAAATACTTGATGCACTGGGCTGTTCATATTTTTTAATTTGCTGCACCTACAATTTAAAACTCTTCTTCTACACTGCCAAATCTGTCTCTGAAGTGGACTTCATTGCACTTAATTACGGTATACTTATTATGCTATTCAAGTTTGATAGTTAACCTGCATTTATTTTGTTGATGATTCCTTCCTTTTGCTTTCAGTGAGCACTCCAGTCTGCTACAGTGTCTCTGAACAGTGCTTCAGCAAAAGTACTGGGAGGTGCTTTAAGCCTGCTTATAGGACTCTTATTTACGCTGGTTGTGTAAACAACCATACACATGCTTGTACAAATAGTCCCAGTGAGATAAATGCAACAGTTGAAACAAAGTGTATTGCAATTATGTGTTTTTCCATCTACTTTATCTGTTGCAATTAGTATCAGTATTACCAGGAGAATTCAATTCTAGTTGTATCTGAGCATGCTGCTTGTTTTCTGTCCTCTGGTTTAAAATAAGCAGAAGCCTTGACTGCAGGGTCTGTGGGAGGTTTTTAAGTGGTGCTTCAGGAGGCACCACTTATAGCTGCACTGGCTATGAACATACAAAGTATGTATTTTTATTTCTTTTCAGATATGATGATGTAGACTATCTCTGAGTATAATTACCTTCTGTCAGCTATGTAGTTTATTTGCAAATAGAAATGTGTTCTTATGCATGTGTTAAATGGGAACTAACCAAATTATATTAAAATAGCACTGAAATTAAATATCAAGTACTGTGCCTTTGCAGCTATTTTAAAATGAACCTAGCCAGACCTGCTTAGTGGCTTTCTTGGAATATGCAACAGATAATTGAAGAAAAAATGGGGACTTTTCAGATGTCGTTGTTGTAAAATACAGAACTCCCCTCTGTAGAACACATTTTTGGCTAGTTTAGTCTTGTCTTTCGTTTCACGAATGTGCCGTCTTGAACTCAGTCGCTGCAGGCAATGAAGTTTATAGCTTGGTGCCAATAGTAACTGTCATAACATTATTCGTCTCTTTAATTCTAGGCAATGTAATTGGTTTACTTCCTTACTGCTGAGTTTGCTACCATCAGCAAATTAAACATTTTGGAAACTGATACTTTCTTTGTCAGTGCTTTATAGCTTATACAAGCCATGGTATTTATATTTAATTGTGCCTGGCACTTTAAATAATTGGCGCTTGTTTTAGAGTTGTGTATTGCTTTACCAAATGTGAATAGGGTGGTTTGTAACTTCTTATGCTGGGTATCTACTTGAAACCTTTTTTAATTCCAGCAAAATACTTCCCTTTTTTGGAGGAAGGTCAGCTCGTGATGTCTGAAGAGAAACATGTCTTGTACCTCCTAAAATTCTTATGACTTGTAGAATGAAATCTTGATACTTGATGAGAGGTCTGTGTTATTGTCAGGAGGAGTCTTTTTGTAGTCTCTGTGAAACAGCTTTTCAGAAACTGTTCTGTCTGTCTTCAAAAGAGCCTTTTGCATCTTGACAGGTGAATTCTCTGAAAATTCTGCAGGGAGCTGGAATACACCACTGGAAGGCACAATTGCCAGGCTTTCACTTATTCCATGTTGAGTGCTCTTTCTGCCTCCCAGTGACAAGTGGTGTGATGGGGAATGCTCTTTTTCTTATGGGCGTTTACTGGTTAGGCTATGGCTGTCCTCAGCCTGGAAAAGAGGTAGCTTGAGGATGTGGCAGAGGGCTACAAATTACCATATAGAGTTTGTATGCATGTATTGGTGAAGAGAAGCTAGATGGGTTTTGACATCTTCCAGTATGAGGAGAATGGACTGTTATATGAAGCTAGTGAGCACCAGGCTCGGAGCAGAAGGAAGGGGGTACTTTTAATAACATTGTATTGCCACAGGGGGTTTGAGAAGTTTCTGCGGTCTTGGTGGGAAGCTGGGAAAGGTACCTGGAAGGTGGATAAAGTGGTGGTTCTTAAGAGTATAAAATCAGTTTCATTAAATCCACTCAGCTGGAAATTGAGATGGGGAGGGCAGTAAGATAAGCGTAGGCTTTCTTTACTTTCTGTTCCTACACTTCCTTAAGCATCTAGTTCTGTGCTAGGTGGGTTCATGACCTGAAACACTATCCATTCTTATATATGGAAACCCAACTGCAGGAATTGTTTTGTAATTCCCTGCAAGTTGTTTCTCCTTACTTTAAGTCACACTGGAATTGTGTGTTATAACTGAGGGATAAACAAACCTTCTTGCTGATGTTCTCAAAATCTCATGCTGAATTGAGGTACCAAGAAGTGGAAGAAGAAAGTTCCTGGAATTCAGGAAACGGGGTAGCACAGCCTTAGCTATTGTGGGTGGAGTGTGAACCATGAAATGAGGAGCCAGATAGAAGATGCAGGGTGGGACATAATGCTATGAAGGAAAGTTAATTCTGGGAAAAGGATATAAAATGTAAAAGCAGCTGGACAAAACCAAAAGGGGATGGCTGGGGATGTGTGATTGAAGAGCTAAGGAAAGGTAGGAGAGAATAGGCTTGGCCTGGCAAAAGGTCAAGGAGAGTCAAGGGGAAGAGGAAATGGAGATAGGGTCAGGAAAAAAAAGGAAGAAGGTTCAGTGGCTAATATAGGATATTCTATTTAGAGACATGGATACTTTCATGTTCTATTGAGGTTAATGGATCACCCTGAAAGCCAAGTGCTAAATTTGGCTTTTGTAGACTGATGGGCCATGAAGAACATAATGAGTCTCTCCTTGCTTTTGCTTTTAACCTGTACTGGAAATTTTAATGTGATAAATAAAATTGTGGAGGTAGTATGTGTGGTAGGATGGGATTACATTTACTGGTCAGTTGTGAACAGTTAAGCTTTGTTGAATTGACAAGTATCACATAAATTTGTGTTAAGAGAAAAAAATGCAATTCCATTTACCAGGTTATCATTCAAGTTACTGAACTGTGATTCTACCCTTTCAGATTTTTTGTTTATTCTGGATATTCTTTCCAGCTTCTGCAATAAATGCATAAATCTTGCTAGTAACAGATTCATTCCCTGCACGCTGTGCCTTATGTAAAATAAGAGTACAGAATAAATGTGGCAGTTCATATAATACATGTGGCTCAATGTGGTGTTGCATCATACAGTCATAGACAAGAAACTAAATATGAAATATGTAAGGCTGCAGAGCATCTGGTCACTTCTGACCTCCTGAGTGTTTTATGCCACAGTGGCTTTTTATACTCCTTTTCATGGATCCCTTCAATCACTTCTACAGGCTTTTTTTTGCCTTGACGACACTAGGTAAAGTGATACCAGTCTGTACATCACAAATCACTGTTCAAATCAGTGTTAATCATGTTTCCTTGTCTTATTAAAGAGATCTGGCTATTTTATTTGTATTCTTAAATTGTTGATATAACCTGTGTAGAGGGGAAGAAAGTCAGATCTTCCTTTAAAGGACCTCATATTTCATACTCTGTGAGGTCAGCTAGCAATATTGGCCTTTGGGTAGGAAATGGTGACTGTATTATATCTATTCAGGGACTATAAGATGGTCATTAGTGAAGTCTTTGGCATGAAAGATGGTTTTGAATGTTGATTGCAGGCTGCTACTTAAAAGTGGCCATCTTTTCTTGCTGGTGCCTCTGGCTCGATATCCCTTTTGTGCTTGCAGTGGAATTCTTCCAGCCATAAGACAGGTCAGTATAAAGAAGCAACTAAGCCCTTTCCTCACCCATCCCTGACTCCAGGTCCTCTCTCTGAAAGAGGGAAAAAACCCTCAATGCCAAAATACCAGCAAAACGTATAAACCAAAATAATTTTCAGTTGAATGAGTATTGCCAGATAGAAAGGAGCATAGACAAGGACATTGGGCCTGGGAAAAAGGATAACTACAGCGGTTCAAGATATTGGTACATGTGAGGCGCTTGCTTCCTTTAAAGGACTGGGGGGTTTTGTGTACTGGAAGTTCTTTCAGACACGAGTCCATTTCCACATATTGCATCTCTGTGGTGTCAAGACTTATTGAGATTTAGCATTCAGGACTGGAAAAGAGTATCTGAGGTAATGAGAAGTGGAAATTAATTTATTTCATTTCTGCACCTGTTTAGTTAGTTTTAATAGAGAAGTAAATTGACTACTCTCCATCTCAGTTAATCTGTGGATTTGATGCTTGGGTGAGGCTATCCAGATTAATTAGCAGGTTTAGTAAACGATATCGGGAGAAGCAATCACATTCTGCATGTGTTAGTATCACAGTGCCAAGTCTTTATTTTCATACTCCTGAGCCTACAATGCCTGAACTGCTTGAAATCGTGATAGCATTACTTATATCTGTTAAAATGGGGACTATTGCACAGGTCACATGTAAAGCATTGACTGTATTCACCCAGTTTTGTGTTCACTGTAATGCAAAAAGTTTAATTCTTGTCTTTAGTTAACTCCTTAAAATAGATCATTGTCCATAGGTCTGTACAACTTCTCTCCTTTTCTTGTTTAGCATGTGTATCAACATTTACAGCTCAAAAGATTTTAGCCATTGCAGCCCTTAAAAATTGGATTTTAGTCAGAGTTGTCTGCTTTGTTTAAACTTAATGAAACATCTCCTGTGGGTTTTTTTCTGCCACTCATGGAAAGATGATTTAATTAAAAAAAGACGGTGCTAAATGATAAATGTAACAACTCTTTCAAAACATTAAATATACTGTTCTTAAAATCTGGCATTTGCAGGTATAAGTTTATGGCTAGTTTATTAGAGCTGCTAATTGTCTAGTTTTGTCAGCAGATGTAATGTATCTAATTATGGTTGTAAGGACTAGATTGCTTCCAAAAAAACCCAGATATTATAGAAGATGAGTTTTTTGTTTTCAGTACGCCACATAATTGGAGCCACCTAGCCATTGCTTTTGCATGTTTTTTTGGCACTTGTGGTCTTTTTTTTTTTAACTTAGTTGTGATGTTCCCTAAGCCATATCATGAATAGAATTAATTGTGGATGGTTGTCTGTCTTTCAGCATCTAATTAGAACATACTAATCGCAAGCTGTTTTGTGAAGCCTAGTTTCCATTGAATTTGTGTTGCATGTTCACTGAGCCCTTCTATTTGCATTAGAAATCACTTGAAGATTTTACGTCTGGTTAGAACAGTGACAGTTAAGGAACTTGTAATTGTTGTCAGATTGAGCTAAGTGTCAGTCATCCTATTCTCACAAATGGAGACAACAGGAATAGGTTGAGATATTTATAGTGATAAGATTGTTACTTTCTTGCATGCACATTGCCAGCTTTCAGTAAGGTCTACAAACCTGCATTTGATATCTTTGGAGGTTTTTTGAAGCAGAATTAGTCTGAAGCTTTTCATATTTGTTTAAGTTCCATTCGCATTGATATTGAAGCGTATTTTTATATCTAATGGTTAAAAGTTGGCAGAATCTGAAGTCATGTGTGGGTCTGAAAGACTGGGTGTTGAGAGACATTGCACGCTGGAAGAGCTGTAGTTTTAAGAAACCCTCCAGTGGTTAAGAAACCCTCCAGAACATGAATATTAATGATTAGATTTGTCAGGCCATAAGTTGCAGTGAGTAGTACTGCCGCACAGAATGCCCATTTGGAATCAAGCAGCTTTGAGTGCAAGCAAATTAAAACTGAAAACCAGAAAGCTCATAGCAAAGTTCCTGTTGGGTGCAAGGAGAATCTATTGTAGATGAGCTTGTAATTTCAGATGTCCATTCCAGCTTTGTTGAATCAACTCTGTTCCTGGAAAGCTCCTGGACTTTCCTTGCTATTATTGGCATATTGATTGGATTTGAAGTGTATAAATCTGTAGTCTGAGTCAAATCTGGGCCTAATTCTGAGATGTGCCAAGTGGCATCTGCAAGCTTGTGATTAGCAAGAAGTCCAATCTAGTGTTCTAGGATTGTGGATGCTTCCTTTGTGATAGGATCAGAGCACTTGACCATTGCAGAGCCATGTTATTTAAAAAACTCAGACATGCAAATCATACAAAGCAGTCTTTATTGTAAAATGAGATTCCTTCCGCACAGAACTGGAACAAATTGCTTGCAAACAGTTTCTGGGAGTGTAGTTCTTTATAGTTCTGTTCTCCATGTTCCCTGTGCCTTTCTGTCCTCTGATACCTGTCCTAAGCAGAAGATACTTCATTCTTGGAGCTATGCACACGCTACAGGAGCTGATGGGCAATCTGCTTGATATGCTGGGCACGCGTATGTTGCACATGCATCAGCTGATTGACTAACAACTGCTTATTAAAGAAAATAGAAATGACTGAAAATTGTACCCTGGCTTACTTCATAGAGCCAGTAACTTGAACCTCCTTTTACTTGTTCACTGGCTTTTTCACCACAAAAATTGTAAAAGTCTTGTTTGTTGTTGATGCATTCTGCATCCCCCATCCCTCTATTTAGATAAGGTTGCTCCATGGATTCAAAAGTAAGAGGAGAGTGACAGATACACAGGTAGTGCAATGGCAGAAGCTTCACTTTTGGGTAACCAGACAGAAGTTCATACAGCTGCCAAAAGACAGGGCCTTTGCAAAACCTCGAGGGTTAAAGTCCTCTACTAGTTTTGTCAATAGGGATTTATATAAACTATTAATCACTTCAGTTCTAAGTAAAATTATAACTTAGCTTCTGTAACACAATTTGCACTGATTGAGAGGTTGTTGGTGGCTGAAGCTTCACTTGACTTAAAATTTGCGTGTAGAGTTCTTTGCCACTTATATGCAGTATGTTGAGCAATTAATAAAATGCATACAAACATTTGGTCCTTAAATTTGTTTCTCTTTTAGTAATTCAATTCTGATGGAGCAAAAAAGTTAGCTGATGGTTTTGATTTATTCTCTGTGTCTGTGCATAATTTAAATCTGGGTACCATTTTAATTTGAACTGGTAACTGTTGCAGTCATTTGCATGAGGATAAAAGACCAACATCTTTTATGTGACTGCTTATGCTTGTGGTTTTTGTTATCAGTGGAAAATTAGGGTAGATGAGCTATGTTGCTGACTGAAGAAGAGATTAGATGTGAAGTTAAATTCAGTATTTAATGAATGGGGACTGTGAGCTTATTTTAACATTATAGTTGAAATTCTGTTTTCAGGTGGCTTTATTTGAACACAACTGGAAGACACTAGTTTGCAGGGAGTCATATCCTGCAAGGACAACAATGTCACCTGAAATTAACACTTCTTTCTTCTTGGTGTTGTTTCTATTTAGCTTTCTCTACAAGTTAAAAGACTGGTTGTGTTCTATCAATGAGATTGGAGAATTTTCAGGGAAAATAACTTTAGAATGATAAGGTTTTTTTTAATGACACAATTCATTGTCTTCATTTGTTTTGCAGCCTTAATTAGTAATTACATTCCTCTTTAATTTACAGAATACAATCAGACTGCATGCTTCAACTTTTACTGAATTAAAGGCATCTGATGGAGAATGTTTTCTGTGGACGATGCTACCCTCTTCTATAATTTTCCACTACATGTGGGGGGGGAAAGAAAAGGTAGTTATTTACATGGTGAAAACAATGCATAAGAAAGTCTTAGGTAGTTTTAGTAGTTTTCAGTGTTTAGGAAGAATTAAGATCCATGTGTAAAGAACTCTTTTCAGAAAAACAGACAGTTAATTTCTGGAAATGCTGACAAAGCCCTCCATTAATAGGGGACAATAATTGAATTATAAATAGATTCAGTACATCTAAATTGGTTCAACGTCTCTGACTTCATATTTATTTCTCCAATAGCAGCATTTCTCTGTAAATCTGGCATGAGAATTTGGGTTAGAGTATGCCTTGCTGTAAATCACAGGCAGAAATGGAGCCCTTGTCCTTTCTTCTTGCTAGGCACAGTGATGGAAGTGGTTCCTGGTAACTTGCTCTTCTATCTTCTTGGCCAGTAAATAGAAAGCTGATGGTTATATGTTTTCACCCTGACAGTCAAGTATCAAAATGGTAAGTTGTGAATAAGCAGATAAGTGTATGGGTTGAGAATATAGTATTCTAATGTTAATGGTAGAGAAATAAATAACCATTCTGCCCACACTTGTACTTCATCACTTAAAAATAATTTTTAGAATAAGAAAATTTGATCTAAAGTATTTTCCTTGGTAGGTCACTTTTTAAAACAGGTTTGGTTAGTTAACTTAGGTACCTAGTAAGACTTGGATATTTTAAGGCTAGGATTTAGAAATATTTTTCTGAATTATTTTATATATAATCAGTACTAGACAAAAGACTCTAAAATCAAGAAATGTTTTCCAACACATAGTGCTGTGTTGTAAGTGGAAAAGGAGTTATTCGAGCTATCTTTAAAAGTAACTTTGTTCAAGAACAATATGGCGTAAGAACCAGGAATATGTAAAAGAGTTCTGATTCTTAGTCATGAATTCACACCTTGCCAACTATTTCACTTTGTAGCTTTCCATATAAAGCATACTGTCTTCAAGGTTAAATGCAAGTAATTATTTAATGAACTAAAAATAAATGAGAACCATCATAGTAAAATCAATTTCTCTTAATGTCTTTTAACATTTTTCCCAGCTTTTCTTTTACAGAGAGGTTTGAAAATTGACAATTATCACTTTTTGTACTTTCCTTTTATTTTTTTTTTCTTCTGGTTAATAAAACCTGCGCATTTAACTTAATTTACTTTGGTGTCCTAATTAAAATAATTGAATAATGCACTTTGAGAAATGACTGGGTACCTCTGTATCCTTTGGAAGTTGACTCGGGTTATCCAGTTAAAGCAAAACCTGTTCTCTGGATATCTCTTTATATTCAAATTTATGCTTAAGCTTTATGGGTACCCTATGAATACCAAAGCTGTTTTTTCCCCTGTTAATTATCAAGAAGTCCACCCTCACTTTAACACATTGTGCGTAATTGATTTGAAATGCATGTTTTTAATAGCTCACACTCATAGTTAACTGCACACTTAAGTTTGTTTGTAGAGTAATAGGATTTCAGTAATGTGTGAAAGCTTTGTAAGGTGGCTTTTAGAATGCTTGTGGACTTTAATGAAGAGTATTAATTTAAGACAGAAGTTGAGAATGGTTAGAATGCATCATCAAGACTGCAGAAGCTGGAGTTGATTACAGTCTTATGTTGTACTTTGAAGGCTGTAATCTGGCTCCTGTTGGATTAAATGACAAAACTCATAGGATTTCACCCTGCGTGATCAAAACATTTCTTGCACTTAAGCAGCAATTGCTCCTTTCCTAAGTTTGCTTCTTCAGGTTTGTTTTGTCTTTGTCTTGTTCTGTTGTATTTTAAATACCACAAATAATACAAGTATACAGCCTCTGTTGTTGAGGTAGGGTTTTTGGCATGGTGGCTGTTCCAAGTTGAGTTACTAACTTGATGTTTTCTTTTGCAATATAAAAAAAAAAAATCTTTCCTCAAGTTGGGCAAGCAAATTAGTATTTTGTGATCTCGGGCTCATCTGAGGCTTGCTGAGCTATTCTTCTCTGAGTTGGAAGATAAGCAACGGTTCCCTCCATGATGGAGTACCTTACATGTAGGATTTGGAACTTATGCTGTAGTATATCCTGTCACCTAGTCAGGACCAAAATAAATGCCAATTTGGCTGACTTGGGTATGTGGTTTTGCTTGCAGCTAGAGGGTAGGCTTTTTCATTTTATTTTAATTGACACAACTTAGAGATACAGCTATGCAGCCACAATTAGTAGGATCAAATGCAGATTTATGTCAGAAGAACAGCCTTCAGAATTAAAATATCTGACAATAAACTAGGTAAACTTGCTTCATCTCAGAACCTACTCTGCAGAATGTATAGTGAAGCAAGTGGGGACACAAAATCTGGGAGTGGGAAGGTTTGTTTGTAGACTCCTTCAGGTGGTCTTTACCTTATACAATTCACTGTTTGATTATATCTAAAGTTTTTATCAATGCTCTTCAGCAAGAGATTATGTAGAAGCAGTCTTACATGTCTGCAGCATCTTGTGTGTGTGCAAGCACACAATGTAGGTAAAATTGAAGCATGTAATTTTTAGTCGTTCTGTTGTTAGATAACCTGGTTGGATGACTTCATGATTGTCCTTTTATTTTTAATGAGTCTTGGAAAAAGCTGAAGGGAAAAAGATCGTACTGTCCACATTAAGAGTGAATTTAACTCTGAAAAGCAGTTAGCGTTCACTGGGGTAGTGGTTTAGACATTGCTGTCTTAATCTAAAATGTCTGTACATGCTGTTTCTTAAGATTTATGTGTAGAAACTAACTTATACACTTACCTCAATGCTGAATTGAAAAGTTGGTGATTTTCAATTTGCAAATTCCAAAGTGAAATAAAAATAATTCAAACCCCAAAGGTATCATTGAATACTTTGATAGAAGGCCTGCACTCTTCAGTGAGTATATAGACTTTGAGAAACTAATTACACTAAAACTTTTAGGATAATATGGTGCTCCATTTGATAGCATGTGTAAAGCTATTTTTGTCAAAAGCTCATCCTTATCATTTTCTCTAGCTTTTGTTTATAAAACACAACAGTCTATGACTGTTCAGCTATATGTGTAGTCCCAACTGCTATTTCATTTAGACAGCTAAAAATGAATTTAATAGTAACTTTCTTGGTTAAGAAGTTATTTGTTACCACAACTGTTAGAATAACAGGCATGAAGCTCTTATGTTGCCAAGCTGCATAGACAGTCTCAAATGGGAGAGGAGGACGTTTGTAGGAATGGCACTAGTCTGGAAGATGTTCTAAACAACCTGTTGTATCCAGCAGGAATTGCTACTCAATTTAGTATTAAAAATTACAATGTAAACAAAATCAGTGTCTGTGTTACAAAGTGCCCTTTAGTGCCTGTAATGATAACATCCAATATTATTTTCCATAAATAATCTTCTGTATTTCATGTATTTATATGTTGAAACACTTTAGAGAATCAGTTGAATAATCCTTAAATAATAAATAGTAGTGAAATAATAGAGAGACTTGGAGATCCTTATCTGAATAATACAGATAATTGAACTAAAGCATTTTTTAATATTCCAAAATATTTTCAAGTACCTTACACATGAGACTGGAATTTCAATGACTTTCCTTTAAATGCTCTGCAAAGGGCTTGACCTGCTCTAAAAAGTGGATATGAACTGGAGCAGATGCGGTAGTGCATCATTTGTTAGCTGCACGCATTTACCACCTGAGAGTAGCAAATTCCATGTTGTCTGTGGATATATGGTTTGAAGACTATATGAGTATTTTATCCAATGCTACAAGAAGAGGTTGATCTGGGTCAGATATTTATATTATAAAGGTATAGCTTAGCCTTTCAGATTCAGAGGGTTGTTGGTTGTTCATGTTCTGTTAAAACCAACTGTAAAAACATGGTTATTGTAAGTAGTTGGAACATTTATTTGTATGAAAAATGATTGCTACCAGCTTTCATTTTCTTTAACTGTAGAGTAAAATTGTTTTCCAGAACATCAAAATACTTTGCAAAACATGATTTTTATTTTTCAGTTAGTCATACTTGGTAGTCACAAAAGCTGTTATAACTAATCCTCTTGTAGGGAAGGAATAAGCTCTTTGTAATAGCTGCAGTTTAATTATAGCACGGTGTACCTGTTCCTTTTGGATCCAGATTCTGACTTTGCAGATTTTCATGTAATGTATTTCAGAGTGACTCTTGGGAATCATCTTGTGGAACTGCTAAAATTGGATTCTTTCCAGTGGCAGAAATGGAATTCTCTCTAATGAGATTTTCAGAATAATGGAGAGACTGTGTAGGTTCTTCACTATCCGTAATGTGCATACGGGAATGTAACAGCAAATAATATTACAGTGTTTATGAACTGTTTATTCTAGACAGTCCGTAACTTAAGGTTCCTGGCAATGAGTTAACTTTTCTTACATCCATGTGCATTTTACAGGATTTGTGTGTATTGGAGTGTTCCACCTTTCTTTGCTCTACATAGAAACTTTAAGATGAAACTCAGTAAAGGATAAACTGATTTATAAAACATAAACTGTTACCCTTAAAAAATAAAAGCATGACTGCTTTATGTAGACAATCCTTCTATAATGTTTTTAGTAACTCCTTTTTAGAGCATGGATTTTGTAAGTGACTGAAAAGAATGGTTAAAAGGGGCTTCTTTTAGTTAAAAACAGCTGTTGACTGTTATGGAGTGTTGTTGGCTCTGAATATTCTATCAAAAAATCAGATATTGGTATCCTTACAGATAATGATGCAGCTGGCAATCATCTGTTTTACTGTAGTTAGGAGCATCTTTTAATGGTGGCCTTTTAGCTCTCTGCGGTTGAGAACATTACTGGTGGAGTTCCTGCAATGCATAGGTCAGTTTTCCTGAGAGTAACAACAAGTGCTGTGTTATCTTGTGTACTGTAGTTTGGGTCGAACCCTGCCTTGGATTCACTACACCTATCTTCAAGTCAGCTGTGTGAGTGTGGCTTTAAGTCCTAAAGATTCTCTGAAATTCCTCGTAGTGCCACTTTTAATGTAAGTTTAGGAACTTTAAATGAAAGTGTGTTAAGTTTTCTTTGCAGAGTGTTATTAACTAGAGGGATTCTGGATTAATTTAGCAGCCAGGTCTGTTCTTTCAGCCATAAGCCATGCTGTCAGGGAAACTTAATTACACTTTAAGTGGGATGCAAATGAGTTGTGACACTACATCATTTCACATGAAAGGTTCATTACTTACATTAACTGCACAATGCTCTCTCCTAAGCATAGGGCTCATTAGAATTTTTCTGGTTTTTAACATGGCTACATCTTAGTATGGCTTTTACTTTTAGTATGTCTTTTCTTACTACGTGTCCTTTCTTTAATCGTTTAAGCTTTAAGCTATTGAGTTTGATAAATGAGTGGAACCTGAGTAGCATAGCAGATAGTAAAATAAATGCAGGCTTTATTGGCTTCCAAAACTCACTTTGAATTCATCTGTCCTGAGTTTCCATGTGTGCAGGGCTGTTTCATGTACTTTGATATGAGACATCTCCCTTAGCAGGGATGTGCATTTCTCACTTTCCCAGAAAAATTAGAGGAAAAGAGATGTCATTATTCTTTGTGATTTACCATATTCATTGGGTCATGATAAATAGTGATGCCTCTTTTACAATGGAATGAAAAGTATTTATGACTCAAAATTAAGGAATTCTAATTCATTGTTGATCATTCTCTTATAATGGTGTCTTAAGCTCCTAGACCAACTTTGTTGTTGGTAGGTTTGTGCCATCAACCAGTTGTGCCTACACTGGTGAAATAAATCAAAAGGGTGTTGGTTGGAAGCAGTGTTTAGTTCTCTTTAAGTCTTAATTCAACAGAAGACTTAATTTTCATCTTAATGCTCCTCTAAGTAGTGTCCTCTTTCTTGCTTTAAAAAGGAGAGGGGTATGTAGGAGAGATTCTTGCTTGACATAGCAGGGAGTGGCCTTAATAATTAAGTGGCCTTAATTATTCTTTCTTGCAAGAATATCACATTGATATTGATAATTACTATAATATAACCCTCAGGTTTTATTTTCAGCGTTCATAGTGCAATCAATTGACAGCACTTTGGGGAACTTCAATGTTATTTCATTCTCAAGAAGTCCTGCAAATGTATTTAAGAAAATAAATCTTTATGCTCTTTTATTATCAGTAAACTTATTTTGTTTGCAAGTTCACACTAAACTAGATTCTAGTGAAACCATTTATTGCTGCTGAGGTAGGGTCTTAAAGATAAGACTCTTAGGCACTGTCATTGCTTCATTGCTAATTTAATAATTATCAATTAATCTAATAAAACCCATTCTGTTTCACTAAATTTAGTGCTCATGAAAAACACCAACGTGATATCCTTGAAAGTATTTGGCAATCCAAGGTTAGTGTTTTGTTGCACCTGCCTTGTGTATTAAGAGCAGCTTTATTGACAATTCCCTTGTGTTCTTGAGGAACACGCTTTAACCCTGGCTGCAGAGGGTGAAACAACGATTCTATCTCAGTGCCTTCTCAGGCTGTTGTCAAGCACAGGGCTTGAATCCTTGCTTTGGTAGCATCAGTTATCCTGCTGAAGTCAGTGGGGTCATACGGAACAGTGAGACTGTTCCTTGAAGTCAGTGGACCTACCCTAGATCTTAGTTTTGTTACGCCTTTGGTAAAAATGATACCTGAAAGAAGAAAAGTTCTAATGAGAAGTTTTATTAGGTCAGCAGTCTATCTCCATCCTAATTTTATGCATCTCTGAAGTATGCATATCAATGGCCCATTAACTGCAAAACTGCATTTGAAGAAGGGTATCCAAGTTCATAAACACTGTTTGGCATGCTGCTGTGGACCTCAGCAACAAAACAACTTGCTTTTCCTTAGGGAGGCCTTGGGAATTATCCAGCTGTCTCTTAATTTTATACCTTTGCCTTCAATTAGATTAGAACATGGAAAAATTGAGATCTCATGAGTTTCCCTCTAAGTTTGAAACAACGTATGAGGTAGTTTTTTCAAACTTTTAAGAATGGTTACCTGAAACTTGTGCTGCGTCGCTTTTAAGTATAGATGCCTCTATAACTACTTTTTGAGCTGAAAGCTGGTTGATACATCTCTATCAGGCAGGAGGATGTGCCAGAGGAGGTTTAGGTTGGATATTAGGGAAAGACTTTTCGTTTGGAGGGTGGTGGAGCACTGGAACAACTCCCCAGGGAAGCAATGATGGTGCCAAGCCTGACAAAATTCCATAAGCATTTGGCCAATGCACTCAGACACATGATGTGAATGTTGGGGTTGTCCTGTGCAGGGACAGGAGTTGGACTCTGTTATCCTTCTGGGTCCCTTCCAACTCAGGTCAGTCTGTGATTCGGTTATCACTGTACCATCAACAAATTTTGATCTTGCTCCTCTTTGAAAATTATGGTATGAATGGACGTTTTGTTTTTGGTTTTTGTTTTTTTTTTGTTTGTTTTTTTTAAAAAAAAACCACATTAGAAAATGAAAACAAAGCTTTTTTGAAATATTTACTCTTTTAGATTAGATTTCCTTTTAATGTTTTACCTTTTTTAAAGGAAATTGTTTAACTTGTCTCTTACCTTGAATTTTCTGAAGGCAATGTGAACAAGCTGACTGTAATTAGATTCTAGAAGCAGTTTACAAGCAAAAGAGGCTATATATATTGATAAATTCAGAAGAACTCAGGTGCATCACTGGTTCTTTTCTAAGGCAGAACAGATTCCTTACAGCAGAAAGGAGAAACTTAATGTCTTTCTGTAGGTTGTTTGTGAGTATATGAATATCCAGACCCAGAAACAGGGGGACAGACTTGGTTAACTCTTCAGTTAAACTGAGTGCATGGGGAATACAAACTTAGTAACCTGTTCAGAACAGTCTTCATAAGTCACATGCAATGAAGTCATGCGAGTTAGCCAGGCCAAGGCAAAATGTGGTTGAAAAGCTCTATTGGAATGTCCCAAAGTTTTTATTCTGGTTTTGGAAGGTCTCCACAGAGGCCTTAAAACAATATCTGGTACCTGAAGGGGGCCTAGAAAAAGGCTGGGGAGGGACTTTGTAAAAAGGCATGGAGTGATAGGATGAGGGGAAACAACTTTAAACTGGAAGGGGAATATTTAGACTAGACATTAGGAAGAAATTCTTCACGCTGAGGGTGGTGAGGCACTGGCCCAGGTTGCCCAGGGAAGCTGTGGCTGCCCCATCCCTGGAGGTGTTCAAGGCCAGGTTGGATGGGGCCTTGGGCAGCCTGATCCAGTGGGAGGTGTCCCTGCCCCGTTGCAAGGGGTAGAACTGGATGATCTTTAAGGTCCCTTCCAACCCAAATCATTCTATGATTCTGTGAGAAGAAATAGAGACCTCTAGGTGGAATCAGCTAAGGCTTAGCACTTGTAAGACAGAAAAGCAGAGTTCATATGGTATTGTTGAGCAAAGCCAAGCAAGAAGTGGGATTTTTAGTTAATGAAGAGCTTGTTTCCCAAAATTGCATGATGCTTTGGTGTATTTGGTGGACTGGATATTTGAAAGCCTCACTCCTTTTATAGGTTGATGCATTTTTCAGAAATGCTTGAAAGCTTACTTAAATAAAATGAAACTTCAATGGCCTTTAATAGCACCCCTTAAGATCTGAAATATTCTAAAATACCAAAATTTGCCTATAAAAACTCTTCAGAACTTACTTTTTAAGGTATGTAATGCAGTGAAAAGGGAATTGTGCTTGATGTTGAATTAACTTTTTGCTGTTATATAGTATTTTCTTCTAGTAAAAAAAAAATCCAAAAAACCCAAACAAAAAATACCAAACAAAATCCATGCTTCACCCTCCTCCATCTTCAGCTTTAATACTTTTTTGAGCGAGATGTGTGGTAGATGTAGTGTGCAGATATGCTGCTGTAGAGCTGAAGAGGGATTTGTGACTCTGAAAGCAGGATGTTGTTTACTGTGCGTTCCCATTTCTGGGATCAAACTGAATTTAATGGCTGGTACGTAGGAAGCTGGACTGGAAAAGTGTGTGGTCAAAGCATAATCACTTTCCACTGAAAAAGAGGGAAGGGCACAGAAAAGGTTTAAAAGGCAGAGGCATAAGGAGTAATAACAATGATAATGGGGCTTTTGGGGACATTCTTACATTTTTCTTTTATTATTTTTTTTCAGACTCTGCACCATTTATCTGCACTAGACATTTTTTCCAGACTTGGAATAACCTGAGCTCAGAGTAGACAAAAGAGAGACCATGCTGTGTAATAAGGAAATTCAGTGAAGTCCCTACAAATGATCTTACAGAACAAGAAGTGTGAACAGGTACAGGCAAATCTGAGCACAAACTAGGAGACAGAAATTAAATGTAGAGAAAGAGACACTGCATTAAGGTAGCAGTTATATTTGGGATTACCCGTTTTAACATCTGGCACTGAGCAGTGTTACTTAAATGTCTTTTCTGAAGAGGCAGCTGTGCCAGCAGTCATGGAAGTAGTATTAAAGAGAGAAGGAGGTTCTTAAACTCCACAGAAGTGACTTTGGTAACTTGGCACTCCAAGTTACTGCTGGGAGCTTGACGATCTTCTCTCACTACTGTTACAACAGTCAATTGCAGATTTTAGTATTTCCTCTTCAACTTGGTAGCTAATATTACTGAGAGGCTGAGGCTCAGGCCACGTATATTCCATTCATGACCACCTAGATGTGAATATGAAGCACATATGTGTAGATCTTCTATATATATCGTAAATAACATTTGAGGGAAAACCGCTTGCATCATTTTGCACTTTGGAATTGTTTTTCTCTTGTTAATACCTGAATCTTCCCGTGCAAGAAGTTTAGTTCTTGATTTCTTTTTTTGTAATAAATATAGGGAGTTTTTTAGTTATATAGATATCAGATTATTGCGATTAAGGTAGAAAAAAATGCCTTTGCAGTATCTGTGAGAACAAAATGATCCTAGGCAGTGCAGCTTGTCCAATGCATTAACAATACTTGGATTTAAAATACTTGCCCCTTTACTAATTATTTCTGTGCAAATCATTAGAATTTCTGGAATACAATGGGAGGAGAATTGTTGAGAAAAATCCAAAAAATGTGGCCCCATTGATCCTTTCAAAGATGACTGGGAAATAGGTTGAAATGATCTTGTATTCAGTTAGCTAGAAACATAGAGACTGTCTGAAATGCTTTGGTGTACGATATGCTAAGCTACATGGTAGTGAAACAAAATATTGATAGAGAAGCTGGTGAAGGGGCTGGAGCACAAGTCTTATGAGGAACAGCTGAGGGAACTAGGATTGTTCAGCCTACAAAAAAGGAAGCTGAGGATAGAAGTTATCACTGTCTAGGATTACCTGAAAGGACGTTGTAGCGATGTAGGTGTTGGGTCTCTTCTCCCAAGTGATAGGATGAGAGGAAATGGCCTTAAGTTGCACCACAGCAGGTTCAGATTAGACGTCAGGAAAAATTTCTTCACAGAAATGATTATTGGGCACTAGCAGAGGCTGCCTAGGGAGGTGGCTGAGCCACCATCCCTGGAGATGTTTAAAAGACAGGTAGATGAGGTGCTCTGGGTCACAGTTTAGTAGTGGACAGGTGTGGTTGGATTCTGTCTCGAAGGTCTCTTCCAACTAAGCCATTCTATGAAGTGCTCCTGTCTCACTTGATTGTAGTCTTGGAGGGGAGAGAAAAAGTGACAAATAAAACAAATTTCAGGACTTTTGAGGTCAGCCCTCAGTAGCAGAGTAAACATGTAAACATGTTCTGAAGGAAATATATTGGGGAAAAAAATGGATTACTCAAATGTATCATTGACAATTAAGTACCTCTAGCACTACTGTCCAGTCATGGAATTGGATATGGAGTTAGAAATTCAGTACAGTTGTGTAGAAGCGTAATACCCAAAACAGTTTGGAAGAATAAAAAGTACAGCAATAAATCACTTGTCAGTGTAGATAATAGAACACTGCATCATTTTCTATCAGCTAAAGCAAAGGTTATACACAATTGTTTACTCAAACAGCATGACCTTACTGGAATATTCAGCATTGACACCCATGGCTGCTGAGGACCAGAATGCCAGGGAGTCGGTGGGTAAGTGATATTCTGTGCACTCTTCTGCATGGTGGTTTTTTTTCTGCTGCCCCTTTCCTGCTGCTTCTTTTGGTGAATGAGGTGAGTTGAGAGAAACGGGTAATCACTGGTGCTTGTATGTTAGCCTGTGCTGTACTGGCCTTTCTAACTCATACTGAGGAGGGTGGACATGGGGAGGGGTGGGACTAGGGAAGAGCTAACCTGCTACTAATAAAGGTCTTAAGACCAAAGGTAGGAAGGAAACTATTATGATTACTTCGAAGAGCCTGCCTTCACCTTTTCCTGGGGCACAGCAGTTATGAACTGCTCAATTCATTATTTACAACATGTTTCTGTAATTGAAATATTTTCCCTTTTCTTGCAGTTATGATTTCTGAAAAAGATGCCATGGTATTGAGTAGTAATAGTGATAGCAATGTTTGAAAGATGATGATTATTGAACTGAGGGAAAGAATTTATTTCCTTGAAAATGTAACATGTTGACTGTAAATATTATTCAAAGTGTTCTGAATAAAGACAGTGTGGTAAACAAAAAGCTTCTTTTGCTTTGAATAGTGAGCTGTTAAAAACCACAAATATTTACATTTGAATAGAAGCACTAAGGTACTTCAATGTCTTTACAACTAATGGTCTGTAACCAGAAGTACCATTTTAAAGGAGCCTTTTATAAGTATTATTTTTCTGCCATGAAATTGCACAGAAGGTGGTGAACGTTATAGATTAAAAGTAAATTGCAGGAGGCAGTTGAGACTAGGCATTGCCACTGTTGTATCGAGTGGTATTTTATGCTAAATTAGTTTAAATAGGACTGTCTTGGGACTTTCATCTGTATAAGATTTAGCCTGAAATAGGAGTTGTACTATGCCCACAGTGGTCACTAATTTAATTTTTTCCTTTGTGGCTTGTCTTGAGCAGGATTTTTTTCTTGTGTTTTGTCATGAATTGTTTCCCTTTGTTCAGAGAATACAGAGACCTCTTTGCTGTTGTGGGGTGAAGTTATAAACTACACCTTCTTGGTTTTTCCTTAGTTGCTGTAATCTCATGAAGGCTCGTTATAAAGAAAGGCTAAGGGAGTGTTAAATCTCCTTTCAGCTTGAAGCAGTAGTTTCTACTCAAGCTCATGTGATGAGGAACCTGCTTTTATTTGTCTGATTTAAAGGTGTCAGAAATAGTTGTGCTCCACATTGGAGATCTGAGCTCTTTCTCCTGTCTATATTAGCTGTCGCAACAGCAGTGCAAACTGTAAAAGAAGTGTGTATTTTTGTATTTTAAAAACTGAGGCAAGGCTTACCTTAAAAGTGTCATTGATGATAGAACTACACAGTAAGTGGAGCGTAACTGTGAGGGACAGATATGCCTGAAAGCTTGTTACCCTTTAATCAAGATGGCAAAAGCAGCTTGGTATGTTTAGTGTATTTAATTTTCTCTTGCTCTTCAAGATGTGGATACTCATCTCATGGTGTGTTCACTTGGAGTAGCTCATTTCTGTGTTGTGGGACCTCTGCTAATATCACCCTCCAGGATATGCACGAAAAATCATAAGAAAGGATTTAAATCAATGAAGCTAACAAATGAACAGCATGTGGCTGATGCATGACCTCTCAGTTAGAAAATACAGTGTGTAGGTCATATTGATGGCTTCTGGTGAAGAACCATACTGAAAATTGACATTGGAAGCCTGTATGTGATGAACCTCTTATTTGGATTATGTTTACATGGAACTAGAGCAAGTTAAGAATTGTGAGAAAAATGTGATCCAGCTTTCTGCTGTGAAAAGAAGTATTATAACAGTAATGGAGTTAATGTTTTCTGGAAACATTTTTTAAAACTTAATTTCAAATATACAGGCCATACATAGTTTTATTTCTGTTCTATATAAGGAAGAAGTTGGTGTGAATAACACAAAACTATTTTTTCGTAGGAATTCTTAGTTTATTTACTGTTTTCATTTTAATTTCTATCTTTCCTTGGATTACAGGCTTTTTAAAATGGAAATCCTAGGATTTACAGAACATTTAAAAAGCAAACAAAAGAGTCAGAGGAAAAAAGCCTTATTACTACCCCAAAAGCCTTATTACTACCCGAGTGACTCAATTTCCTTTAGCAGACACATCTGTCTAAATAACAATAAATATGCTGTGTTGATCCACAGGTTTCCCTTTTGAACAAAACAAATTAATGTTAAATTTTAATTCTTCAGGATGGCTAATATCAAAAAGAGTCCGTGTTGTGGTGTCTTCTCAAAAGGATTTCCAGGAAATCATCATGTTTGTCCAACATCCTGGAGTAGTTGACTACTTAAATACATGCTGCTGGGGATGAATTTTCCAGGCAGCTGAGTCCTTACCAAAATAAAAGCATTGCACTCAGGGTAAAATTTATTTAGTAGTTCTGAATTACTCTGAAATATTGACATATAGTCCACAGTTTCCTGGATTTTGGGTCAAATTTTATCAAGTTACATGCAAACATTCTACTGGAGTTTTTGCTTATCTTTCTCAAACTACTGCCTTCAACTATAAGGAAATATTCAATTTACTATGTATAAATTAACAACTACTTAAAAATCTGAGTAGATCTCACAGCAAGTGGATTCTGTCTAAAACAGAGGAAAAGTAATTGAGCTCTTCAAATTCCAAAACGTAAGTATAGTTTGTAAACACAGTGAGTGCCTATGCTTTGCATTTTTATGGCTCTGTAGTGATCTTGGTGCAGGAAATCAATGAAAGTCATATTGCTGCACTTTCCACTTTTTCTGGTAAGGTTATTGCCAAGTGAATTTAGAAGAACTCAGTGAAAAAACACCTTATCTTTAGCAATCTAAGTCTTTATTTTAAATAACTGCAAGAATAAAAAGTAAAAAGGGAGCCAAATAACTTCCCTATATACATAATTCTGAATGATTTTTGGCAAAGCACTTCAGGTATAAAATGGAAAGATGTTTGTATGTGCTTTCATTGTAGCTTTCCATCTGTGATTGATACAGAAACATTTGCCAGCAGAGTAAACTCTGCAAGAGTCTAACTAAAGACTTTGCTTAAATATCACTAAACATGTTTTGTGGATTCTGTGATATGTAGTACCTATGCTGATCTCCTCTACAGAGAAAGGGTGTAGCAATACCTAAGCCAGTGGTACAGACCATTTCTGCCATGCCATGTGATGTGTTCATTTGCCTGTTTTTAAAAGATAATCAGGAACTGAAAGGTATGGAGTGTAGATTCTGGGTAATGGAACTAGGCTGCATCCTGTACATTTGAGATGAAAGATTCATAATAAAAAATAAATTTCTAGTCGGCTACAGCCTAGTTGTCACTGAATGTTGTTTTCTAATAAAAGCTACTTCTAGTAGCAGCTTTGGTGAGCTTTCCTTCAATGTTGTAAATGATGACTTCAAGATCTTATGTTTTTGGAGATGTCCAAAAGAAGTCTATAGCATCTCTACAACTAGAATGTACTGTTAGTCTTAGCAAGTTCTGAATCCTTTGGAAAGGATGATAATGAGATACATCAGGATGTAACTATTACATCATAACTGTTAGGACACTGGCTTGACACAGGTCAAATTCATTTAGCTAATGAAGGATACAGTATTGTGAGTGGCCCAAAAGGTGGTTAGGCAGAAAATGGATTGTTGAAGTGAATGTAGAGGAGGCAAGTGGTGTGTTTTGGAAGTAGTTTGATGCTCACAGAGAGAGGTAAAGAACTCTTAACAATGTGTTATCAGTGTGGTTGTAGCTTTGGGATTGTGACCAAGTGATGATGTGTGGTATGCAATGAAGAATAAAGTACAGTACAGAATTAACAAATAGATATAATGTCAGGAAATATCCAAAGGAAGCTAACAGAAAATATGAGAAAGATGAAAATACTTATATAGGAGGGAAAAAAATATTGTTGTATATCAATTATATTAAGTAGATATTACTAATTGTACAACATTGTAATAAACTTCACTGCAGTGTAATGTACATCTTCATTTTAGGACAAATTTTCCATGGTCTGTTGTGTACAAGTCTGCTCTGTGAGACTCAGCACTTCATTACAGGTTTTGGAAAAGCAGAATCCTTACTGATAGCTGATATTCTGTTCACTTGAACTTGATCCTCTCCTTACTAAAGGAGAAAGAAAAATAACATTAGTACCTCCTCATTCTAGGGGATTTAGAACCTTGTTTTTTCTCCTGCAATTATTGCCTCCTAAGTGGGTAGCAGTGTGCCTTGAATGATTTAACACAGTTTAAAAAAAGAAAAATACTCTCAGCCCCGTAAAACACTCCCATTTAAGAACTGTCTGTTTACTCTTTCTTTTCCCAGCATTAGGTGGAATAACAATCACAAAAGACTCGTTGAGAATGAATGTATGCCATAAATATCTTTTTTAAAGGGTTTCTTCTGTAATTTAGCATTATGTTAAATAGGCTGTTATTTTAAAGCACCATTTTATTTTTCTAACAAGCAGCCTGCAGCTTTTGCATCTGTAAGCTGTCATGACACCCATGCCTGTGAATGGTGTATGCAAGCAGATCTTTGGTGTTTTTTGTTTGGTAGTTGTTCTTTTTTTTTTTTTTTTTAAAAGAAACTAAACCTATGCTTACAGTTTGAAATATTGTACCTTGGAGCAAATTACCTTTCAGTTAATTACTGGTTTTCTAAACTTCCAACTCTTTAACTGTGGCATCCTGGAGATGGCAGCAAAGTACGCGCAAGTGAAATAAAATGAACACAAATGCATGCGCAAGAGATTAATGATGCTCTGCAGTACTGATGATGACTGACTAAATGCATCAGCCTCTTGTAGCTGGAAATGACAGTGCAGATAAATAGAGTGTTGATGTATTTATCTATTTTTTTAATGATATTTGGTTTCATCCAAACGCACAGAGTTTTTCCTTTTACTTCTCCATGTTTTCAGAAGATGGAAGTTTGTGTGTCCTTTCCCTTTCTTTTCCAGTATCATTACAAACAACTAAGGCAGAAAGCCCTTTTGATTAAAATTTTTCAGTTTCATGCAGCAATCCAACACAGTTCAAAACCTGCCTTCACTAGTCTGTCTATATTTTTCAAATAGCTTTTCTTAATCTGGAAATATATGCATTTCAATCCCTCTTGGTTTTCCTGTCTTCAGCATTCATAATGGTATGATTAACCGACAAGGTGATTCATACCCTAATAACAGATTGCGAAGGACATCATATTAGACATCCTGAGAGCCCTCTTTACTCCAAAGTATACATACAATAATGCCCCAGAGACATGAGTTATGGCTGCTGTACCTTGAATAACAAGAACAGTGAGTGCTGGCAGAAACATTATGAAAATGAAAGAGAGAAAACTCCTTGCTGCCAAATTGCAACTGTTGGTTTCAATGTTAAACTTGTTTGTCAAAAGAGTATTGGGTGGAATCGATAAAAGCCACAGACAAAATGTTCTACAGGTTAGCAATCTAATGCAGGAAAGTTCATTTTAGAGCGGTCTAAGTGGGAATATTGTTTTGTAAAGAATATAGCATAACCTTTTTCAAAAGCAAATCTGGCTCTTGTGTTGAAGAGAAGGCTTGGAGCAGGGAGCCAGGTATTCACAGACACAGTGTGGGCAGTAGTGGAACATTTTCTCTGCTCTCACTCTGCCTGTGTGCCTAAACCCCAGCTTGCATAAAAGGCCTCAGGGGATCAAAAGATGTCATCTTCCAGAGAAATTTGATCTTCGGCCTCCGTGAAACAATATGTATGCTAAAGCTTTGTATAAAGCGATTACTGGGAGGGGGAAAGAGGGATGCATCTGGCTAGCATGACAAAAGCTTTAAGGTCTCACTTCTCTCCTTTAGCTTGAGTGGTGAGTAGCTATCAATTGCATGGAAGCCCTATGCTAGTGGGGCCAGCACAGGTAGGAGTCAGAGAAGGGTCTGTATGCTATAGCTCTGACATCTTTTGCAGGAGCTTCAGTGAAAGCCTGTAAGGAAGCTTGAAAGCAGTCCTTTCTTGGCAGTGTTTTGTTACAATGTCCTTTTCCTCAACCCTTTCATATATTCAAAGGGAAGACAGGTATTCCTAGCACGTGTTAAAGGGGAAGGAATCAGGAAGCCTGACAGTAGGAATGTATAAGGGAGAAGCTGAGTGCTTGTAGAAGCTATTGCCAGGCTGTCAGTCTTTCCTACTGAGTGAAAGAACTTGCAGCAGAGTTGAATTGTGTCTCTACTCTCTCTGCTTCTCGCTCTGAGTGGGAGCGACATTAATGGTGTAGTTCGGGATTGCCCTTTTTGCAGAAGCAATGACTGAAGTAGAATCTGTTTGCTGCTACTCCTCCTCTATCTAGGAGCCCTCGCGAGGTTTGCTGTTTTATCTAACTGCTATTTAATCCATAGCTTTTTATCAAATAAAGGAATCACCCAGGCCACTGATATTGTTTCTAAATGTAGTAGTACGATAGCATAACTGTCATAGTATAACATGTCATATGTTATAGCTAGCGTGCATGAGTAGTAAGACCCCTGTGTTTTAAATTAAATGCTTAAGCTATTAGAAAAATATTTCAGATTGCTTAAGAAGGTTTACATTTTTGTTATATAGGTGAACTGCTAAAAAGCTATTTCAGACAGCCTTTTTTGCATTGATTCACTAAGGGTTTTTCCCAAAGACGAGGATGAAAGGTAACATTTTGATAGAATAAGAAGAGTACACCTGTTTAACTGATGGGCTGGCAGCCTTCCTTTCTGAAGAGCTTGTTGTCTCCTAAGTCAGCTGTGTCCTGGCTGCACAAGGAATGTTTGAGAAATCTTTTCACCTTCAGAGAGATCTCTAAATGACTAGCAAGAAGGTAAAGAGGAAACATTCTATTAAAAAGGAGTGTTAAAAAATAGATTTGAAATATGTAAGCAGTTCTGTTCTTTATTGCTAGTTTTCTGTAGAGAAAAATAATTTGTTTTGAAGATGGCTGAATATTTTCAGTTGAAATGCATTCCATAACTGTTAAAGAATTTCAAACTAAAATCAAGAAGATGATGCCAGCATAGAACTTTTAAATGAACAGATCAAGCCAACTCTTTCATCCATGATGATAAATAACAATGTCTGATTAGGTCAGTAGGTCGTTAAAGGACCATTGGTGCAGTTTTTATTTGACTTTTTTTTTTTATAAACATGTGTCCTGCAAAAAACCCATATCCACTGCTACCCATGTAAGCTCAGGTTTTTTTTGTGTGCTCTTATGCTGCTAAATGTTCTCTTAATCCTTTGTGGACCTAGTCTTTGTCTTTTTCCTTATTAAGAGCTCAGACATTTAACTTCACATATATCAGCTTGACTATAGTAACTGGCTCCTTGCACCTTTTCAGTATAAGTTTGAATTTAAATGTCCTTGAGTGAATAGTTTTCATATGTAGCTGGCCAAAATTCTGCAGATACGCTGTGACTGCTGCTCAGTTGATTAGTAACTCATTAAGCCATGGGAATGTAGCTGCCTGTATGATCTTTGAATTCATGGCTGATAGATGTGTATGCTTTGTCCTTTTTCTTTATATTTGGTCTCTGTTCTGCGTTGAGTTGCTTATACTCCTAATTATGCATAGCAAATAATAATTGCGTATTTATTTAATTCTTTGAGCTTCCTACTGCATTTCTTCTCTACGTGGTTTTTTCACTAGGAGTGATGAACCAGATGCTTTGTAGAAAGAATGATTGTTAGAGGTTAGCTGGACTGTTAGAGCTAATACAATGAGCTAATACAATGTTAAACAATAGCAGTTATGGTCTTCCTAACAACCTGTGTTTTGTGTGGGTAATTATTTCACTTATGACATTTTAACGAAGGTAGAATTTAGCCTAAAGTTGGGAAACAGACTGACTGGCCTATCAATTACACAAGTAGAATGGCAGATTGCTAATGCAGGCTGAAACAAGGACTGCAAATACTCTGCACTTTATTTGTGCGTTTTGAGACTTAATCTTTTGAACCTCAGTCCTGTAACATATGGAGCCATCTTAAAGACAAACTTAGTGAAAATATTTTTAGTAATAGAGACCAAAATGAGGATGAGCAGTCTCTATACCCTTTTTACAAGTTTTTCTCATTACAGTCTTAAAGATATAATACTGTCATCATATTCCTTGGATAATGACATCCTATTGGTGTACTCCAGCTGATGAAACCCATTTGTATGTCTTTTTTTTTATAAGCTGTGAATTCAATTTTTCTGCTTTTGTATTAAATCTCTACTGGTTGTGGTTGTCATCAGTTTGAGTGGGAAAAATCTGATCAAATCTTTATTCTCAAGGGATTTACTTTAATAAGACTTGCTCATTTTAAGGTTGTAATATGTTACCGTTCACAGCTGGGAAAGATGGCCTTAAGGTGAAGGTGGAAACTATAGCTTCTGGCTAGAATAGTGGTTGATGGCAAAGCCCCATTCTGGTCTGATGCATAGGCCAGGTAACTCCCCTGTCTCATAGCTTTCTAGGTTGTTTCAGGGTCTGGGTTGTGACTACTTAGGTAAATTAGTTAAATATGAAGAACTTACATGCCTTCACTATGCAGATGTATGCATTTGTAGTTATTATTTCTCACGCAAAATTGCCACTGCTGTGAAGATTGCCAGGGCTTGGATGAAGCACGTTCATGGATGTAAACCAATTGAAGATGAAACAAAGAATCAAGTAATCTTGATGTGCACAGTAAAGTATTTTGGGACGTTTTCAGGTTTGGTGTGACCTCTTTGTTAGAAGATGACAGCTATGGTTAATTAATCTGTACTACAGCTTACTGTCATGTAGCAGAGGCTTTCACCCATGTTCTTGATGGACCACAGCTCAACTTTACTGTGTGTTTTTATTGTGGCTCCTTACCTGGCCTAGACCGGTCCTGTATCTTTTCAGTACTTAGGAGGTTCTACCCAATTAAGAAACATTGCAATAGGTCTTGGCAATACAAACATTGAACTCTCAGTTGTCTGGAGTCTTCCTGCAGAGTTTTTGATTGAGTTAAAAGTCTTGTTTCTTATCTTTAATGGGTTCCATGGCATGAATTCAGGATAACTGACTGATTTCTTAAACCTTCGGGGTAAAGAACACTGCTGGTATTCATGTAAAGGTAAAGACTGCCTTTAAGGGAGACAATTTCTGCAGTAGTGTCTGAAGATTGTGGAATGAATTGAATGTGACTTCTGCCTTCCCCTGTGGATAGTCACATTTCTTTGAACTCGCCTTCTTTTTTCAATAAAAGAGTCCTTGCAGGTCTCTCTTCTGGCAAGATCTCTTATCGCAGAAGCTTATAATGTATTTCTTGTCTAGCCTTCAAAAGAAGGAAAGAGAAAAATGCCAAATTTATCTCAGATGTAGGGTCATGCTATGTAATATATTAATAAACAGAACTCGGAAGTAAGTATTCAACACACCAACAATTTTGGTGCAGCATTTCTTTGTTACTAGTGGCCATTGATGTATCCTCTGCATGAATTCAGATTTTATTTTTTTACCATTCATTTAAAGGTGCAGTTAATGGTTGATTTCAACTTTTAAATCCACTGAAGTAACTTCAGCCTCTTAATATTTGAAGCAGACTTCTTTCATGGGTTCTCTGTTTTGAAACTATTTTAAACCTCCATAAAATCACTTTATTTGTTGGCAACAACAAATTTCAGAATTATCTTAAACGTTTCCAGGCTGGAATTTGAGATCCAGCCTGTGAACTTACTTGTGTTTCACCTTTACCTGCATACTATCAAGACCCTCTGATGCTGTTCCCTGCTGATATAAATAGAGGTCTAGTCATATTGGTGCAATTTCTATCCTTGATGCTGATGCACAGTCTAATATTTCTATTCAACTAAAGTAAATTTCCTTTACCTGGAAAAATGATACCATAGAATCATAGAATGGTTTGGGTTGGAAGCGACCTTAAAGATCATCCAGTTCTGGCCCCTGCCATGGGCAGGGACACATTCCACTGGATCAGGTTGCTTATAGCCTCTAAAAGTGTTTGGTGCAGTTTAACCTAAGAAAAGGAAAACCCAAAGACTTTCAGTACCCAGTCAAATACTTCAAAAATTTTCCTGTCACTTCACTCTCTATTGATAAAGAATCCATCTGCCCTAAAATACAAGTGACTGGGTTCTTTTATAACATCCCTCTCTAGCCATTGCCTTTCCTTTTAAATTAGTGGTACTCCAGACTTGTCAAAGATGTACTGGCACTGATTCAAAAATCAGAAATAATGCATTTCTGTCAGCACAGAAAGCAGAAGTGATACTAACCTACTCCTAAAAACAGTAATCAGGGCAAAAGGATAAATAGTACTATGAAGTATTTATATGGGCTTTAATAATATTGAAAATGAAATGAACCTTATCAGTGTGCTGAAATAGGACTTGCAAGATTCTTGCAGGCATGCGGCATGGCCACCAGTTGCTTATAGAGGTAATTTACAAGGTGTCCTGCTGTTTGATGAAGCACAGGTGCTAAGGCTGTCATCCACAGCAATGACTTATTAGCTTTTGTGGTGCTGTAGACCTCACATAACCAGCACTAAATCAAGTGTGTGTATACAGAAATAATGTTTTGCGATGGTGACCCATGGAGACCCTTTAGCTGTTCTTGCCCTTTTGCCATTGCTGTTGTTTTCTGTCATCATTATTTCGAAATCCATGAGATGCACTTTCAGTCTTAATTTCTCAGCAGTGAAGGTTCCTTCACTGTAGTTTTATTGCTATCAATTTTCTGTTGACGTGTCATACTACTAAGTAGCCAAAACTTATACTGAGGAGGTGAGGTACCTCAGGGCAAATTGAGATCACTGAAAAATTCAGATGACTGCAGCGAATCTTTCATTGTGCCTATCTCTGGTAGCCTGTACCATCTTTCTAAGTAACATTGGCATGTGGCAAAAATATGTCTCAGTCCTACTTTGGACCATGTTATCTACAAAGCTTTTCTTCAAGGAAATTCATGGAAAGGCTTCATCTTCCACTTTCCATGACAGTGACTATCGATCAAACTCATTGGGTGTTGATTACCTGTATACCCTTTGAATAAGCTCAAAAATCTTTAATCACTATTAAATGCTTGCCAAGCATGGACATGGGGGGGTAAAACCAGCCAAAGTGCAGGTCTAGTGTAGTCACTGAATTATAATGAGAGGACACTGGAGAAAAGGAAATGGAATAAAATAAAATGAACTAGTTGAAAAAGCAGAGATAACACAGAGGGGGAAAAGAACATTTGACTGGAGAAGAGGCTTTATTTTTATGGCTCTGTGCGAGAGCTCCTTTCTAAATCCTTGTGGTAATTACACAGATTGCATAATGGGAAGTTAGCTTACTAAAAGAATGTCTTTTATTTTACTTTATTTTTGGACTTTTTGGTTATAAACAAATGAACACTGTTCTTGGTCTCTGCTCTTCATTAGTGTTCTCTCCTCCTTTCAGGTTGAAGTATTTTGGATTGTTTTTTTGATAGTAAGCTTGCTTAAGTGGGGCCAGACTGAGGTAAGACCTGATTTTAAATATTTAAATTGAAGTTTTCTACAGCCTTGCAGAGCCCACTAAGCTGATACACAGGTTTTGTGTGGATTTTTTTTTTGTTTTGTTGTAATTTATTTATTTATGAAATAAACTACAATGATGTTCAGAAATCGAGGAAAAATGATCAAGTCTAATATTTAAAGTTCTCATTTAGACTGCCTTTTCTTCTCTAAGGCATGTACTGAGTCAGTGAGCCACTAGCACTGTTGCAGGCAAGGTGTCATCAAATGAATAGATTTTGCTGATCTGTGTTGATGCAAATCGTGGGTTAGATGAGGTGAGTTTTCCCTGTACTCACAGCTGGGAGTTCTTGGAGCCATGCAAGCAGAGATGCAGGGAGTTGTTCAGGAGGGGGTCAGGTGAGCTACTGGCCCTGACTGGGTAAGTGCTAATACTAGGTTTTATGGTAGTCGTCCTGCTTTATGACTAAAATAGCTTTGCTACAGCTTTTTTTTCTGGTAAATGGGTTGCTGCAACATGTCTCTACTCAGTAACAGAACCGAGTTTTAGTTTCCTGCTTGAAAGAAGTTGATGTCTATCCTTTACCTTCTTTGCTGCCTACAAGGAAAGCATATGGGATAGATAGATTGGGGCTTTGGGGGTGTTGCCTTTCATGTGTAGGTATTAGGATTTTTTTACATCTGTTTTCTTTGTATTTTTTATGTCTTTAAGTATGATTTTCAATTTAGACTAGATGGACAGATGCTCAAAAAAAATTAAACAAATACTAGATGAAGTTCTAGGAAAAAGCAAACATACACAACAAGATGTTTATTGAAAACAAAAATGTGTCAACTTCCCATTTGTAGAGTGCTGCTGAGGCGTGAACACTTGTAAGTGGGAAGTTGCTACTGAACACTACAAGGAACCAAGTTATACTTCTTGGTCAAAAAGAGACATCAAATGTAATGTGAGCCAACTAAAAGATGTTTCAGACTTTGCTCTTTTGCAGTTTGGAGTGAAACCAGATTTTGAGTTGTAAAAGAACTCCATAAGCATAAATCACTGAAATGAGAAGGTGATAAAAGACCTTTTGCTTTCTTTTTTTCTAGGATAAATTACACTGAAATGTACAGGAATGTTCTTTTCTAGTTTGAGAGTAAGTAGGCTTGTATAATAAACATTTCTGTAACGTTCAGCTGCTTTAGGCCAGACAGCTCAATTAGGGCTGTGCAGTAAAATACAACTTCTGTGCACTTTGTGAGCACTTACTGTGACTGAAAGCCTGTTAGCAAGAAATCTCATAGAAAATAGGTCCTGTCAAGTGTTTACGGAAATTGAATTGGCATACATTTAACTCATAGATGTGAAAAGCAAGAGATTTCTGGATGCTGAGTAATTTAAGTATATTATCATATTTGACTTCTCCTGTTAGAATCTCGTTTATTCATTATTTTTAATACATTAAGAGCTGTGCAAAAGAGGATGGAAGTTACTAACTGAAGCTGACAAAAGCAGAAAATATAAAATTAAGCTTGACAACATTTTCTGTGTTTAATAGTTATCCATAAAATCCATACTCCTTAAGCAAGTGGTGGGCTAATGTTTTTCAGACGTATGTTCTTATAAAAGGAACAGATTCTCCTTCCTAGGGCTTTTAAAGTAGTGTTTTGATAGAAAAGGAAAAAGTATTCTGTTTTTTTTAATAGTATTTTATCCATACCAGAACTTAATTATCTGTAGCATAGTTTTAGTGTATCATAACGTATTCTTTGTTCTCTGAAAGCCTGTTGCTATTGTCCTAAAATCAGTCCAGGAATTACTGGTTGACTATAGACACTGCTTGATGAATGCTGGTTCTGGTTTGTTTTTACCAAGTCATGCATTTCTTTAGGCTAAGATAGTCTCCAAGAGGACTTTGTCTTCTTCAGTTACCTAAAAAGCAGATATCTCATTTATTCAGTGGTGAACAGATAGGTGATAGCAACTGTGTATCACAGTATTTTTTATGGGAGTAATTGTCCTCTGGAAATGCCTGTTTCTCACTATTGTTTCTCTGAGGAGAGCCCAGAGGACTTGCTTGGCCTATTAATATAAATTTAGGTAGTCTAAGTGAGAAAAGTCAGACCTCTGTATTTACTTTTGATCACAAAAAACTTGAGATTTGTTGTGGATGAATAAGTTTAATGCTGAAGAGCAGGTTTCAGGCATAACTAAGTATTTGACCCTTTATTTATAGAGTAAGTATTTCAAAATAAGTGTCAGATTGAATCTTTAAAAGAAAAGCAATTTTATCATGCTACCAGTCCTAGGAACAGCACACCACCTAATTCAGCTATTTTGCCTGGTGAAGAGGGAGATGAGATTCATAAATTGATACCAATTGCCTGCCTGAGAGGTGGGAGCCAGCAAATGAGGTGACTTTCTCTTGTGAATTATACCTGGTTGTGTTAAATACACATTTAATTCTGAAGAAAGGTATGGGCAGGCAGGCTATTTTTACTACTTTAGATGAGATTTATTCCAAATGTTTTGAATGATCAAAATTCAAGTGACATTTTGGGGCATCCTTATCACCATGTATAGCTGATGATTTACTCTCAAGAGACTGCATAGTTAGAGATGAGATCTGTTACCTGTCTTCTGCTCAGACAGGATGGATTTTACATCAGTGACAATAAACAATAAGAGGACTCAGTTTTGTTATGGATCAAACAACAGTCTGCAGGCAGCCAGTGTTACTTTTATAATTGCCATTGTAGCATAAATGTGTTAGGAACTGTATATAACAGGAGATAGATGCTCAGCAAGTGCTGATGATAGTTCACGCTGATATAGCTTGAGGATGCCAGATCCATCTTGTCATAGTGAGAAATTGCTATTCGCTTTAGGGCAGAGAGCAGCTAGGAAAATCAAAGTCTGAGATGGTATTTTAAAACAGTAGCACTTTCAAATATATTTGCAAGTTTACATTTTCTAATTCACAAACAATAGGAATACAGAGAATATTTTGGCAAATATTATTTTTAAAAGGACGATCATCTGATTATGCAGGCAATTTTAATTTTCCTCTTTTATTGCTCAGCAGGGAAATAATCAACACTTCTGAGTGAAAGTAAATATTGAAATGCTGCAATTTTCTTCTGAAGAACCAGTCAAATATTTACTGTTGTATATAGTGCCCTGTTTTTCATTACTTGCCAGAATACTGCGTTTATTGAATGCTTCAATTATACATTGAGGAAGGTGATTTTGTGTTATGGTAAGCAGTTTAAACATTGTACTGTTGAAAACAGTAGTTGAAGGCTAATAGAAATAGAATTAAAAATGTATCAAACAGCCTAGCCTGCTGTCTGGTAGTGATTCTCTGACTCATAAAAAAAGTGCTGCTGTTTCCCTAATGAAGCTTGGCTGACTTATATTTATGTTTCTATTTTCTTACAAGGGAGTCGACACACCACCACTTTTCCTTCTTCTTGAGTTCACCTTACTATGAACATCAAGTGGCATTATAACCTGTAATAATTTTATTACAATGAATTACTTTTGATCTTGTTCAGCATGTTCCCGCTGAAGCACTTGGGCAAGTCATCACTGTTTTTACACACAAATCCTACATGCATGGGTTTTAAAACAAGAATAAGAGGCTATTTTACTGTTGGGCATTCAAATCTAGATGCAGGTGTTGAAGATATGAACAATGGTATAACAGGAACACTATTATGAAGAGCTCTAGAAAGGATATGGGAGCTCTAAATGAAGTTAGAATAGACACTTTTTCACTGTTGTATGGTTTGTATCTCTGTTACATGCAGATGATGTCAGTAGGCTGGGTTAAGGTCATTACGTTTAGTCCCTTAATTCTGTTCAGTTTTTGATTCTGAGAGGGAAACATGCATTCCTGTTATTTGATAGTCAAGTAACTTGGACCTTCCAGCCACTTAACTTTAGCGCTATGCTGAAATGCCTAAACTGGGAATGTTATTGTCTCAGATTGTCTCTGTAGTCACTTGCAGGAGGTGAGCATGCTCCAAAAAGCATCCATTCCATGGAAAATCTGAATTGCTTTCTGAAAGTGTCTGTCTCTAATGATTACAGAGGGAGTTTATAGTTGGAGTTTATGGTTATTGCATACCTACCTTTGGCATCTCTGTTGACTGTGATGAATCTGAACCTCTACGCTATAGTATTTGTACTGAATGGTAGTCTCTTCTCTAAACGTAATCTTAAAATCAATGGAAATCCATAGTATTTAGCAGAGCTTGATGGAAATGCTAGTAGATTTTGCTGAGTAGATTTGAGATGTCGTTTAATTTTGCGGTAAATCTAGTAAAGATTGTATACCAACCTAGTAAAGATTGTATACCCTAAGGGCACTTGCAGGAAGCCATTATGGATCTTGTAGCTGAAACCGTGTATGTGGCTCCCACTGGGAGTAGAATACTGATGTAGATAGGCATGACATTTACTTTGTGCAGAGGCAAACTATGGGATAATATGCAAGGCTGAATGTCGTGCTCTTGACACTAGCTGAGACCAAGGATGACCTGATGCTTTGAAGTTGTGGTGGGGTAGCTATAACCACAATGACTAAAAAGTTAAGTGATGCTGAAGAAGATATTAAAGAAATCGGCATTGAAGGTGCTCAGAGTGTGATGAAAGCAGTGCCGCTTCTATTTGTATATTTTAAAATTTAAATTAAAGTACAGTTCACTGAAAGGGGAGGAGTCCCCTAATATGTCAAAGCTCCTAATTTGTCTAATAATACCCAGAGTGTGGATGGCTGGTACCAGGCTACTAGACAAAAGAAATGATGAAATAGTGTCTTATAAGAGTAGGAACAAATAATAATCTGGAACTAGTAAGATAGGGAATTATTGGAGAAGAAAAATAAAGCACCAAGACTTGAATAACTGCACATCTTAGCAAGCACAAGGACATGCCTCTTACAGGTACGGTTGGGTTCATTGTTAGTGGAGTGAGAGGAATATTCTGTACAGTGCAGATGTCCCTTATCAGTGCTTACAGTGTATTTATTAAGGTATTATAAATGTTTAACAAAGCTCAAGCTTCAATAAAGCTTAAAACCCAAACAACAAGAATTGTGACTCCCTAACAATGTTCCCTGTTGACCCTGCAGATTTCTTGGCAGAAAGCTGATGGACAATTAAAGCTGCTTTAGAAATTGCTCTGATTGCCCTCGCTCGCTCTCCTCCACAGGAGAACTGTGCCAATGGTGGCTGAGGGATAAGGGAGAGCAAGAGGAGACTGACATGCTTCTGTGCCAGCTCCTTTGTGCCACTAGGGCAGAGGTTCCTGTTCATGATTTAAGTCCCTCTTAGAGGGCTGGAAGAGCACAAACACCTCTGTAGATTTTACAAAGCCTAGTTAAAAAGTGTTTGTGTATAACTGATTCCTCTGTTTTTCAAATGACAGTGTTCAAGTGAAGGTACTCATATCGTGGAAACAAATAAAACAGCCAGAGAGAGAGAGTTTTCTGTAAATATGGTGTGTAGATGGTGCTATTTTATAAATAGTAATACTAGATGATTGATAATTTCATACATAATCAATGCTGTCACTGAGCTAAACAAAGCCCTTCAGAAATCAGACCAGAGCAACTGCTTCATCATAGCAAAAAATTGAGTAGGAAGGGTTCAGCCCCTAAAGGCAAGCTAAGAGTCAAATTGCTCAAGTACAGTTGGTAGACTAAGTTATTTTAAACAGTGTGTTCAATTTATTAGACCACATATGTAGATGCATTCCAAACCCAACCATTCAAATAGAGCAGTACCCCTCAGAAACAAAGAGTATGAATATGAAAAAAAACTTGATTTTGAAAGCCAATTGCTCTGTTAAAATTCACACTCTTTCCTTAAGATATATATTTACTACAAACCCCTAGAATTCCTAGCATTTTAAAGTTCTTAGAATATCCTTATGAAGACATGTTAATGAGAAATCATAGTAAGAAACAAAATCATCTTCTATATTTCAGATTTAAAAATATCTCTTGTGCCAGTCACCTCCAGGGTGTGTTGCATTTTTCTTTAGGAAGGCTACTGGCCTGTGTAAGCACATCCATTTCCAGGTCTTAGGATCACAGAACTCGCATGGGAAGGGACCTCAAAACAGGTATGGCTCAAGCAGGTTGCTCTAATCAAGCTTGGATAAATATATGTATATCCAAGAAAGCTGGGGAAGGACTTCTTACAAGTGTATGCAGTGAGAGAATGAGGGGGAATGGCTTTAAATTGGAAGGGGAATATTTAGATTAGACCTCAGGTTGCTGAAGGAAATTGTGGCTGCCCCTTCTCTGGAAGTGCTGGCAAGGTTGGATGGGGCCTCGAAGCAGCCTGGTCTAGCAGAAGGTGTCCCTGCCCATGGCAGGGCCTTGGAACTGGATGATCTTTAAAGTCCCTTCCAACCCAAACCATTCTATGATTCTATATATCTATATTTGAAGCAGACACAAACATTTAGAAATATTGGAGAAACCCTACCCTTCCTTAGTGGGACATGGATTCAAGGTACTAGTTTTCTAACTGCACTTCTCATCAGGGTTTCTGATCTGTAGAAAACCTGATTCTTTGCCCTTCTTAAAGGACATCATTACAGCAGCAGAGAAAATAAAAATCTGCTGCTCAGCAGGTGGAAAAAATCTCAGTTTACTATATTTTGATTCTTTTTCTTGATGGTACAAAAAAAAAATAAAAATCACTCATTACCATGTTCCTGAGATAGAAAGTTAATGACTTTCAATCTGAACGTGGGTTAGCCTCATGGTCTTCAGACAGAATCTGCAGATAAATTCTGCTTCCAAGAATACGCTGAAAAATACTTCGCTGTAGAATAAAGCTAAGGGTAATCTGTTTAGTCTAATGATTTGTGATGCAGGTTCTTGTCTTGTCCTACAGCTAATGTTCCTTCTGCAAAATTTTGACAAGCCATGATCAAAACCACTTGCTGATCTTAAAAACTTGTAGTTCACCTCTGGCATTCAAGTTTGTCTTCTGTGGAAGGTAAATATTAGGATATTATCTTTCTGTCTGGAATTAAGCTAGCTGGAGTTCTTTGGGTGGAAAACACTGGACAAGCCTGAGTCAAAGAGTGCTAGAGCCAGTGGGGAGACTAACTAGATGCAGTAGACTTAAGATTCGGGTCTTCCAAGTGCAAAATATAGCTACTAGTTGCCAATAAAAGACAATAAAACTTGCAATAGGAAGTTGAAATCAACTAACTCACAGGTCAGTGTAGAGTCCAATTTTAAGAATAGCTTTTGCAAGCTTGGAGAAGCCTCCAGAACCGTGAAAAATTTATTCCGAGCTCTGACTTTCAGGTCTTTCCTTGGGAGAGAAGGATACAGCACACAGGTTATTTATGGCAATATGTAATTTGCTTCCTGTGTTATATGAAAGATGAACTTTGTTTTTTTGACTTACTGAAGAACACTTAAATTCATACGGCAGCAAAGATTTTTTTCCTAAAGCGTTTATTTCTATTCTGAATTGGCCGAGCCATTTCTCTTGACACTTATCAAGATGACTCAAAAAAGAATACTGAAACCAAAACCTCCAACACTGTGTATACCAGGGTTAAAGGCAGAACAAATAATGCAGAGTAATGCCATGAAAATTAGAAGGAATTCTTTCACTAGAGACTAGGCCAGCAGATGGCAAATAGAGTTCAATGCAGAGAATATAAGCTAATTATAGTTGAAGGAACTAAATAACCTGGGGAATACCTGCTAAGTGGAACAATCATCCAGCACAGTGATCAAGAAAAAGACTTGGGGATTATTCTGGAAAAAATAGTTGAAACCATGATCCCATTGAACAGTTTCAGTAAAACAGGCAAATTGCATATTAGGTTGTGTTAGAGTGAGAAGGTGTGAGATCAAGGAAGAGTATAGGGAACACTTAGTAAAAGCTACTGCAGTTGCTGAACACTTTCATTACAAAACCTTCTTTTGACAGTTCAATACGTTTCCTAAAGCGGCAGATCTGACTGCTGAATTCTCCTTTGGTTATTCTGTCAGTTAAATTCATTTTGTCATTCAAACTTGGGGTGTGTTCTTTCAATGATTTGTGCTGTAAGCAATTACCTTGAGCTTGCTGCTGTTTTCAACCTGGAGCTCTACGAGAGGATATGGCTGGTTTTGTGGGTTTTGTTTGTTTGTTTTCTGTAGGGATTTTGTTTGTGTTGTTTAGTTGGTGTTTGTGGTTTGTTTTGTGGTTTTTGTTTTGTTGTTTTGGTTTTTGTTTTTCTTTTTTTTTTAATTTGGCTTTGGTTTTAATTATTTTTCTGGATTTGGGGCTGAATTCAAACATAAGGTTAGTTGGAAAGAATATTTTCACTGACTTGCCGTGAATGGATTAGGTTAATTGATCCTACCTGGTCACTTGTGCCAGTTGCAGGGGGTGATGTTTAAGTGTTGCAGTCCACAAGGTACACTAACTTGCTGGGACTTGTAGGTTTGGATGCCCACTGAGAGAAAAGAGAGGGGTAAAAATGGGAAGAAAAAGGTTTGAGGGGTGAGTGGGAAGTGCACAAAAGAATAGTAAGAGCCACCACTGGGGTTCTGTGGTGTCCTGCTGATCTCATGTCCTCGCTCTGTCTCAACGGATGTTGGTCCAGTCCTGAAGGGCAGTAAGTCCCTGCAGACTGAGCATCCTTTTATACCATCTTTTCTGTGAGTGCCATCCAATCCACTCCCAGGCTGAGTTTAGAAGGTCCAGTTAGGGGACAGCACATGACTATCATGCTCAGGCCACGAGTTCATGCAGCCTCTATTACAAGGGTTGTGAGTTAGAGCCTGTCAATGCACCATTTTGTGCCACAAGCAAAATGGCTGTGGTATAGAGACTTTATTGCATATTTATCTTCTTCATGCAGCTATAGCATTTTTGAATTATTTTCTTTTTGAGAATCACCAAGCACAAAGTTTGAGACAAACATAAAATCCAACAGTCACAGTAAGTGACTGTGTAAGTATTTTGTGCATGTTCTAGGGCACCTCTGAGAGTTTGCTCTGAAATCCTATTTATGATTTTTTCTTTCATGTAATTTTCAGATTGGCATAAGGACTGCTGTGCTGAAATTTTTGTTGAGGAAATCAGCTTGCAGGAGATTGCAATGTCTCTGTGAAAAATCTGTAAGAAAACACCTCTAGAATACACAGAACGGCTCAGTTCAGTAATCTGAAAGCCTCTCAGCAAAATATTCTGTAGCTTCCTAAAAATGTTAAACTTCAGTTTACCTGATTTCTTAGAGAGACCTATATATTCTCAAGACATCACCATAGGCGTGTTTATGAAGGCTTTAGAGCTTACCAGAAAATAGGGAGGATTGTTGGCAGGATATGTTTGAGAACTTGTTCTGTCCTTGGTATGAAATAGCTTTTATGCCTTTAAAAGGTTCTATTGCAAGCGATGGTTGGGACCAGGTGATTGTGTTGTGCTATATTAAGCAACTCTGACCTATTAGTCAAGCATTGAAGGAAACATGTCTCTGCCTGATTCTCAATTGGCTCCGATTACAGAATAGGACACTGTATCAGAAGCAAACTCAACTAGACAAATACTCTGAGGGGAAAGATAGAGCAATTAAAAGTTCTTCCAGAGAGGAAATGTTCCAGAAACCGCAAGAACAAATTGAGAAGTTTTAAATGGCATCTTGTCGTTTAATATATATAAGCAAGAAGGAGGAGGATGGTCAGAAAGCAGTCTTATTTAAGATAATAGCTAAGGACTCTTTTTATGTTGTTTAGCTAGTTTGAGTTATCTCATATAAAGGAAGCTGGGTATGAAACATCTAAATATGAACACGATTTTTAAGTCTTTTAACAGTGTCTGAAAGAAACAAGGTAATACTGCTGGGTTTGTCTTGCATAAAGCAAAAACTCCATCTTTTTTAATACTGCATTTATGGTGAAGGACAGATGCGTTCTTCAATGTATCCCCGGGTCCTGATCTTGAAATACCCAGGGAAGGACCTGGAGTGCTCTTCCTGTCTCCTCCAGCACATGTTGTGTCCTGCAGAGATCAGAGTGCAAATTTCACTGTAGTATAGGAGTGGCCATAGCCAGGGCATCTATCTGGACTGCAGAGCTTAGTGCTTCTATGTCTACCCGTTTAGGTAACGTCCCTAGGGTCTTTGCTAAGGGCTGGTATCTTACCTGGGAGTTAAGATGTTACACTTGAAGTGTTTTTACACAGTAGGCACATTTATACTGACAGCTAGCTTGGATTCTAGCAGAAATGTTGTGATGTTTATCTAATCCTCTGTCCAGACTGATTAGCCCCACAGGGTACACGTCTTAGCAGAGAAATTAGACCCTATAGCTTTGAAGTTTCAGACCAATGATTTGGATGCCGGCAGACAGCCAACCTGGATCATGGCACACTGGTGTCATAGCTGTCTGTTAAAATACACTGCTTATTGCAGAAAGGGCTTTGCACATTTTTAGATTAGTCCAGCTTTGCATTTTGACTTGAGCTCTGCACGCAGCATTAATTTGTTGAGGTGACCATGATAGCCCGAGGCTTCTGATTAGTAAATGCGGTTTGCTACAGGTATTGCTGGGGTTATAAAGAATGCATAGGGCTTGTTATAAAAATGTAGGTTTGGGCCATTATACTGTTAGAATACTTAATCTTTGTGTTATGCTGGGTTCTTTGTTACAAGATTTTTTTTTTTCATTAGTTGTGGACAGCACTCTGGAAAATCTAGAGGCGTCGTCAACTCTTTCCAGGTTTAAATTACTCAAATGTGAAAGCAGCAGCTTAATGCGGGTTTGTTGAAGGGCAGTGCAGGGCATATGCTTGAATTTGAGTCATGTTTATAGATTCAGTTTCACAGATGCCGAGAGAGCTGTGCTTTTTCTGCTGGAAACAAGAAAGTACCATACCTGAGGATTAGAGTTACTGAGTTAACAATTTACAGGGCTGAATAAAGTTGTCATTTTTAAGGTCTTGCAGAGAGTACTGTTATATGTAGGACAACTTTGGTATGCATTCAGCTGCTTTAAAGAAAGCAAAGGCACTAGATCCATCAGTCTCAGAAGTGCTTTACAAGGAAGTCCAGTTTCCCAGGGGTCTCTTGAATCTCACAAGGACCATGTTCCTCCATTCTCAGTTCAATAATTAATGTATTTTCTTCCCACTCCTTATACGCTTGCATACTTTAGAAATGGCAGAGCAGCCAAGGAAAACTTGGTTTTGTTAATAAGACACTATTTTACATATATATTTCTGTGTGAAATAGACCATGGCATTTTTAATGCTGAAGGTTATGGCTGTTATTGAATCCTGAGACCTGTCGGGGTAAAAAACCAAAGCCTCTCTCCCCTAATGTACAGAGAAGTACAGTATTTCATTCTTGCCCATAGATCATCCAACTATGCCTGCCAAACCTCAGAAGTGCTGAATGCCATACAAATAAAGGACTGTCTTACAAAAGAGTTTAAGTAGATTTCTACCTAAACAGGTCTCTGCAATTCTCTTTTCAAGGCTTGTGGTATAGGTCAGCATGATTTTGGTTTTATCCTGGAGTAATCGTGTGATGGAGGAAACTTCATTGCGAAAAAATGTGGATTTCTGTCATGGGCCAGTTCTGATACAAGAATGGCAATGTGATTTTCTCTAAGAGCTTTCCTGAAAAGAATATGAAGTTTGATCACACTTTTTTTTTTCCTTGTCAAAATAATTGTATTCTTTTTAACACAATAATCATAGCAAACCAGGCTTATATTGGGCAGGTGTCAGAAGAGTCTACAGAAAAGGAATGCTGGCCTCAGGCTGGTTGCTCTTAGACATATTTTGAGAGTCGTAGTTTGAACTGAGACTACCTGCCTGCTAGTGTATAAAAGAATATGCAGATATAGAAAGAGTAACTGTAGTAAGGCAGAGTTAATATCTAATGATACTGTTTTCTTAATGTTTCATGTATTTCAGCTGTATCACTCCACATAGCTAGTGCTTCCTAGCCATCTGATTTTACAGATGATTGACTAGAGCTTCCAAACTTCTATGAAGTGGATGGAGAGAGGCAAAAAAGAATCATAGCTAGAGGATGCTTTAGCTCCTCTGCCTGCATCTGTGAATGTGACATGCACCTCAGAGTTAATAGGCTCCTAGACTCAGTTGCTCAGTATGTCTTGCTTTCAGTGTTCAAATGGGAAAGCAGGGAAACCCAGGCACGATAAGAATACATACAATGTGTAGGCATATAGTAGTGTGAGAATATTTACCACAGAAGATGGACCTAGTAAGATAAATCCAAGCCCTTCTAAACTACTTCTAGAGAGAGCACACATTAAACAAATATAAACTGCAATGAACCAATGGATACATGTGGAAAGCAATATCTGAAAGAAAGAAGCCTCTTAAGAAAAAAATTGTATAGCCCCACGCTTAAGGTCTGGCCTAGTTTCTGAGGAAGTCTTCCCACTAAGTTCAGGTGAGATTATTTGGACATCACTGAAGTCCCATCAGGCTTGAATAAAGCTGAGACCCAAACCAGAAACATTTTGAGAGTCAAAGCCCTGAGAGGTTTTTTAGCTTACGTTTCTCTTTTGCATACCTGTCTAGAGGGAAAAGCAGTCTGGTGACTTGTGTATAGTCATGAAGCTAAAGCTAGGATAAGACATCATTGAAATGACAGAATATTTCAAATATTACTATAAGTTAGCTAAAAAACATTACAAGTGATGAGAAGATGCGTCTCTCTCCATCCAAAACCTTTTCTGTTATAGCTTTCTTTACCTCCTCAAAACCCAGAATGCTGCTGCTGTCTTGTAAGCTTGTGATTTGGTAGACAGACAAGGATTTTCTCAACAAACTACTTGAGATCTGGGGGTCAGAGGACATGTGGGTGAACTTGCATTTTAATTCCCGTTTTCGTTAGGAATGATTCACTCCTGTAAGATCATGACTTCCTAGACAGGTTAGGCAGGATAGTTCAAGATTTTGCCAGTAATAATTATAACCATTTTCTCTGACTGACGCTCATCTAGCTGCAAACCTTGAAAAGTGTGATACTTCTTCTGTGAGATGTGGAACAGCTTCAGTTGCTATTGAATAGAATGGGAATATCCTGGTATCAAGTCCTACTTCTACTTCTGACGAATCTCTGCAGGTTAACAGTTGCAGAGAAGATGGATATTCTAAATTGTGTTCCTCTTACTCCGTAAACATATAGTAGATAAAAGATACAGAAGAATGGTGAAATCTATTGCCTAGGTTAATTTGAATTCTCTGCTATGCAGGTACGTAGGAATTTAATAAATAGATGCATGGTATGTGTTGCATGATCATTTCTTCTCTTATTTTATGCTGGCAGCTCTAACTAAATTAGATGTCAAGCACCTGCTGTTTTCCCCTCATCTCTGTTACAACATTATTTGACATTCTGGGACATCTCTTTAAAAGTATTCAGAAATGAATACATCATAATTAGCTTGTCATAGGTAGTGACAGCCTTAAGGAAAGGGGAAGTAAGCCAAACAGAGCAAATCACAAATTGGCCAGGAGAACAAGAAAAAAAACACAAAAGCTCCCTGAAGTTCCCAAGTACAGTGGCTTGGCTGCTCCGTGACAGGGGAAACAGCAGGACCTTGCATTCCAGCTTCATTTAATCACTGCTGCTGCTGTCACTCCACAGAGCATAAAACTGCTTTTCAACCCACTGCAAAACATCACACATAGGTTGCTAACACATGGAGATCTGTACAAATGTCACTGGAGAATATGCATCGAAGGAAATGAATTACACACGTTTTAATTTGAAGTCATCCCCTCCTGTGGACAGCTTTGCATTACTGCCATGGTCACGAGGCTAAGTCTGTGCTTTCCCATTACTTCAGAGCAGCACCTGTTTTCTGTATCAGTCATTAGCAAGTGTAAAATTCAGCAGACAGAAGCACTCAGATGTTTTTAGATTTGTAGCATATGTTTTGCATCTATGATGGAGTTAACAATGAGCTGCTCACTGGAATCCTTGAATAAGCAATTCTGTGCCTGTCTTTTATTGGTTTTGCGAGGGTAGGCTTACAGTGAAGAACATAGGTTTTGTAACATATTATAAGACCACCACTCAGTCTCAAAACTGTCACTCTACACCAAACACAATGTCATGTAGTCCAGAGCCTCATAGCTCGATTACTCTGCTAGTTGTATGAGTAGAGCACAGAAATCTGAGCTCAATGGCTTTTGCTTCAAAAACTGATTTTCTCATTAAGAAAGTTGTTCACTGGGCGTTACTGAAGCTGCTGCTATTGAAATGAGTGTAATAAACAGATTTAATATGCTTTACCCAAAAGGTTTATTAGCATGAGTAAACACTGCAGTTACTAAGGATATTATTGAATATTATTCTGTTTTGGAAGATTTTTTTCTTTTTATCTGATAGACACCGTGTTAGTGTCTTCCATTTTTCCGGGCAAGATGCACCCCAAGTGAGAAAAGACTTGCTGAGACTTACTTTTGGTTTCAGTAGAGGGCTTTGTTTTGTTTTGCTGTACTTCAATTCTTCCACGATCTATAGAGTGATTTTATTGCTGTGGACTTTAGAACTGAAAAGTGACAGAACTGAACCTGCATCTCCTGGCACCTTGTTCAGTGCCCTATTCAGACTTGCTTTATCCCCTAATTATTTCATGCATGGAACTGAACACATCAGAGGGGACAGAAGAAGAGTGGAAAAGGTGGGAAGGTCCAACTGTCAGACTTCTAAGGTTTCCGCCTGATTGATTCCTGTTTTATACTTCAGTGGTAGAAGCCCCTTGATTTCACTAGAGTTTCATCATTGCACAGCTGGAGTAAACAAATCTATCTGTTACAGATAGATAAGCTGTCACCATCCTGTGCACCTGTCTTGTTCTGCGTTCTTTGCTGGGACTCGAAGAAGATGAGCCACCAGTAAATGATCCATGCAGTTAAAGAATTGTTTACTGTGAGTGCTTGTGTACCAGTCTGCGTGACTTTCTTCAAAGGGATGTGCAATATAACTTGTATAAATTAATGTTGCTGAGAGAGGTGGTGTATTCCTCTAAAGCAATGAAGCAATGGAAAAAAAGATCTTGATATCTTATGTGCAATCAACACTATGTGAAAGCAAGCACTTCCATTTGGAGATGTTGCTTAGGATGATTACATGCTGGAAACATATGAGAAACTTTTAGGGAAAAAATAAGGTTAATAAAATAATTAAGTATTATCTTTAATATTTTATACTTCAGTATTAAACTGAGTTCTCAGAAATCTGGGTAAAGCTTTACAGGACCAGAATTTATTACTCAAATCTATACAATGGAAAACTTACTACTTTTCAAAACTGCAATACAGTGGTTGGTGTGAAGCCTGAAGGGCAACTTGGTTTAAAATAATTCTTGCCTTTCATAAGGAAAGGAAAGAATAGATATTGAGGGAGTGATTTCTGTTCCATTTGTATGTGGAAGAAACTTTATATTTGTAAATCCGAAACCCCCAAAAATCTGAATTATGAAAGAGAAACTTCAACTGTGGGAGCATAGCCGCAGCCCAAATTGAATCTGGAGTTTTCTGAAATGATGTTATGGGGCATACAGGCCAATATCAAATGTGGTTAAAACTCACTCTATTCCTTCCATGCTCAAAAAAATAACGTTTTTCTGAGGGGCTCATTCTATTCTAAGCAAATAGTGGCAAACAAATGCAATCAGGACATTACTATTGTTTTTCTAACACCAGGAATTGTATTGTTCTTTATAGACAAAGGAGGAAAAATGGTAATGTCCTTACCTCAAGGGCTTGATTACTGAGAAATGTGGAGCTGTAGAAGAGTAAGTTGCTGGAAGGGGGATAAGATGCTGAGGATTGATCTGTCTGTGTGATATCTATTTTGTTAAAAGTAATTGCTAAGATAGGACTCCATTTTTATATAACTTCCTGCTGCTGGGTGTGAGGCTTGTGGTGCCAGGCTGAAGCAGGACATTTAATAGTGTGGATTTATGCTGGAGTACTAGCACCAGCATCTGTGGTCGAGTTGTCATTAAAGCAAATAATTATATTAGTTTTGTGTTGTGGAGGGCATGTATATACCGCTGGCGGTGTTTTGCTTGAAATAAGGCAGCAGCTGAGCTGAGTGTACTTACAGTTTCGGTTAGGGAAGGAAATCTTCCTTTAAATCACTTTGTTTATTGTGCACTAACAAGCTAATTTTAAATAAGTTTCTTGCTTAAGATGATGCTGTTCCTGGAAATTCTGTGAAATCTGATTGAAGACATGGAAGATCAGTTGCTTGACCTTCTCATTTTACAAGGACCGCCCTTCAAGGCTAGGTCTCAACAACAAGCAGAAAAAAAATCATTCAGAATCAGCTGGGACAGCTATTTTTCCCATGTGCACTTCAAAAATTGGTGTTCACTGTTTTTTATTCGTATTGTAGTAATTCTTGGAGGCAAAAACCGCAGTAAAACTTTCTTGAAAAGACAAACCAAACCAAAAATCCTCAAACAAAAAAGGTAGCCTCTCAAAGCTTTCCAAGGTGGGGAGGAATACATGGATTTAAGAAATGGAACGCAAATGAACAAGGTCAACAGTTATGGGTCAGTTATTGTCAATCCTGTGGCTACCTGACAACTTTGGTGCTTCTAGGACTACCTCCTTAACTGATTGTGAATTAGTATGAAATGTCTGCTATGTTGTTGGTAATTATTTCACATATTCCAACCTGTAAATAATTTCCATCAGGCTGAGGGAGTTAGAGATGTTCAGCCTGGAGAAGAGAAGGCTCTGGGAAGAACTTATAGCGACCTTCCAGTACGTGAAGGGGCTACAGGAAAGCTGGGAAGGGACTTTTTACAGCGGCATGGAGTAGGGGGACAAGGGGGAAGGGCTTTAAATCAGAAGGGGGAAGATCTAGATTAGACATTAGGAAGAAATTCTTCGTGCTGAGGGTGGTGAGGCACTGGCACAGGTTGCCCAGGGAAGCTGTGGCTGCTCCATCCCTGGACGAGTTCAAGGCCAGGCTGGATGGGGCCTTGGGCAGCCTGGGCTGGTGGGAGGTGTCCCTGCCCATGGCATGGGAGTTGGAACTGGATGACCTTTAAGTCCTCTTCCAACCCAAAGCATTCTATGATTCTGTTTCAGGTTCTAAGTGATGCTAACTTGATTTTGTTTTAGTCTATGGATGGCTGCTGAAATCAACCAGAATCATCCTGCTGAAATTCAGATCAGACCCTGAATGGATAAAGCTATGGTTTGATGGGTGAGGGGAAGGCAACTTTGTTAGAATTACTTAGGCATTCAAAACTCCTTCAGTTTCTAGTGTAAGAACTCTTGACTTATATTAGCAGTAGAGGAATACAGATTAGTAAGGAAAAATGTGATTTTTTTTGGTACAGTGCAAATCAAAAGTTGGGCTATTATAGAACATCTCTTTCCATCTCAATTATTACTTGATATCACATGTAGGATTTGCAGTTGTAGAGTTGTTTGAGAAATGTTCAATTATCATTTCCAAATATTTCTCTGGAAGAACTGATAGGTGTATGGTGTAGGGCAAAATGAACCAGCCGTTAAAACTTGAAATGTGTAAGTAAACAGAGATCTGTGTAGATTTTGGGGCATGTGTACAGGCAGGAGAAATGGAGGAAGATGAGTGTGACCACACGCCGTTGGTGTGGTATTTTTCCCACTGAAGCACAGCTGAAAGAAAGGGTAGAACTGTAGCTACTGTTAGCAGTAATTGCCAGGTAGACTGTTCAGCTGGAAGTCTTTTTTTGCTCTGGGCTGAGCACTGAGAATAACTGTTTCCTGCTTTGAATACTTTTTACTACCTCAAACCATGTGCTAACTACTGTATCAGAAGATGGATGGAGAGTGGAAAGCAATGACTACTCTTTCCTCCTTCCTGTCCATATTTTGCCCTCAAATTGCTGTAATTTGTTACCGTTCTCCTAAAATGGATCTTACTGAATATTTGAGGCTTTGGAAAGGGAGGGGGAATTACTTTAAAGGACTTATGTTGGGAAAACACTACCCTCTTTTTAAGCGTTAAGTTATTATTCAGTGATCTTATTTTTTAAATCAAAGATGCACAGTATACATATATTTCTACTTTGAAAGGTAATATTCTCAGTTTTTACTGTGATCCATTTTAAGGCTGTATATACATGGTCTTCCTTTGCTAACAGATTTTTCCTCTCTGCACTATGCTTGAATATATTTCTCAGGGAAATAATTGATGTCTCAGAACAGAGTCACAAGGATGTAACTGCGAGTGATCCTGCGTGTTTAAGATTCCCATTGAAATTGATAGGATATCTGCACGTTGAGACTAAGGCCAAACTGTACGTATTTGTAGGAAATAGCAAACACAGATTTTTTTGTCACTTTGCAAGCACAGGAGCACATAAATAGCAGTTTCATAACAACAGTATTTCTCATCATAGCTTGCTTATTTGAAACCTTCCCCTAGGAATGAAAACAGGAGTTCACCTTGCATTTTATCCTTCACACTTGTAGTGTAATGAATACCTGGCACAGCTGCCAAAAAGAAAAAAAAATATAATTGTATGTACGAAATTATGGGGTACTGCATAAGTGTCTTAAATGTGCAATTACTGCCTGCTGTATTTAGAACAAAGAAGGTGAATGCCGGCCCTTTTCAGTTTTGTCTGGAAATATAAACAGTAGAGAAACCTGTTGCTTTGGTATCTTCAAGCTGATATAGGCATCGTGATATCCCCAAACATTTGTACATGGTATACCTGCAGAAAACAGCACCTTTGCCCTGTGGTCCCTGCTCCTTTATCATTGGTCTTGTAATGGATAGTTCAAGATAAAATCTATATTGTTCCTCTGTTTTTTGCTTAGCAAATGCTGTGATTTTGCATTCATCTGGGTGCACTTCCATATCAGAAAGCTTACAGTTAATTTCTTTCATTATGCTGTGTTAACATGAAGAGGCATGAAAAGAAATCCCTGTGGGTGATTGCTTGCTTCCCATGGAATAACCATTCTTATACGTATGCTCTTTGCCTCCACAGGGGCATAGTATACAGCTGCTAAGAAACTGTTTTTGAAAAGTCCTGCCTTTATGCAATCGAACTTCAGCCTGGCAATCTGTAAGGGGCTAATTATAGCCAGCTGCAATTAGCCAGCCAGCTGCAATTAGCCAGCCAGCTGCACAGGGGGCTAATTGCAGCCACCAGCAGCCACAGTACTGACTGCAGGGGCCAGCCGGCAGCCTGGGATGAAGGAAGGGGAGGAAAGATGTTTTTCCTTGGGACTCGGAGGGGTGACTGAAAAGCACATAGTCACCTGAGGATTTCCCACTCTTGCTGGCCTGGCCATGGGGCTGGGGGTGCCATGGGAAAGAAGCCTGCTCAACAGCCCTTTGTCTGGCAAAGTCCTTAGAATCATAGAATAACCAGGTTGGAAGAGACCGAGGATTCCGTTTTGCACAGTCTGGTGACCTCCAATGGGACAGTGCCTCAACAAGTGGCAGGTAAAAGCAAGAATGCTAAGTAATAATTTTTAAGTTAAGACCAAGAATAATAATGACAACAGGGCGCGACAGGAGGAATGTTCAAGGAAAAAGAGAGCTGGTTTGAGTGTTTAGCAGCAGAGGTACTGGCACTGCTGCTGGTGGGTGAGCAGATCAATCTCCACTGGATCCTTCATGCCTGTGTCCCTGGTCTTTAAGTCAGGCTTTGGTTAGCTCCTGTTAGGAGCATATGGAGTGAGGAATGGAAAAGGGATGGTACACAGAGCTTAAATATATGGGCTTTGTAGGGACAGCCTCTGACTGCACCCCTATTTATAATGTTTTTTTTTTTCCAAAGCCGTGTTTTCAGGACCTGGTGAGTTTAATCTCGATGACCACACTTGGGCTGAAGAATAATATTCTGTGTGCATTAGGGAAATACTGCCTTTTCAGACCCTCATTTATAAGACTTGAAGAACTGCAGAGGCTGGGGGAATGTGGAAATAAAGGGTCCGGGCTTTGCCCTTTTAAAGTGTGTACAATGACAGCCTTTTGTAAGACTGCTTACGTAGGAAAGCTGGGCGTCTCATAGAGATAAATGTAGCTCCCACTGCTACTAGAATCCATTTTTTACTGAGTTGCCTGAGAATAGGGTCATGCCGTACTGCGTTTAACAAACTAGGATGTTATTTTGAGAAAATTCTTCATGACTCCCTCCTAGGATTCGTTTCACATGGTGATACATGGCATTGACATGTCCCTATAAATTGTCTAACTGAGATGCAACTCATCTAGTGGTTCTTAAAATTAATTTTCCTTGGCTCTGAGCTCTACTGATTATTTCTTAAACTTTACAATTTTAGTTCCAATGTCTTAATTCACTTAAGTTGATATTGACTTTTTTTTTTCCCCAGGATGACTTCCATTCATATATCTTAATCATAATTCCTAATGTCTGCAGTGAATGGCAAGTATGTACTTCTTGGAGCAGAAGTAGAGGTTGTCTTTTAACATAAAATAACTATTAGTCAAAGGCAATTGCATTTAATGCTTTTTTGGTACTAAGTTACAGCAGGCTCTTGACACTCTTGTTTATGTGTTTCAGAAGACTACTAGCATACATTTGAAAAAAAATTTCCTTATTTTTTTTTTTACCAGGGGTAATTCAGTTTTTGAAAAATCTTTGAGTGTCTGATGGCATGTTTTGGGCTCTTATCTGTAAGTAGAAAGTGTTTTGGTTGCTGTAGCAGGAAACGTGAATGAATTAAAGGGCTTTGACTTCTTATCTTTATTATATTATATGCAGAGGCTTAGAAATGGTCTTCAACATTAGTTAAAACCATATAATAATGTAATATTTTGTGTTTACAAAATCTCAGTAAGGAAGAAGACTTTCCCTGTCTTTTAGCATTTGTTAGAAAAACCTGAGAGATAGAAAGAAAAGGGGAGAGAGGGACTTCAGTAAACATGAATCATGGAAGCATGTTTGTTAAAATAACGCAAGAGGCATTCACACTGTTTTGATAGAAGCCAAGAAATGTGCCCTTTTTCAGTCTGAAAAGAAATTGCAAGTACAGTCTGGGGCTGATTTCAATATAGTATCTTTTTTTTTCCCAGCTTCTGATTGGATATTTACATGCTGAGCTTCCTCTAGTGTATATTTTTCCATTGCATATGCTCTCAGCTCATGCAAGAAGTGATCTTCCTTATGTAGTCGCTGGGCTCAAGGTGCGTTTCTGCAGACATTCTGCAACATGCATGTTGTGTCGGTAGTGCAGCCCATCACATTGGAAGATGACAAATTATAATAATTACATTCTTGTCCATGAAGTTTCTGCTTTGCAGGGAACTGGAGCTGGTGATACTTATTTGCGATTAGCTTTGTGAACTGCTGTAATTATACATTTGGAAAACGATGGCATTGTACTGTTCCTCATTGTTCAAAAGAACAGATGACTGTAGAAAAGAAGTACCTTGTAATGGCTGTGAATTACATTTAAGTGTTTGCTGTTTAATACTGCTTGATCTGGTTTTATTATTTTTATTATTTTGGAGTGTTTGCTTGGGTTCAAGTTGGTGGATTTTATAACGTCAGTGAGTCTGATTGTCCTGGTTTCCAATTCCAGTTAATATATAAATTGCTAAATAGTCTATTGGTGCTATCATGAACATATACATGTCATATAAGCCCATTTCTATTTACATACTGTGCATGTTAAGCTGAGATGGATTTGATATTTTAATCTTGTGCCCCTGACTGCTTAACTTGCTCTATGCCTTTTAATCTCTTTCTCTCCATGATTTACAGTTTCATGAGGCATTGTGAATAACTGCCATTAAAAAACCCCAAATCTTAGAGGAAAACAATTTCTCTTATGTTCCTTCTCCTCCCCCGTGTGGAGCTCCCTGCCAGCCCTGACAGAGAACTTCATATTTTGCCAGATGTACTCTAGAACTGGAAAAGTTTGTGCTGCTGCAAGCTGAATGCAATTGGTTAGTGTATGTGTAATGGTTGTGTTTCGCTATCGACTGATGGAGAAGTCCCTGATTTTCAGTTCGTGTAGAACACAAGTATGGAATGCAGGTTAATAGACATATCTTACTAGTATGCCTTAATAACATATGTTATTAAAACATCCTTTTCTGCAAAGTTATTTGTCCATTTTCTCAAGTTTTCTCCATAAAGCCAGCTTTTGTAGTACCATGACTGTAAATCTCTTCTCTCAAAAGAAATGATTTACAGGAAGAGCTGGGAAAATGTAGGCGGTTTGGATAATAGTTTCCTGTGAAGTCGTGTTATTCAGAGAACAACTTCAGCCCAGCTCCCTGCCCTACTCTGGGGGACTTGTACTTAAAACCCCTACATTTTTAATGTGATATTTATAAATAAATTCCTTTGACTTTTTTTTTTTTCCTCAAAATGAGGTTTTGAATTCACTTGTGTCAGCGTGAATCCCTTTTCCACCATTATTCAAAGTGAAATTTTGCTTACTCATAAGCCAAAAGAAGGCACCATTGTAACAGCTTTTTGAATGTTACAATACTGTTTATCTATTAAACAGTCTTTCTGGCAATGGCTTTAATTCCTATATACCTTTTCTTACCTTCTTTTTCCTACTTGGATTTGCAGCTTTGTGGCTGGTACTGTAACAGGTGTATGTCGAACCATACTGTAAACTGGATCATGATCTAAGCATCCTCCTCTCACAAAAAGATTACGTTGGCTGCAGCTTCGTACCTGCTTAGAGAGTGAATGCAGATAGCGTTCAGGGAATTGATACAGACCTGTCTTATACTTTGCTCAGAATTTTGAGACTGAAGACAAATTCTGATGTTTTTAAAGATCTTTGTAGGTTTTATTATTTATGCATCATGATACCTCAGAAATATGTACCTGCAAATTAGGGACTGTTTGAAGTCTAGTATGAAGTCTGCATCTGAATTTTTGGGCCGAGTACTTCAGATTTTAAACGTGAAGATTAAAGTCCAAAATCTGAAGACAGCTTCAGCTGCAGAGTGAATGTGACTAAGATTAAAGTGATAGCATTTGTGTTTGGATGCAGCACAAGGCATTAACAGTATACTGTTTCCAGTAACTTAATGGGTCACAAGAATTTTAGAGGGTGGAAATTATTATAAAATCTAGAATTAATCTATGTATTTAAGGTATTGAGATCATTTCCCCCTTTGCTTTTCTCTAACTTTTATTTATGAACATCAATTATGGTTCTGGCCTTCATTTTACTCTGTGCAACAGAAGAAATTTGGGCTTATTAAATCCCAAGTCTTTTCAGTGTCTCACAAATGTAAATGAACAGTCTGTAGTGTTGCATGCTCTCTGGATTGCTCTGATGATCATGTTGCCATGGCGATAACAGAGCATACAGGTTCATGAGACAGTATTAGTAATGCAGCAGTTTGAAACTTAATCAATGTACTGCTACTTCTCTGTATTTCAATATCACTTCAGCAAAATTGAATTCTAGTCAGTTGTCAGTCCAGTTTATTTTCTATGGATTTCTTCTACAAAATTTCCCTCTTTATTCTAGGCACTGATCATGATATAGTAATTGAAATCTGTAGTGGTCTCTCATACTAATTATATGACTGTCTTGTTGCAGGCAATCTTTGGGTGTTGTATTCAGCAGCAAGCAGGTGTGAAATATTTTGGGCTGAATATATAAATGATAAATTTTGTATAGAAAAGGTTTCTTTTTCAGAAGATTCGTTTTGGATAGTTTTGTTAATTTTGAAAAAACTTTAAGCATAGAGTAGAACTGGAAAGCAGCTGTGCCTGTCAGGAGTAAGTTAAAGCTGTCAACACCAACCAAATGAATGGTGTACCCTAGGTCTTAGAAACTACGTTGAAGAAAAGGTATTTCACCCTTATGGAACATTAATCAAAAACATATTCACAGCAATACTTCAGATTCTCTTGCTTCTGAGAGAATTTGAACTTGTAAAATAACACCACCAAATGATCATTGGCAATTATGCATCTATTGATAATATCATTAATGGCTAACAGTGAGATAGAGATCTACATATTTTTAGATGTGTATGTTGGTATGTAGTTAAAAAAATACAAATTCTTTCCCTGTGAAGAGCTTTGATCTTATTTGTTCAAGAGTAGATAAAACCCTTGATTTTTCTGTACTGTACATCAGTACTAAAAATTATAATTTGGTTTTTTTAGAGTGCCATGTTAATGACATTGAACATGCCAGGTTGTACAAAACTGAATTTACAGCTATGAGTCATAAACCCAAAAGCTGTTCTTTGAAGGTGCTTAACATCAGAAAGCAGTGCACATGTATAACACAGCTGTCCCTGGGTTGAATATAGGTCTGTAATTAATTTCAGGGCCACTTCTTGTACCACAGACATTTAGAAACAGCTTTTATTGTTTTATGAGGAGTAGCGGACTGCAGAGGGTAAATTCGGTCTGATAGGCTTTCCAGGGTCACTTCTAGAAATGGCACGTCAAAAGACATTGCGACTGAAATGAATCTATACCCAAAAATATGTCATTCCAGAAAGTTTCTACTCTTTTTGCAGTTAAGCTGTACCATTGATATGCAACTGGTTCCAATTTCATTGAAGTGAGAGTTTAAACATCTGTAGCTCTTTTCTTTTTATTATAATGGATTTAGTTGTCGGTTTATAAGAAAATGAGCCATCTTTCTGAATAGTCTGCTGTTAAAAGCAGCTGTTACCAGGTTACAGGCTAGAAAGTGGGGTACTGAAAACGGATTGGTCTTCTGTTGGGTTATTTGGAGAGTTGTCACTTTAGCAGGAAACAGACCTCTGAAGCCCTTGCTCATTATCTCTTCTAGCATCTGGACCGTGTTTGCTCTTCAGACTTGAACAACTTACAGTGCTGTGGCACACAGATTAGGCAGGAAAGAATTTTTAGTTTTGCATGTACTTGCAGGTGTTATTTAAAAATACTCAACTGAAACCAGTTTACATTTATTTATTTAAATTTGGAAGGCACAGGCTATGGAAAAGCAGAGGTGAAGACCTTTAAAGATACGTGTGACTGACTGCAAGGTGAACTACTTTATGAAATTTTCATGGAATCATAGAATAACCAGGTTGGAAGAGACCCACCGGATCATCGAGTCCAACCATTCCTATCAAACACTAAACCCTGCCCCTTAGTACCTCGTCCACCCGTGCCTTAAACACCTCCATTTGACCATTTTGTGGTCAAAATCAACCTTATTGACTCAAAACTAATATGTCGGAAGAGTGGGGTCTTTTTCTTACCATGTGTTTGGCGTATAAGCTTTCAGGAGTTATTTAGCCTCGGTGTTTTAGTTTCCTCGCGCAATAAAACAGCTTTCTCAAGTTATGTTGTAGGGCTACATTAATTCCTGGATGAAATCATCTGTAGTGCACAGTGCTCTCCAAACTCCTTACAGATATACTAAATATATTTTACGTGATGTACTGCATAAGTACTTTCCTTTTAACCTCCTGCTGAACAGGTGGGATGCCTGTAAGAAACCGTTATCATAAAAGCAAAGATTTAGGGGGCAGAACATGACCCAGTGAAGAAAATCACTCTGAGGCAGACCTGGAGGTACAATCACTCCTTAAGTCTCATTTCAGTTCTCCAAAATAGCTCTTATGACGGTTGTTAGTAACAGACTCGTTTGGGGCCGGATCTTCACAGATGAAAAAGTGAAGGTAAAGAGCTGTTACCTTTCCTTTACTGCCCTGTTTTCATGCATAGCTGTTGTCAAAAAGCTGTAGGGCAGTAATGAGTCATGCCTCTAAAAAGTATGCGTGCACAAGCAGCATGTACAGTCAGAGTTGCAGCAAGAGCTCTGTTTGACTCCTTCAAGGTTCTGAAACCCAAGCAACCACATAGTTTGCCCCCACTGCCTCCTCCCCTCAGATAGTTTAAAAAGTTTCTCGGGGAAATGCAATTAGTAACAAGGTTTAATAAAAGCAAAACAACTGAGCATGAGAAGAGGAGTCACTATTCTTTTGTTCTTCCTATGTAATGTAACATAATAGTGAGAAAGCGATTACATTACAACTAAATGAATTAAACAAAGCTCCAAAACATAAATTAGAATTTAACTGTGCCATTAAAAACTAATTTAATTTGCAAGCCATCATTACTAGATAATAAAGACCTACTGCAAAATGCACAACAATCTCTTGTGAACATAGAAAAAAAGCAAGCGATAAATCTCATTGAGCAGATGAGTTTCTGTTACATTAGTAGAGGGGAAAAAAATGCTGAATGGATGTTTTAGTACATAATGAGAACGAGGGAGTAATGGGACAATTGGCAGCTAAATTTTAGCCATAAATGGTTTTATAGTTAAGGAAAGACCCTAGGGAATATTGGAAGAAAATGTATGCAGTATTGATTTTCTTGATATGAAAATTTTTTGAATCAAAATAGCTTATGAATTTACAGTAATGTTAAATTAACATACACTGGATGTTTTCCTTAGTTTCAGAAAAAAGCGGTCAGTTGAAGGCTCTGGGCAACTTCTGTGGAGATGCGTGGCATAAAAATACACAGCATGAGTGTACATCAAAAGGTGCTCATTTTCCTCAGACAAAAATAGCCTTCAGGCTGGTAAAGAGTATTCTTTTTTTTTTTTTTAGGAGTTTTATCTAGTATTGAATTTATGTACTAGCTGGGGTAGAACTTGCTTTCAGGTTTGCAGATGTGTGCAAAAGTTTGCTTTGTTTATGCATTTTCCCTTTGCTTTTCTTTTTTTTCCTATAAACAATTGCTGGTTCCTATTACATCTCACAGTACACATCAGAGAACATCATAATCTCTATACTTCTTGATGCATTTAGTGTAGGTGCTGTAGGCAGCGCATGCTTTGGTGATGCAAGCCAGTCCAGTTGTTTTGGCATGACACCACCGGCAGATAATGCCAAGAGCCAAGTCCTGCAGGAACTTCCAAAAAATATTGTTGCCATGCTCTCGTTGTAGGGTAGTGCCAGCAGATGGCAGTCCGGTACTTTGCTGCTGGGCTACTGTTGGTCAGATTACAAAATTATAGTTTTAATTTTAATGCAATTAATATTGTTGCTAAAAAAAATGCTTTTAGCTTGATTATTCCAATGGTTTCGTTTCCTTCTCTTCCCTCTTTATGCAGACTCTGGCAGGACGCCTGCCCTTTCTCTACTGTGTGATAGCAGGGTTTAAACTTTACCTCCAAACCGTAGTTGTGTGAAGCTGAAAGTAGGTGTACGGAGGTTGCTCTGTAGTTTGTCCCCGTGGCATTGACAGCACTATATAATTTATAAGCTTCATATTTTAAGACTCATTCCGTCTGAGCAATTTTAATCACCCTACCTGCAATTCTCCCTGTAGTATCGTGAGGTCAGGCGCTCTCTCGCCTCAGTGCCTGTGTCGCGTTAATGTACGAAGCTAAAACAGCTGCCATGCTCGATCACAGAGGCATAAGGAATGTAATTTGTAATTTAGGCCCAACTGTTGCAAACACTTAAGCACATGCACAACTTCAGCCATGTGAGTCTTAGCAGTTGGAGCAACTCACAGATTTATAAGTTATCTGCATTGGGCAGGATTGGGGAATTGCTTGTAAATCAACAGATAGAACTCATCTAGGTACTTCAATCACTTTGAAAACAAAGAGCTATTCTGACTCACTTGTAGCTTCCAGGTTAAGAGTCCTCAAAGAGAAAGACAGTTATCATCTCTAAGCTTCTGCTGTTCATTTTATTTATGCTTTCTGTATTATTTATGTGTTCCCATAAATGCTTCTCACGCTGCGTCTTCTGGTGCATACATAATACTCACCATAAGAACATATTCCAATACAACAGACCTTGTCTTTTTAGGGGTGTGACTTTTCCTGACAAGAGAGAGTGTCTGGGAGCTCAGGGGATTCTGGAAGCTACGGCTGAACAGAATAATTACCCAATATCTCCTGGGCTGTCATTTTCACCAGCTTTGCACTGTGCAGACTTGTGCAGAGCAGCGGAAGGGAATATGCCAGAGCGCTGGCAGAGGTTTCCAGAAGGAGCTTGAAATCTATCAACACACATGATTGCATTTGGGAGAAGAAAAATTAATAATATCTTAAGCCTTTTCCTAATATCACTTCCCATTCTGTCTAGATATGACTTTACACTGGAGGCAAAGTTGGTGTTGTGCATTAATGATGTACGCTGAGTGTAACTTTATTTATACAGACATGCTAGTCCTGAAAAGAGATGGTCACACCATCGGGAAGCTGCAGTGAGCAGCAAATAGACTTACCTGATGAACTGATACAATCTGATCCCAAGGCCAGGGTTTCGCTGTTTGTGTGGCTTTCCCTCTCCCCAGGCTGCTTTGACATTGAATCCTTAGATAACATTAAGCTACTGCCACTGTGCTTTCTAACATGAAAGAAGCTAAACATAGGCTAAGAAAAAGAGAGATCGATAGGTTATAATATCTCCATGGGATGGTGCTTAGAGAGTAGCTTAATAATACTAGTAAAGTACTGTTACAAAAAGTAGGGGTGGTTGAGAATATGGATGAATGTACTATGCTGTACTGTTCCTTCATTCTTGCTGTGACACCAGCCTTATCTGAAAAAGTACTAAGATCGACTGCCCTTGAATTAAATAACATCTAACCCTGTAATTAGTGGTGTGGAAACCAGCTGGACTTCAGAGTGCATAAAACGCTGGCATAATACGTGTCAGAATTAAGGTGCGGTGTAGCACAGTCTCACCGGTATGTCGCCATTACTGGTATAATTCCACTAAGAAAACAGGGCTGCTTGTGTGACTGCAAGTACTATTGTAGAGTTAGTCATTAGATTGTTCTAGCGTATCAGGACTGGGTAGTTTATAGACTGCACAACTATAACACAGAGAGTGATTAAAAAACAGGTAATCATCCATAATGCTAATGGGCTTGTTGCCACCGAAAAGAAGTGTCAATTAAAATTCTTATGAATTATTTACACAATTCCCCCCCCCATAATTTGACTCAAAATTGAGTGTTAGCTTTAGGTCAGGGTTTTATGTGGAGATCTGTAACCCTCCTGAGCTGCACATGCACTCATTAGCTAAAGGCACATTTGCAAATGTGCTAGAGTTCTCTCTTGTAGCTGCCAGTCTATTAAATAAAGATCAGGTTTCCTCCTTGAAGCCCTGCTGCTATGTTGCCTCCTACAGGAATGTGACTTACACAGTTCTAAAAGCTGTCGAAGCCCAAGAATTCTTTATGAGATTTGAGGAAGTGACCAGCTGTCAAATTAACAGCTATGAGGGTTGCTTTTTATTTCACTTTGATTTCAGGCAATTAGTATTCCACCTCTAGCAGTAGTGTAATTATCCCCGGAATATTAAAAAAAATTGTGTGTGTGTGTAATGCCTACCCTTACCCCTTGTGCTTGCGTAAAAAGAGAGAGACTTAATTGCCTGAGTAATTCTTAAGTAGAAATATTTCACAAGAGTGTGAAATTTCTACATGCCACCTGAAGCACATACCTCGTAGTATTTGTCACACTTGCCATCTTTAACATGTGAGTGTAATACACATTGCCATTTCTGACACTATTACGATAGATTAAATGAGAGGCTTGGGATGTCCTATATCATAGAATTATAGAATGGTTTGGGTTGGAAGGGACCATAAAGATTATTCAGATCCAACTCCCTGCCGTAGGCAGGGGCACTTCCCACTGGATCAGGCTGCTCAGAATCTTATCCAGTCTAGCCTTGAATACCTGCAATGATGGGGCAGCCATGATTTCTCTGGGCAACCTGTGCCAGGGCCTCACCACCCTCACAGGAAAAAATTTCTTCGTAATGTTTAATCTAAATTTCCCCTCTTTCAGCTTAAAACCATTAGCTCTCATCCTGTTGTGAAATACCTGTTGGAATTAAGGGGCATGGAAGTGATTGTTTTCCTCTTGAGATATGTTATGATACAGACAAAATACTTGAGGTCTTGTTTCTGCACCAATAAATATTATGTGAAAAGTGGAAATGTTCCCACAGAAAAAGGCCAGCAGAAATTCATCAGAGAGTACCAGGGCATTTAGGACATTTAGGATAGCTTCCTGCAGAATAGGAGAGGAGGACTCAAAACTTCCCTTCCTTTCAAGTCTGGAGTCAAATCCAGGTTTAAATTACACAGTGCAGGTAGCTCAGCTGTCTGGAGGGATATTGTGAAGGAGAGGGATGTTCCAACTCTCACTACTTTATTCTTTTGCTTTGTGACATTTTCCTGCCTCCATTTCTTCACCCTCTCTACCATCTCCTCAGAACAGTTTTTCATCCAAAACCAGAAAGGATAGATAAGCAGAATCAGTCTTGTGGCAGCTAAAACTGTACTACTACTGGTAAGCAAAATATTGAAAAATAATGGCTTCTTACTATTACTGGCATGGCACAGAAGGTTTGGGGTCACAGTGTTGTTACAGATGCCTGGGAGCTCTCAAAAGTACAAAAGTTAGTGGGATAATCCTGACAGCTCTGGGATTTTATACTCCTCAGTAAATCCTGTCTCAGATGTCAGGGTTTGGTTTTTATTTTTCCTTTTTCCTCTTAACAGTACATTTACGAGTATCACAACAATATCCTGGGATTTGTGCTTCCGTAAAGCTGGTAAGAGTGATGTGGTTAATCTTCCTCACCGCTTTCCAAATGTATACCCTGTTTCTCAGACTTCCTAAATAAGAATTTTGCATTAGCCTACATATATTTCTCTTTGTTGCCTTCTTCACATCCTACTTTCTCAATTCTCCTTGATTTTATTATCCAGTGATATATGTATTTTGTAAATGTCACCTTTATAATACTTAATATACCCCAGTATTAGAAAAATCTCCTTTATTTTCTATGTTCTTAAACATTGTTTCTTGTCCTTTTTATATATATAAAAGGGAGTCAGTTGGCCAAAAGTTGAGGAATTTCACATATTCTTTTAAATTCTCTCTTCTGGTTAGTACCTATAGCAACTACTGAAAAAAGAAAGGCTGGCAGAAAAGGAGATTTTTAGAGAAGCTTGAGTCTACAGCATACCATTTCCTGCATTAGAATGTTAAAATGCAAACCTTTTCAGCGGTCACCTCTCTGTACGTTGAAGATAGAATTCCTTTTCTTGTTATTTTGTCTGTAGATTTATTCTCTTACCTTTTTTTCCAAATTGAATTGCATAAGCCACTTATCTCCCCGTGATTCTAGTCTAGCCTGTGAATTTTATTGCTTTCCTATTGTGTATTTGTTGATTCACCCATTTCGTATCATCAGCACATTTCATCACTTTACTGCATTTTCCTCCTTCCAGGTTTATAAAGTAAGCAAAATCAATACTAATGTTATGGTATTCCACAAGTCAACTCCTTCCTTTTGGAACTGCTTCTAGTCCTAAGTGCCTTCTGTCTTTAGTATACTAGCTAGTTTTTATCCACTCAAGCAGCTTGTCTCCTATATCTCACATACTAAAGCGAATAAGCAACAATTTGCAAAGCATCTTGCAGCATTCTTCATTAGAAGTTGAACGCTATTTCCTGTCAGGTCTGAAACAGACTGACCAAAAAAGTTGTGTAAGCTCTTTAAAAAGCAAATGAATTCAGAGATTATCCCTAGAGGTTACTTATAAAGAACAGAGGAGCTCTAAAGCACTCATATCTGCTGCCTCTTTGCTCATTCTTGTGTTATGAGGCTCTTCTGTATATCATTATATGACAAGACAGTTTTTTAGCTGGTGAAAATTGGTGAAGCTTGACTATTCTCAATGGTGTTATGGTGATTTATGCTTGATTAGCACCTGGCTCAGACTGCTAAAGTGATGAATGACATTAGTGCCCTGCCATGGTGATATTTGCTGTCCCTAAACATGATTTTTTGACTTTGATGTCAACTATCATGGTTACATGCACACATGATGATCTTACATCATGATCAAACTCAAGATACTCTTTATCAAGAAGGTAAATCCCTGACATTTGTGCAAGAAGGGCAACTGTTAACACCAAATGAATAATAGGCTGCTTTAACTCCTTGCATTTTCACTGAAGAAACTACACAAAAATATCAAACTGCTGCTTTTGCTTTCTCCAAAGCAGATCCAGCCTGTTGACCAAATCGTTTGCAAACAGTATTTTTCCCTGTGCAGGTGGTGAAGCCCTGGCTAAGGTTGCCCAGGGAAGCTGTGGCTGCCCCGTCCCTGGAGGTGTTCAAGGCCAGGTTGGATGGGGCTTTGAGCAGCCTGATCCAGTGGGAGGTGTCCCTGCGCATGGCAGGGGGTTGAAACTATATGATCTTTAAGGTCCCTTCCAACTCAAAACATTCTATGATTCTAATATGAAACTAAGCATATCTTTCAAAGTCATAAAATAATTACATTGCAGCAATACCAGCTATGTCATGTTTTATATGGTGTTTAATGAGAAGCCTTCACATGAACCTCCATCTGGAATGAGATGTGTTAGTCAATGAAGCTGTGAGGAAAAGGTTTGTGAAAGAAGGGGAGAGAACTACACGTGTCTTTCTTTTCACTAAAATGCACAAAACTGGCTAGCATGAATGAATATGTTCTAGGGAGTTTCATCTTGAACAAGAACTGAACCCTGCCACGACAGTTACCTTTCGAGTGGGCACTTGGTCTCATTATACCAATTATTTCACACACACAAAAAAAATAGTGAGGGACAGTCTACCCTTAGTAGTACCGAGTTTCAATAAACAAGACAAAGTCTGGAAGCAAGGGGACGGGAGCGTCAGGATGTGAAGTAAATTGATTACAGTCACACAGTAAGTAAGTGGCTTTAAAGAAGTCTTATTTATATCCCTAGCAAAATAATACATTTTAAGTGAGCCTTCAAAAATAGCTGAGATGTATATCTTCATGAAGCCCATCCTATTACATCCAGTGGCATGTACAAAATTTCTTCAGTGTCCTTTGACCCCACAATAAATTCCAGACACAAAAAAGATACTATCCTTTCATTTCCACAGTAAAAATGTTCTCTTCTCTACTGTTTCTAGTTTATATACTTCTGTCTCATGTTAACAGGACTATTGGTAGGCAATTATGACTAAAACAACTTCTAGTGTAAATTATAGCAGACAAGGGGCTGGTAAATGTGTTACAAGCATTATGGGCTGAATTTATTTGCCTTTAATAAAATAATAATAAGAAACTCTACACTCCTGCTTTGCCAGAAGCAGTACTATGTCTACAGCTCACTGGCTTTTGACATTCACCTGATTCAGTTTTAATGCCTAATTGTTACAAGGTAAAGTTTTCTTTGTCATTATTTCAGGACTGACTTCAATGTCTCTGGACAAGGTAAGAAGCAGGATAACAGAAAAGAGCCCAGTAGAGCCATGTTTAAATCTTTGTCCTTTCACAATAGCTATTCTTGTGTCTACTGTTCTCTCCCTGAATTGCACAGCTTAATTGTGTTTGTCAGCAAAAAGGACAAACTGGGTTTTAAAGGTGCATTGGGGTTTTTCCTCCTGACAAGTCTGTTGGCTGTAATGAATGGAAGCAATGCCTCCTGCATTTCACAGCACGTTCTCACTGGAAGATCTGTCTCGTCGGTCACCCACTTCATTCTTCTGTATTCTCTGTTTCTTAATACTTCATTGAAATGGTGGATTCTCTATCCTCATAAACCCATCATTCAAAATTACTATGTTCTTCCATCCAGGAATTGCCAACGTTGCCATTAATAAAAATGACAATAGAGCCAGCCACCTCACTGGGACCGGTTCTTGGCTTAGTGAACCTTATGGCTTGCATAATATGTTCTGTAGGCTTGATTCTCCATTGCTTTTACCTTGACTAGCCACCCATGCCCATTTAAAATGAGTGTTCAGAATAGTCTGATTTAGCTTCCAATCAGGATAAAACATCAAGGAGTGCAGGGCAGTGTGGAATCACGTGTTTCTGATTTCAGTGAAGATGAAGAATGGTTTTTTTTCTGGGTATAACTTCCTTGATCATCCTGTTTTGAGGTGCCATTCTTAGTCAGGAATGAAGATTATTTGCCATAGTGGGCAAATAAAATACCTTGCACTTTGACAGAGTACCCCACTGACTAGCTAAAGGAGATAGCACGAACTGATTTACTAGTTTTCTTAATCTCAAGATATTTCAGCCCAGTAGCATTTCACAAAGGAAGTAAACACAAATTGCACTGTAAGATGAAAAACATCCAGGCAATTTTTAATGGTTATGGCTAGGTTCATACTAGCAATCCTTCATCCCCAAACAGGTTTTAGTTTCTGAAATTTCAGTAGACATAGGAACCTGTGAGATCCCATTAGCTGTTACAAGTCCCACATTGCTTTTTTAATTAGCAAGTAAATAACAGTGATAGAGACCAAGAGGACCACAATTCACAGCGACTGTTTCTGTGAGACAGCAGTAATGAACTCTGCCTTCTGAGGTGCATTAGCAATGCAGTTTCTTTACTCACTGACTGTACCTTAAGCTACAAATTAATTTCTTTTGTTCCAGAGCAGTTATCCATGTACCCGTGTCTTGGCTGTCTTGAGAACGCAACTGAATTAGGTATTGGTGGTGAGGAACACCTCTCTGGTTTTCCTAGCAGCTGACCCATCACGTACACTAAATGGAGTTTGGTTGCTCTTTGGACAGAAACAGAGTTAATTAAATTGGTCAGATTAAAGTAGACTGCTATTAGCAATACATTTCGTTGGTGTCTCCTACTCTCTGTCTGACTTGGTCTCTGTGAGGCTGCCGCATATAAAACACTCAGGAAAGACAATTTTATATGTTTGAAAGAGAGAAAAATCATAGCCAGAAATAGGACATTCATTCTTTCTAACTGACAAGCAATATCATAAAGGCAGCCACTGGCAGCATACAATGTCTGTCAAAATGTAAATTGTTTGTGACTGAAGCACCCTTCTGCAAAGATACAGCACCTTCCTCCTCAAAGGAGCTTCCTTGAAACAAAACTCTACAGATATCATACCTCATGGTGGGAGAGTCTATAAGTGAGCCTTTAAAGCTATCTCCCATGATTTCCTTCGGATTTATGTTCAATTATATTCCAGGATATGTTATTTTTATTGCAAATTACTACAGAGTTGGTTTTAAAAATGTATACACGTGTTCTATATATCTCAGAGTCCCTACCTTACCCCGAAACAGCATCAGAATCGAAATAATTTGACTAACAACCTGATCTTCCCTTTCAGAAAAATGACTGGTGTAGGTTCTCCCTAGATGGCAGTGGAGTTCTTTCAATGAGAGATCTGCTTCCTTCCCCCACCCTCTTTTCATTTCTTCTGGAGACTCATTTCCAGCTGTACTGTGCTATGATTTAACTGGGCTTTGATGCTGTAAGATGTTGGCGGGCACAGAGTTTTTTTATCTAAAAGGATAATATACTGCTTTTTCAAAGTCAATTAACACTTAGGGCAAATGAAATGGGGAGAGCTAAAGGTCAATTACTAAAGGATGGCCACAAAAACCTTTCTGGTTTACACAGCATTCATCCAGGAATTGCAGATCACTGGGAAAGGAAAGGAAATCGTAATTAGCTCATTTCATTTCTTGATGGTTACCAATAAGATAGTTTAATACAGTTTATCTGTTTTATTTTCAGCCAAGTGTGAATGGTGCTAATAATCATTCTGACCATCCTGAGATGGTATTGCTTCAAGGGATTGCACTGTCATCACCGTAGTTGGGAAATTGCTGTGGCAATTTATGCACCAGGCAAATGTTAGCTTAGAGAGCAGCATTAAAACTTCAGGGTTGGAGTGCACTTCATAATCTGTGTGTGTAAGAGAAATATTGTGGTGAGGCAGTCCAGCCATTAAACAAACAAGGGCATGAGAAAGATGAAGAGCGAGTGCCGTTTTTACCATCGTTCATCATCCTATTTAAAACAAGCAAGTAAGTTAAAACTTAGCCTTTGAAGGTATGTGGTGTTGGTTCATTACCTTACCAGCTCCTCACTTTTCATATCATAATCATGGTGTTGTTTTACAGGTGAACTGCTACGGATATAAAGATTTAATCAGACAGGGTTTACGTGCTGCTTAGACTTATTGGCCTTCACGTTGCTCATGTGAGTCACACTGACATCACTGAGGCAACTCACCAGTGTAAAATACAAGCGATCTCTAAATCTTTTTGAGATGGCTTTTTCCCTTGCAAAAGGGAGATTCACGTCAAGAGAGCATACAGCGCAAAGGAAGCCTTAATAAAAATAACGATAACCCCAAATTAAAGGGCCATTCATAACAAAATGAAGTAGTAGATTACTGTCTTGTCAGCGTAATAGCAACTATACTTGAAAATGGCCAGACTTGACTAGAATCTGCACTTTCTGCTTGCCTTTTGTGTGTCAAACCACTTTCCAGGCAAGACTCACACTTAAGATTGCAGTCACAGTTCATTTCTATCTTTTTTAAAATAACTCCGCTGAGTTTAATAACCTTTTCCTTTTTTGAATAAGGAGTTTCTGTTTGCAGTCACATGAAAAGAAAAAAAGGCCAATGCTACAGGCAGCAGGAGATTATTTCATGCCTACCTACTCAAAGAAGGTTTCACAAGAGCAGAAGGGGCAGGCAAAGCACATAATGAGCAAACTCTTGTGAGGTAAATTATTATTTGGGATTCTGAAGGGACCCTTAATGTGTGTGGGAAACTCTGCTGCCAGCTAGTTGTGTGTGGCACTTGACTTGCAGGTAAGTAGCAACTTATCTGATACCTGTCATCCCTGTCTCATTTCAATGTCTGTGACAGCAGGGAAAGGAAGAAAAAATTGCTGGAGCTAGAAGTCATGCTCCCGTATTTGCTGCTGTGTCAGAGAGACAGTCCTCTTTCCAGCCATGAGTGTATGCGCGTAGTGCACTAATTGTCTGCCCTCACCTATGTGCAGCTAGCAATCTTTGTCCTTTTGGTTTGAAAAACACAGCAGCTTGGCTCTTGAGCAACAGGCACTGAGGCACAGTGCCTAATTTGTTTCCTTGAGTTTACAAAGGGAGTGAGGATCAAACGTCAAGCTCCTGTTCCTCAGCTTCAGCCTATATCTCACTTTAAGGATATAAGTAAGCTTTTTGTTATGGCAGTGTCTGTAGCGTGGTGATGCTGGAGCTAACTAGAGAGTACAGAGGCTGCAAGTACATTTACATTGCACAGTCCAGTCCAAAGTAAGACTTTTCACTTGAAAACATGCAGCTGCTGTGTTTTCCCTGGACTAATTCCTGCTGTTGGAAAGCTGAGAGGTAGCTACTGTACCTTTCAGGGGAACTGGAGCACATAGGACTATTTTGATGGTGTGGCTACAGTAAGAAAAACACTTGACCAACCTTCTGGGCAGGTTTTATAGCATGTGGTAAGCTGTTTACTGATGTGTGGCCATGCCTAGCTTACATCTTACTCTGACGTTCACATTTCTGTGGCCATATCCACTTATTCTTTTAAAGATTTTGTTGAGGCAGAAAACAAGAGTTCAGGATATCTGTTTGGAGAGCTGAATGTCCAGAAAACTAGAGTATGTCCACTGATCACATTCATATCCATTGTAGTGCACCTGCAACTGATCTGCATATGTATCATAACTCAGTGCAAGGGTCACACGCAGTGAAGAACACACAAGTACACTTAGATCTTTTTGTACAGGAAAAAGGCCAGCTCTGCTGAGATTGTTTCAGATTTGTCACTGTAATGACCCTACAGCAATTCTGGGGAACAGTCTTGCATGTGTGAACCACTCCACCATGGTATCTACACCATTGGCCACATAATGGGGAGCAGGAACATCCAGCAGAGTGTGTCTGTAGATACACATGCAGGAAGATGTATTTTCCCACAACTAGCAGAACTGTGAGGCTGACTCGCTTCCCTCCCTTTTTTGGACTTATTTTGTGCTCCATTGAATGAGATAAGATCCGTACTATGCTATTAAAGAAAAAGGAAATTTGGATGCAACTTTTG